>NC_083241.1:10827671-11148024 GCF_032191835.1 Heteronotia binoei
CTTGAATTCAGCGCAGCTCCTGAACCTTTCTGAGGGTTCCCCCTCCTCCTCCACACCTACCTTGTCCATTGAATAGGAGGTGCAGCTGCATAACAATCCTGGATTAGGAGAGCGGGCAGCCAGCCAGCCACCAGGGACTTTGCCCCACCCCCAGCAGCCCTCATTAACCCCTGGAGAAGCACACCACCCTTTTTCCACTACTTATGTGATTTTGGATAGTGAGTAGTTTGCTAGCCTTTTGACTGTGTGTGGGGGGTGGGGGTGGGGAGGGGGGTGGCCAAGCAGAGTCCCAGGTGAATAATGAACGAGAATAAAAAAACAATGTCTTATATGGGGAGTTCTATTTAGAAAATTCTTGCAATTTCCATATCTGGCGTGAAAAAAATGGAACTGTCTGCATGGAGGGTACATGATATGATCCTTGCTCTCCCCGCCAATATATTTCCCCACCATATCAGAGGATGCACCAAACATAGAATCATAGAGTTGGAAGGGACCTCTAGGGTCATCTAGTCCAACCCCCTGGACAATACAGGAAACTCACAAATATCTCCTCCTAAATTCACAAGATCCTCATTGCTGTCAGATGGCCATCTAGCCTCTATTTAAAAACCTCCAAGGAAGGAGAGCCCACCACCTCCCGAGAAAGCCTGTTCCACTGAGGAATCGCTCTAACGGTCAGGAAGTTCTTCCTAATGTTGAGCCGGAAACTCTTTTGATTTAATTTCAGCCCATTGGTTCTGGTCCTACATTCCAGGGCCACAGAAAACAATTCCACACCACACTCTAGATGACAGCTCTTACTTGAAGATGGTGATCCTATCACCTCTCCAGCCGCCTCCTCTCCAGGCTAAGCATCCCCAGCTCCTTCAACCTTTCCTCATAGGACTTGGTCTCCAGACCCCTCACCATCTTCGTCGCCCTCCTCTGGACCTGTTCCAGCTTGTCTATATCCTTCTTAAAATGTGGTGCCCAAAACTGAACACAATACTCCAGGTGAGGTCTTACCATATGGAACCATTGCTCATACAAATGAATTGCAGCCCAAGGTTGTCCCCATGCTAATGCCAGCAGCATAGTTCAGTCTGAGTCAAATTTTTATATTAAATTCATATTGTGAAATGTCTAATCTACGATACAGGTGACATATAAAGAAGATACTGCACAAGAAAATCATTGTATGTTGTTGTTTATTAATATTGTATATACTTTACATGGTGACAACAACTGTGCTTATTTAGCCTTTATATCATGTTTTTTTTCCGTGTTGTGATCTCTGGAGAAAATGGCTGCTTTGAAGGGTGACCTCTGTGACACTACCATGCTGAGGCCCTGCCCCTCCCCTCCCCTCCCAAACCCCACCCTCTCCCAGATCCACCCCCCAAAGTCTCCAGGTATTTTCCAACGCTGACCTGCAACCCTAGCCCAACATCAAACGTTGTGATTGGCAGGCAATATGGAGCCTCTAGATTGGCCCTCAGCAAAAGCACGAGCATACTTTGGAGGCCGGTTCTCTTAGCTTGAGATGTCAGGAACTCTGAGCTGAAGGTCACTCATTCAACGTCTTGAGCTGGGATGCGGCTGCCCCCACCCTGGCCTCAACAGTGTCAAAAAGAAGCCCCCCCCCCCCCGCCCGGTTGCACGGGGCAGGTGAGCCAATGGAAGGAAAACACGCCAAAGAAAACCTTGACATTTCCAGATTGAAAAAAAATGTCCAAAAGCTCAGGCCTGATTGTTTCTGACAAGCTCATTGCGGCTCTCCCACAATTGGAACCACTTGTGCAGCTTTATTAATGTAATGAAACTTATCCTCCAGCAAAAACAGAACCCAAAGGTTGACATGAGAGCTGCAGGGCAAAGTGAAACCAGATCGGCTCGGGGAGCTCTTGCAGGAGATGGGAAGCTAATAAAACCCAGGCTTCCCTCTGCCCCATTCTCTCATTCTCCCCCCACCCCCTTCTGTCCAGGATTTTGCACCAGCGATCGGAAAATATTACCATATCTACCCACAGGGGTTGCCAATCCCAGGTGGGGGCAGGGGATCCCCCAGTTTGGAGGCCCTCCCCCAGCTTCAAGGTCATCAGAAAGCAGGGGGGGCATACTCCAATATTCCCTATGGAGACCAATTCCCATAGGACATAATGGGGAATTGATCCATGGGTATCTGGGGCTGGGGGAGGGCTGTTTTTTGAGGTAGAGGCACCAAATTTTCAGCATAGCATCTGATGCCTCGCCTTAAAAGAGCCTCCAAGTTTCAAAAAGATTAGACCAAGAGGACAAATTCTATGAGCCCCAAAAGATGGTGCCCCCTCCTCCATTATTTCCAATGGAGGGAAGGCATTTAAAAGGTGTGTGATCCTTCTAAATGTGATGGCCAGAACTCCCTTTGGAGTTCCATTGTGCTTGCCACAACCTTGATCCTGGCTCCTCTTCCAAAGTCTCCAGATATTTCTGAAATTGGACCTGGCAACCTTACCACCCAAACAAAAGATGACCCTGAATGTCCCCCCAAAAATGGCTATACACAGAACGTTATTATTACTGTATATAACTAAAGGTTGCATACAAATTTAAGATGTCCCTCTTATTTCGGGGGGGGGGGGGGTCCAACAAAGTGGTCATAGGTGCTATGCCAGGGCACCTGCTGACACCTTTTCTGGTGACCACCAGGCAGGACCCAGCAGGAACTCATTTGCATATTAGGCCACACCCCCAATGCCAAGCCAGCCAGAACTGCATTGCTGCTCAAAAAAAGCCCTGCCTCCAGTAAACAGGAAAGTGAGAAGCACCATGTGGGACTTTTGCCCATTTAGGGTTGCAAGCTCCACCCAGGAAGGAAGGAAGGAAGGAAGGAAGGAAGGAAGGAAGGAAGGAAGGAAGGAAGGAAGGAAGGAAGAGTAAAGGTAGTCCAATGTGCAAGCACCAATCATTTCCAACTCTGGGATGACATTGCATCACATTTTCATGGCAGACTTTTTACAGGGTGGTTTGCCATTGCCTTCCCCAGTCATTTACACTTTCCCCCCAGCAAGCTGGGTACTCCTTTTACCAACCTCGGAAGATGGAAGGCTGAGTCAACCTTGAGTCAGCTACCTGAACCCAGATTCCGCCACGATGGAACTCAGGTCGTGAGGCAGAGCTTGGACTGAGTACTGCAGCTTACCACTCTGCGCCACGGGGCTCTCTAAGTAGAAAGAAGACAACTTTAAATGCATTCTCCAAGCCATCAGCTGGCATGACTTAGAGAAGGGATTTAAGAGAGAAATGCCCTCTCCAAGTCGGCCAATGGGGCAGTGGAGGGCTTCAAGCGCCTCACAATATGTGTGAAAGAGCCACATGTGGCTCCCGAGCTGCAGTTACACCCTGCCTTACACCATTTCTGTGGGCTGTTTTAGCACCGCCTTTCCACATATCTGAGAGGTTTAGAAACCGGTGGCTTTCCTGAAGCCACCCATCACATTGTGGGCTGAGGAGAGATTTGAATAGCAGACTTCTTTGCTTAGCCACCCCACCCACAGCAATATGTTGTGCCACTTGCTTCCCAGGTGCCCTAGCATTTGGTAATTGTTCCGTCTTTACTTCAGTGGTTCAGATAAATGTACTTTCTGGGATTCCCTTGGCTAGTTCCATCTGAGCATGATTCAACACACTGATTATCTCCTTCCGAGCCAGCAGCTCCCATGTGTGTGTGTCTATCCGTTAAGATCATCTACTGAGAGAAACCAAACATTTATTTAAATCTTGTAGCATCTCAGGGGGCAACCAGTGGCCTATCTCTGGCTTAAATGGTTTCTCAAGGATATGGATGTTTGGGATCTGCCCTTTTCATTTAGCCTTTTTTGTTTTCTTGCCCTTTTTTCACTTTGCTGATTTGTTTGTCTTCTGATTTTAATGTTGTTTCACTTATACACCATTTATGTAGTGTTGTACTTTCACACATGCTAAAGCAGGGCTTTTTTTTTTTTTAGCAGGAACGCACAGGAACACAGTTCCAGCTGGCTTCGCTTCAGGGGTGTGGTTGGAGTACTGTGTGCAGTTCTGGTCGCCGCACCTCAAAAAGGATATTATAGCATTGGAGAAAGTTCAGAAAAGGGCAACTAAAATGATTAAAGGGCTGGAACACCTTCCCTATGAAGAAAGGTTGAAACGCTTAGGGCTCTTTAGCTTGGAGAAACGTCGACTGAGGGGTGACATGATAGAAGTTTACAAGATAATGCATCGGATGGAGAAAGTAGAGAAAGAAGTACTTTTCTCCCTTTCTCACAATACAAGAACTCGTGGGCATTCGATGAAATTGCTGAGCAGACAGGTTAAAACGGATAAAAGGAAGTACTTCTTCACCCAAAGGGTGATTAACATATGGAATTCACTGCCACAGGAGGTGGTGGCGTCCACAAGCATAGCCACCTTCAAGAAGGGGTTAGATAAAAATATGGAGCAGAGGTCCATCAGTGGCTATTAGCCACAGTGTGTGTGTGTGTGTGTATATATATATATATATATATATATATATATATATATATATATATATATATATATATATATATATATATTATATTTGGCCGCTGTGTGACACAGAATGTTGGACTGGATGGGCCATTGGCCTGATCTAACATGGCTTCTCTTATGTTCTTATGTTCTTAATATGCAAATTAGTTCCTTCTGGGCTTTATCTACAAAAAGCCCTGTGTGGAACAATGGTGATGTGAAGGGGTGTGGCTTAATATGCAAATGAGTTCCTGCTGAGCTTTTTCTACAAAAAAAGCCCTGTGCTGAAGAATTCTGGTTCAGTGCATTTCAAAGTTTTCAAGTGGATTTTGCCATTTCACACAGTAAAATCCAGTAGTGAAAATGTATTGAAAGTGTGTTGTTCAGTGTGTGTAAAAGAGTTTTGTAGGATTAGGATCCGGGACACCCAAGTCTGAAGCTCTACTCTTCCATGAAAGATGACTGGGTAATCTTAGGCCACTCTCTCAGCATAATGTACATCATAACATTGTTGTGTGAGGCAGGGCTTTCTTTTGTAGCAGGAACTCCTTTATTTATTTATTACCTTATTACCTTATTTATTTATTACCTTATTATTTATTTATTACCTTATTACCTTATTTATTACCTTTTCTATCCCACCCTCTCCGCAAGCGGACTCAGGGGGGGCTAACAATCCGTTCAATAACTTCAAACAATAAATACAATTAAGAACATTTTCAAACATTTTAAAACATTTTATGGTGCTTTGCGTATTAGGCCACACACCCCTGATGTAGCCAGTCTTCCTGGAATTTACAGAAGGCCCTGTACTAAAAGCCCAGTAAGCTAATGGAGGATTGGCTACATCAGGGCTGTGTGGCCTAATATGTAAAGGAGTTCTTGCTTCAAAAAAAAAAAGCCCTGAGGGTACAATGGAGAGGGACAAGAAAATTTTGTAGGTTACTCCGGATCCCTATCGGGGAGGGAAAATTGAATTAAATGAATAAAAATCAGCACCATTTTGAACAGAAGTAGACATCCCTTTCAAAAGAAATATTTCTTTCAAATCCAGGCAATAGGTTTTAGGAACGAGACAACTGCCATTTTGTTCCAAGTGGAGAGAAACCATGCTGGATACTGGATCTTTTGAACTGAAACAATTCATTTCCAAAATTTGGCAATTTCACCGCTCATTACGGTAATTAGATGTAGGACGGTAAGCCATGGCATAGCACCATTGTGGTTTTATCTAATTGTTTTACTGTTTTAATATTGTTTTTAATTTTATGTTGTTAGCTGTTTTAAGTCTTCGCAGAATGGGTGGGATAAAATCTAACATAATAAATAAATAAATAAAGTCAGCGAGGGAAAACTAAGACTGTGATTCTAACTTAAGTGAGATTCGACAGTGAGTAAAAATCAAAATCAGCACCACTTTGAACAAAAGTAGGCCTCCCTTTCGATAATAATATTTCTAGCAAATTCAGGCCATAAGCTTGAGGAACAAGACAACTGCCATTTTGTCCCAAGTGGAGAGAAATCATGCTGGATACTGGATCTTTTGAACTGAAACAATTCATTTCCAAAATCTGGCAATATCACTGCTCATTATTAGATGTAGGACAGTAAGCCATGGGGTAGCACCATTGTGGTTTTATCTCATTTTTTTACTGTTTTAATATTGTTTATTTTATGTTAGCTGTTTTAAGTCTTCGCAGAATGGGTGGGATATAAATCTAACAAGAAAGAAAGAAAGAAAGAAAGAAAGAAAGAAAGAAGAAAGAAAAGAAAGAAGAAAGAAAGAAAGAAAGAAAGAAAGAAAGAAAGAAAGAAAGAAAGAAAAGAAAAGAAAGAAAGAAAGAAAGAAAGAAAGAAAGAAAAGAAAGAAAGAAAGAAAGAAAGAAAGAAAGAAAGAAAGAAAGAAAGAAAGAAGAAAGTCAGCGAGGGAAAACTAAGACTGTGATTCTAACTTAAGTGAGATTCGACAGTGAGTAAAAATAAAAATCAGCACCACTTTGAACAAAAGTAAGCCTCCCTTCAAATAATAATATTTCTAGCAAATTCAGGCAATAAGCTTGAGGAACAAGACAACTGCCATTTTGTCCCACGTGGGGAGAAACCATGGTGAACGCTGGATCTTTTGAACTGAAACAATACATTCCCAAAATCCGGTAATAGCACTGCTCATTATTAGATGTAGGGAGCGCAAGCCATGCATAAAGTCGGTGAGGGAAAACTACTACTGAGATTCTAACTTAAATGAGATTAGACAGTGAGTAAAGTAAAAATTCTCTTTCCTCTTGCTTCCAAAATTGAGCTCCCAAGCCGACTGAAATTGAGTTTCCACACACATGAGGAAGAAAATCACAGGGGGGGGGGGAATCATTTCATTCTTTCAGGGGCTTCTCCCCACCCCCTTTTTTTAAAACAGCCTTCCAACTTATAAAGGAGCAGGTGGGGCGGCGGCTAAACAGACCTCCAGGGTCAGCAAAAAGGAATTTCAGACTTCAGTTAACTCATTAACTTTAAGTGGAAAATAGGGGATGAAAGGTTCGTTTAGGAAGAATTAAGGAATACCTAGGAATGGGTTTACAAAGTGAAATATTTTCTCTCAAAGCCAAAAGGTTAGCAGGTTGGTCTTTACCATCTGTGACTGATTAAATGTGTTTGAGGGGACAGGTGGCTTTTGAAAATGGAATCCTGAAAGAGCTTTTAAGATTTTTTTTTTTCTCCCGGCGTTTGAGTATCGTTATTGGATTCATTCTGCTCACTCCTGCTTGGCAAGAGATGGCTTGGAAAACGGCACACGGAGCTGTGTTTTCTCAAAATTTATCACACGAGTCAAAAAAAAGAAAAAAGAAGGGCAAATCTTACAATTAGCATGTCCTCCAGACAGGTTAATTTTGCCTAGGTCATACTAATATTTGCAGAAGAGCTTCCCATTTACATGACCTGATAGAGGTTTGTAAAATTATGTATGGGGTAGAGAGAGCTGACAAAGAGAATTTTTTTCTCCCAAAATAATAGAACTCAAGGGCATCCAATGAAGCTGATGGGCAAAAGGATGGACAAAGGGAAATACTACTTTATCCAGAAAGTGATTAAAATGTTGGATTCACTACCAGAGGATGTAGCGATGGCCCATAGGAATAAACAGCTTTAAAAGGGGATTGGATAGATTCATGGAGGAGAAGTCTATCAATGGCTGCTTGCCATGGTGACTGAAGGGAACTTCAACATTCAGAGGCACTAATCCTCTGAATCCCAGAACTAGGAGGCAACATTAGGAGAAGGCCTCAGCCTCTCTGCCCTGTTGTTGGCTCTCCAGAGGAACGGGTTGGCCACTGTGTGAGACAGGATGCTGGACTAGATGGACCCTCACTGGTCTGATCCAGCAGGGCTCTTCTGATGTTCTTCTCAGGGGAAGGCCTCGGCCTCTATGCCCTGTTGTTGGCTCTCCAGAGGAACGGGTTGGCCACTGTGTGAGACAGGATGCTGGACTAGATGGATCACCGGTCTGATCCAGCAGGGCTCTTCTGATGTTCTTCTCAGGGAAAGGCCTCAGCCTCTATGCCCTGTTGTTGGCTCTCCAGAGGAACGGGTTGGCCACTGTGTGAGACAGGATGCTGGACTAGATGGACCCTCACTGGTCTGATCCAGCAGGGCTCTTCTGATGTTCTTCTCAGGGGAAGGCCTCGGCCTCTATGCCCTGTTGTTGGCTCTCCAGAGGAACTGGCTGGCCACTGTGTGAGACAGGAGGCTGGACTAGATGGACCCTCCCTGGTCTGACCCAGCAGGGCTCTTCTGATGTTCTTCTCAGGGAAAGGCCTCAGCCTCTATGCCCTGTTGGCTCTCCAGAGGAACTGGTTGGCCACTGTGTGAGACAGGATGCTGGACTAGATGGATCACCGGTCTGATCCAGCAGGGCTCTTCCGATGTTCTTCTCAGGGGAAGGCCTTGGCTTCTATGCCGTTGTTGGCCCTCCAGAGGAACTGGTTGGCCACTGTGTAAGACGAGATGCTGGACCAGATGGACGATTGTTCTGATTGGAGACAGCAGAAATGGACACTTTCATTCCGCGTAAAGGGAAGTCAGCAGAAGATGCAGAAAACCTCTGGAAACCTTTTAACGATTGGTTTAACGTTTTGATATGATCTATGTACTTTACAGATTGCACAGTGTATTTTATCCCTATATGCCTGAATGTTTAAATGCAAAATAGCAAATCTTTTATAGTAACTGATAGTCTAATAACTTTCTTTGGCCTGGGTCATTATTTTATAATCCAAAGGATGCAGAAATTAAGAGGATGTTTTTTTTTTTTTCACTTTCTGATTCCTTTTCCTTTTTTCTTTCTGTACCCCTTACCCCTTTTTTCCTAAAACTTTAATAAAATATATTAAAACGGACCACTGTTCTGATCCTGCAGGCTCTTATGTTCTTGAAAGTTTAGGACTGCAATCCCCATCTTAAATTTATTTATCTATTTATGTTGTTTATATTCCGCTCTTCTCCCAAAGAATCTGACATCATTCTCCTTCTCCTCCATTTTATCTCCACAACAAGCCTGTAAGGTAAGTTAGGCTGAGAAAGCGTGACTAGCCCAACGTCACCCAGCAAGTTTCCATGGTACAAGTGGGGATTTGAACCCAGGTCCTTCGTATACTAGTCCAACACTCTTAACTATTAAACCACTAAACCACAGGGGGGACTCTAAGTCTTTCTTTCATGAGCCTTACTTTCCAATAGGGTTGCCAAGTCCAATTCAAAAAATATCTGGGGACTTTGGGGGTGGAGCCAGGAAACTTTGGGGGTGGAGCCAGGAGACATTGGGGGGCGGAGCCAGGAACAAGGGTGTGACAAACATAATTGAACTCCAAGGGAGTCTGGCCATCACATTTAAAGGGACAGTACAACCTTTTTAAATGTCTTCCTTCCACAGGAATTAATGAAGGATAGGGGCACCTTCTTTTGGGGTTTCATAGAATTGGACCCCCTAGTCCAATCGTTTTGAAACTTGGGGGGGGCGGTATTTTGGGAGAGGCACTAGATACTATACTGAAAATCTGTGCCTCTACCTAAAAAAAACAGCTCCTCCAGAGCCTCCGAAACCTCCAGATCAATTCCCCATTATACCCTATGAGAATCGATCTCCACTTAGGGAATAATGAAGTGCTCAGCAGACGTTTCCCCTCCCCCCCCCCCCCCGTTTCTGGTGATTCTGAAGCGAGGGAGTGACCTCTCTACTCACAAGTGGCTGCCAACTTATTCAAAGTAACAGAGACACACCATCCCAAGAGGAAGCCATTCAATCAGAGACTGAAGCCTCCAGAGGTGGAAAGGCACATTGTCCTCTGGGGGCGGGGCTTCCCCGTCGGCCAGCTGACTGGGGGCCGGAAGGAGTCTGGGAAAGCGGAAGAACCCCCGCTGGGACCTGGGGATTGGCAAGCCTACTTTCTAATCTAGCCGGGGCTGGCAGAAGTGTTTTGAGAATTGTAACATGTCCCCCAATGGGTTTCTCCCCATAACTTCCCACACACACAACACCACTTTCCCTCTACTCTAGTAGGAGGAAAAGGGGCCTCAGTTCTGTCTCTGTCAGACAGCATTGAGGTTTCAAAAAACACAGTCACACTATTCCCTCTCAGCCACAAGCTACTCCTATCAGGAAATAGAAGATGACCTCACTTCCTGCTTGGAGCAGAAAAGCTAACCCTTGACTAGAGCCAAAATGGTCTCCTAAATTTGCTCATCTGGATTTTGATGTCACAACACATTAATATTTGAGATATGTGTGTTAATGAGTGCTGGTGAGAGTCACAGTGGGAGAGCCCGTGTGGTGCAGTGGTTAGAGTGTCATACTAGGATCAGAAGACCTGGATTCGAATCCACACTTTGCCACAGAAGTTTTCTGGGCGATACTGTGCCAGTCACATGCTCTCTGCTTCACCTACTTCACGGGGGGCTTTGTGAGAATAAAATAGAGGAGAAGGGAATGAGGCAAGCCACTTTATGTTCCTCCTGGGAGAAAATCAAGGAAAATCAATAAAAGAATACCTTCTGATGAAATTTGATTTCAGCATTTGGACAATTGCCATTATTGGATAGTAATGGTATTCCTGATACGCTGCTATTTACCCATCACTATTTGTGTGTATTTAATATTCGACTACCTTTGAAAAGTGTGGGGGAAAGGACCTTGAAAAATACATATGCAATACACTACAGGTGTGATCCCAAGAAAACTTTCCTAGAGTATGCCCCATTAAATAAAATGGAACTTACTTCTGATCAGACCTGCTCAGGATTGCTCCTTAAATGTAATGCAAAAAAAAATGCATTTTTGTAGCAGAAATTCCTTTGCATATTAGGCCACACCCCTCTTATGTAGCCAATCCTCCTGGAGCTTACAGGGCTCTTAGTACAGGGCCTACTGTAAGCTCTTGGAGGATTGGTTCCATCAGGGGTGTGTGGACTAATATGCAAAGAGAGCTCCTGCTACAAAAAAGAAGCCCTGTATTTGTATTACAGAAATGGTGCATATACAAACTGCAGCCCTTGTGGGTCCTCTGTGTGTGTTTGTGTGTTCAATGATATGCCACTATAAAAAGGTTTCAATGAAACAAAATCCATTACTAAATTAGTACTCCAAAACATCTCAAGCAAGAGTCTCAGCTAGAGATAACCAACAATGACCAAGAAAAGACTTAGATCGATTTCGCACTCACCCTATGCCACTCTGACGTTCCTCTTTTCAGTGTGGTGTCCTTTCGATTTCCCACTATCTGCCCCGGGGCATCAGCCTGCGTCGCCGTTTTACACGGCAAAGAGAAACTGGGTTTAGCGGTTTCTGTTTGCCGCGCAAAAACAGCAACGCAAGCTGAAGTCCCGGAGCAGATAGTGGGAAATCGGGAGGATGCCATGCTGAAAAGAGGAACGTCAGAAGGGCGTAGGGTGAATGCGAAATCGGTCTTTAGTTAAGCCAGTTTTATCTCACACACCCTAATCCTGTTAACTGTCCAGATATATTTCCATATCTCACCCCCACCTTTCCCTTCTGATGTGTCATCACTTTTTCTTTTGAAGATGAAGTACATGTTGATTTAAGGGACGTTAACTAAGATTCAAGTTCCCTTGCTTTTTTTTTTTTGTTAAGTTGTGTTTTACTACTCTGCTCTATTAAAAGAGAAGAAATTGATTCTGTTGAAGGAGAGTGGTGTGTGGGAACACAAATGGCAGATTTAACGGAGTTTCACTGAAACCACTTTAAAACTCTCGTAGGTTTAGAAAGCGACAGAAACCCAAAGAATGAGACGTCTTTTGTCTCACATGGCATTACTTTGATTGAGCATGATAAAAAATGATGTTGCCTGTCTATCCATTTTTAATACAAAGCAGATGGTGACAAATTCACTTCTTCACATCAGTGACACATTTATGGAAACAAGAACAATCCAGAGAAGATCAAAGAAACAGAAACATGGGTATGTGGCACATTGTTTGCATGCAAACGGGTTCCAAAAAATGTTTTGTATTTGTTTGTATTTGCACCATATGGGATTAGTATTGTTTAGGATATGGAAATGTTGTAAGATTTGCATGGATAGTTCATCGAATTCACACTGCAACATGGATTTGGCAGCATTTATTATCATGGCAGCGTGTAGATTCCAGAAGGGGAGTTGTGTCCATCTTTTGCAGAAAAAACAAATGCATTCCTTGAAATGTATGTAACCCATCAGTGTTCCCTCTAAGCTGAGTTAGCGTGAGCTAGCTCACAGATTTTTAGCCTCTCACTAATACATTGGTACCCATATACTTATCATCACCTCGCAATTGGTGACCCCAGCAAGGGAGTTTCAAGGCAAATTGGTTGGCCATTGTCTTCCTCTCCAGAGTCTTCCTTGGTGGCCTTCCATCCAAGTACTGATCCTGTTTAGCTTCTGAGATCTGATGAGTTCAAGCTATATCACGCTACCATCCCTCTCCCCTGAAACTTAACCAATTTCTCTTTCATCATAAAGTTTTCTAAACACCCTGGGGTGAATGAGGTCCAATCTCCTCATGCACCTGAGGAGATGGTCCAAAGGGTGCATTTTCCATGAAAGCCTACTTTCTAGGACAGATCAAAACACCCTGGGGTGAATGAGGTCCAATCTCCTCATGCACCTGAGGAGATGGTCCAAAGGGTGCATTTTCCATGAAAGCCTACTTTCTAGGACAGATCAAAACAGATTTTCATAGAGGTGGGCTCAGGTTTGTGAAAGCTCATGCTAAAATTCCCTAAGCCGTTAATGTTTCACAAGGTTCTTGATTCTCGTACTTGAACATTCCAAAGTTGCACTGCAGATCTGGACATTCCAAAGCTGCACTGCAGTGCTGAGCTTTGAAAGAAAACCATCGGAAGGGAGCCCAGAATGAACACAGCACAAGTAGATTTAAAGGAGGAATACATACAGCAGAACTGATGAAATCACTGGGAGTTTCTGCAGGGCTGACACAGATACCCCGGATAAAAAAGGCAAATGCAATTTTGGGCTTTAGCAACAGAAGTATAGTGTCCAGATCACATGAAGTGATGGTATCGCTTAACTCTGCTCTGGTAAGACCTCACCTAGAGTACTGTGTTCAGTTTTGGGCACCACATTTTAAGAAGGATATAGACAAGCTGGAACGGGTCCAGAGGAGGGCAGCAAAGATGGTGAGGGGTCTGGAGACCAAGTCCTATGAAGAAAGGTTGAAGGAGCTGGGCATCTTTAGCCTGGAGAGGCGGTGGCTGAGAGGACAGTACTTGAAGGGTTGTCATATAGAGGATGGGCTGGAATTGTTTTCTGTTGCCCCAGAAGGCAGGACCAGAACCAATGGGTTGAAATTAAATCAAAAGAGTTTCCGGCTCAACATTAGAAAGAACTTCCTGTCCAAAAGAGTGGTTCCTTGGTGGAACAGGCTTTCTCAGGAGGTGATGGGTTCTCCTTCCTTGGAGATTTTTAAACAGAGGCTGATTGGCCATCTGACAGCAGTGAGGAGCCTGTGAATGTAGTGGGAGGTATTTGTGAGTTTCCTGCATTGTGCAGGGGGTTGGACTAGATGACCCTGGAGGTCCCTTCCAACACTGTGATTCTATGAATACTTTGTATAGTGAGCATCTCCACAGCTGAATTTTGCTGATTGTGCATTTTAGTACCCAGGGCTTTTTTTGTAGCAGGAACTCCTTTGCATATTAGGCCACACACCCCTGATGTAGCCAATCCCCCTGGAGCTTACACCAGGCCCTGTACTAAAAGCCCTGTAAGCTCTTGAAGGATTGGCTACATCAGGGGTCTGTGGCCTAATATGCAAAGGAGTTCCTGCTACAAAAAAAAGCCCTGTTAGTACCAGCATTCGATATCAGCTCCTTCCATTAATTTTGATTTCCTTCCCAAATATAACAGTGATCCATCTATCTTGGGATTCTCCTCTCTGCTATTGTCTACACCCCGCCCCCTTTCTGCATCACAAGCAATCTCATTTTTCCATGCAGCGCGTTGCAGTTCAGGAGACGGGTTGCAGAGGGACATGTCATGTGTCAGCAGCGGCGAAAATGACTTCTGACAAACACTCCCATCTTTGCACAAGCATGGAATCTAAATCACTCTACAGCCTATGCAAACGCCTTCCCCTCCCAGATAACATATTCTTTTGCCTCTGGCTGGGAAAAACAAATCAGAGAATCTCTATCGAATACTGATATAAGCCCGGGGGGGATCCACAATTATGAATATTCAAATGACGAGCAACCACCCTTACAAGTACATTGCCAGTGCCATCCCAAGCAGACTTCAATGACTTTAGAGGACTTAAAAGTGGGTAACTTTTAAGATCCAAGTAATAGCAAAAGTGACTTTATTGGGACCAGTACAAAGTAATGCCTGTGATATTTTTTAGGGTTCCACAGAACTTTTCTTCAGAATCAATCAGGGGTGGCCAAACTTGAACATACGAACATATGAAGCTGCCTTATACTGAATCAGACCTTTGGTCCATCAAAGTCAGTATTGTCTTCTCAGACTGCCAGCGGCTCTCCAGGGTCTCAAGCTGAGGATTTTCACACCTATTTGCCTGGACCTCTTACTTGCTTCATGTAAGAGCCACAGAGAATAAATGTCAGATGTTTGAGAGACACAAGACATGAACAAATACTGCACTTTATTATAACTCTTCATACTATTGAGAGCGAGTTTGGTGTAGTGGTTAAGTGCGTGGACTCTTACTTTAGAGAACCGGGTTTGATTCCCCACTCCTCCACTTGCACCTGCTGGAATGGCCTTGGGTCAGCCATAGCTCTGGCAGAGGTTGTCCTTGAAAGGACAGCTGCTGTGAGAGCCCTCTCAGCCCCCCTCACCTCACAGGGTGCCTGTTGTGGGAGGAGAAGATAAAGGAGATTGTAAGCCGCTCTGAGTCTCTGATTCAGAGAGAAAGGGGGGTATAAATCTGCAATACTTCTTCTTCTATCTTTGTATAGAAAGAACATACATATGTATGTGCTTTACAACACAACTGTGCTAGAAGGATCTTTAAAAAAAAAGCTGGGGATAACAGTCTCTGTAAGACCAATATAGGGAAAGGTTAGAGAATTTTTTTTTTTTTTTGCACCAGTGGGAAAAGGAAACACACATGCACCATATAAATAACTGAGCACCGTTTACATCCTTATGCATCCCTTTTTGCCTTGACACCAAGATTAATAAATATAGCTCCTACAGGAGCTATGAAGCTAAGGGAGAACCTGGCACTGCCCTCTTTAATTCTATCCCTCCTTCCAGTGGCTCCCTTGGCTCTTACACTCTCTTTCCCTGCTCTAGGTCTCTGGCCAACCTCTGTGGTGGAGAAGAGCTTGCAAGCCTGCCTATTTCCCCCTCCTCTCCCGCTTCACACACAGTGGAAATAGTCACCTACCTATGAGTCAGCACTCAGAAGTTGACTGAAGTCCTGATGCTAAGCAAACTTCCTTGAGAGTAAGCCTGTGTTAAGTTCCTCCTTGACCTTCGGGAGCCACACGATATATGTGAAAAAGTCGCATGTGGCTCCCAAGCCACAGCGAGGCCACCCCTGTGCAGGGCTGGCCCTCCCACTAGGCAAATTAGGCAACTGCCTAGGGCACCAGCCTTCTGGGGGCACCAAATTGGGGGGCCCCCCACAAGATTCAGTGACATTATCAGTGCAGTGGGGGGGGGCAGAAGTTAGCCTTGCCTAGTGTCACGACTCAGGGGGGTCTTACCAATTGCTGCCACCACTCTGGGTTAAGATCTCCCTTGAGAAGGCCCAGAGTCCCCTTCCAAGCCCTTCAGGCCTCCTGTAGCTTAGGCCAAATAATAAGCATGAGGAACAGGCAGAGTGAACAACAACAACAAAAAGGTTTATTTCAGTGCAATATCAATTAACAAGGCGCATGAACCAGTACAAAGGTGAAGGGAAAATAAACAAATGCCCTAACGCATCTATCAAAACAATCCCTACTCTAATACCAACACTTACCCCCCCCCCCTTGGGTAAGGGTAAGGTTGCCAAGTCCAATTCAAGAAATATCTGGGGACTTTGGGGGTGGAGCCAGGAGACTTTGGGGGTGGAGCCAGGAGACATTAGGGGTGGAGCCAAGATCAAGGCTGTGACAAGCATAATTGAACTCCAAAGGGAGTTCTGGCCATCACATTTAAAGGGACGGCACACCTTTTCAATGCCTTCCTTCCACAGGAAATAATGGATAGGGGCACCTTCTTTGGGGGCTCATAGAATTGGACCCCCTGGTCCAATCTTTTTGAAACTTGGAGGGTATTTTGGGGAGAGGCACTAGATGCTATGCTGAAAATTTGGTGCCCCTACCCCAAAAAACAGGCCCTCCAGAGCCCCAGATACCCGCAGATCAATTTTCCATGATTTTCTATGGGAATAAATCTCCATAGGGAATAACAGAGTTCCCAGAAGACATTTCCCTCCCCTCCCCCCGCTTTCTGATGACCCTGAAGCGGAGGGAGGGTCTCCAAACTGGGGGATCCTCTGCCCCCACCTGGGGATTGGCAACCCTAGGTAAGGGTCTCCGTTAGATCTAGTCTACTCACCCTTCTTCTAAGGGCAAGGGCCTCTTCCTGGCAGCAGCTACTCCTCAGCTCTGCCTCCTAGGAAAAGAACACTGCCTTCCTGGGCTTGGCCCTTTTATCTCCTCCTCCCAGGCCCCACCCCTCTCTGGGCCAGTTTCCCTCCAAAACCTGGCCAGCCAATCAGAGGGATAGAGGGGATGCTGGGAAATGTAGGCTCTTCCCAGTACTCCTAAACAGGCTTTCCTGGGGCCTGCAGGCCTTGCTAGGCCCAGGATCATGACACCTAGGGTGCAAGACAGTCTTGGGCCGGCCCTGCCTGGGGTTAGATAATAAAGCAACCAACTGATGGGAGAAAGAGGGAATGACTGTGCCGGCGCCAGCCACATTGGAAGTCTGCATGCGACACAAGGCAGCCTCCAGATGAATCCCAAAGGTCCGTCTTTGTTCATCCGCTGCAGCTGAAATAACAAAGAGTCTTGTGTCCCCTTAACAACGAAGGTTGCCGCAGAAGCATTTGTGAGCCGGAAGTCGCTTCAGCAAACGCAAGAGGTGTAATATGCAGTCAGCTGGACAAAAACATATGCAAACGAAGGGTGGGGGGAGGGAGTTAATCCCAAAAGATGCCAGAAGTGTGTGACATCCAAAGAAGTGCTTGAAATGGCTTCCATTGTTCATTTCGCTTACTGAGGGATAGGACAGTTTGCCAATGTATATGTCAGAAGGACATACCTGGCAGGTGTTTAGGGTTGCCGGTCTCCAGTTGAGAGCAGGGGATTCTCTGATTTTGAAGAACCTCCCCCCCCCCCCCGCCCGCTTCAGGGTCATCAGAAAGCGGCAGGGGAGGGAAATATCTGTTGGGCACTCCATTATACTCTATGGAGACTGATTCCAATAGGGTATAATGGAGAATTGATCTGTGGGGATCTGAGCCCCAGAGAGCGCTGAGGTCAGCTGGAAAGAACCAGCTGAATATCCCTGGGCCAAGGGAGGCCAGATTGAAGACCACCCGGGATCGGGCCTTCTCCATTGCAGCTCCACTGCTATGGAATCAACTCCCGGAGGAGGTACGGGCCCCGCGATGCTTAGATCAATTCCGCAGGGCCTGTAAGACCTACCTCTCCAAAATAGCCTTCACCTAATACCGAGCCAAGAAAGTGCCGCTGGATATGTTTTTTAGCCACTGAATTTATTAAAGATCTAAGTTATAGCACCAAAATTAATTTTAATACAATTTGTAAACTGACCTATGATGATTTTATATTTATAAATGTAATTACTATGTATGATTTTATTGTGTTATATTCGTATGTTGTGAGCCGCCCTGAGCCTGCCCTTGCGGGGAGGGCGGGATACAAATAAAAAGTATTATTATTATTATTATTATTGACTAGAGGCACCAGATTTTCAGCAAAGCATCTAGTGCCTCGCCTCAAAACACACCCCCAAGTTTCAAAAAGATGGTCAAATTCTACGAGCCCCCAAAGAAGGTGCCCCTATCCTTCATTATTTCCAAATGGAGAGAAAGCATTTAAAAGGCATGCAGTCCCTTTAAATCTTTTAAATGTGATGGCCGGAGTTTCATTCAGAGTTCAATTGTGCTTGTCACACCCTTGCTCCCAGCTCCACCCCCAACGTCTCCTGGTTCCAACCCCAGATGTTGGCTTATATCATGCAGGGACGTTAAGGCCACTGGGGAAAACCCTGCTGGGCTGATGGTCTGGGGCCGGGGTGGCCAAACTCACTTAATGTAAGAGCCTCATAAATGTCAGATATCTGAGAGCTGCAAGACGTGAACATCAAATGTTTGAAAGCCGCGGGGTGGGGGGGGGGGAGGAAGGAAAGAAGGAATAGATTGGAGAGGGGAGCAAGAGGTGGAAAGAAAGCAACTTTAACTTTAAATGCATTCTCCAAGTCGCCAACTGGTTTGTGTCAGAAATGTCTCATTGAAGTTATTAATGTCTTGCATTTACTAACCCTATGCTTTAGTGAACCATTGCGCCACTAACACCTGAGCCCTGCAAGAGAAGGAGGAAGGGTGGGAACGGAAATGCCAGGGCCCTGGAGGCCAGCACAGCCTTTGATGTGCAAAAGCGCCAAGCTCGCCTCGCTGGCGCCTCCCAAGAGAAGCAAGGACACCACCAGGGGGGAGAGACCGGCAGTCCCCGGCAACTGATAAGCCGGCGTGTGAAGGAGTTACTTGCAGGGCCAAATGCATTTTATTATGAGAACCACTGTTGTGTCCTAGGCTCAAATGGGAGAACTGTTACTTTTGGAGGGAACTGTTACTTTTGGAGGGAAGCCGAACAAGCCAGAGCTTGAACTCCACACCAGGGTTCCAGAGAAGGCCTAAGCGTGCCCAATCAGGGGAAGGATTGAAACATAAGTAGCCAATCAACATCCAGGCTCATACTGTACCCTGATAGGCCCTTAGGGCCCTGTAAATAGCCAATCCATGTAGATAGTTAAGGACCAATCAGAAGGGGGCAAGAATTGTATAAAGGAGCGGGAAGTTTGAACAGAGCTCAGTCTGTGTGTGTGTGTTCCTGAAGTAAAGCTTGCTGAAATCACTCTCTGACTCTGGTCTCTTACTGCGCCGACCCCAGTACATTACAACCATGGTAGTTTAAAGCCCAGTCCTTTGAAGTGTATGCATAAATGCCAAGAGATGGGGTTACCTGTTATCAGTTTCAATGCTTCTTAGTAGAGAGTAACATTGCTGTAATCAATAAATGAAACTTAGTTTTGAAACAAAGACAAGTCTGATCATTTTGAAACTTCAATGAACCCTTTGCTGACATTTTGAAACTGATAACTGAAGCTTGAAGAAGTGATTTAAAGAGAGAAACGCCTTCTTCAAGCTGGCCAGGGCAGTGGGGGCTTTGAGAGCCACACAATGTGTGTGGAAGAGCCACATGTGGCTCCCGAGCCACAGTTTGGCCACCCCTGGTCTGGGGTCACTCCCATGCTAGGGCCACTCTGGCCCCAAGCACAAGCTACCGCTGCAAGCCAGCAACTCCCAGCGGACAGGAGCCAAAACTGGCACTGTCTCTTCCTTCCTCCCTCTCCTGCTGCCTGGCGGCGAAGGGGTGGATCCCTTTTCCAGGGTCATTTTTATCTCCCAATGCCCCAGAGCATTGGGATCGGCAGATGTGCAGGTGAATGAGCTCTCAAAGGCCCTGCACGGGCCTTCTGGTGATGCGAGAGCCTCGCTTGAGGCTTGGCGGTTTCCTGGAAGCATCTCCCTGCTGCCCTCCTTGTTGGAAACAGGATGTCAAACTAGATCAGGGGTGTCAAACCTGCGGCCTGGGGGCTGAATCAGGCCCCTGGAGGACTCCTATCAGGCCCCCGAGCAATTGACTCTTCTCTGCTTCCTGCTCCCTCTCTCTTGCTTTCTTCTGCATCACAGCTTGCTTTGCACAGGAGCTACAGAGCAAAACCTCTGTTTTCTCCATTGGCTGAGACTCCTCCATTGACTGAGATTAGATAGCCAGTTTGGTGTAGTGGTTAAGTGTGCAGACTCTTATCTGGGAGAACCGGGTTTGATTCCCTACTCTTCCACTTGCAGCTGCTGGAATGGCCATGGGTCAGCCATAGCTCTCGTAGAAGTTGTCCTTGAAAGGGCAGCTGCTGTAAAAAGCTCTCTCAGCCCCACCTACCTCACAGGGTGTCTGTTGTGGGGGAGGAAGATAAAGGCGATTGTGAGCTGCTCTGAGGCTCTGAGATTCGGAGTGGAGGGCGGGATATAAATCCAATATCTTCTTCTTCTTCTCCCTTGGGAAAGAAGGAATAGCATGCTTTGCCAGGCTCTCTCAATCACATAGTAGACCTACTGAACCAAACCTCTCTTCCTTCTCTTGACCGAGGCTCCCCCCACCCCCCAGAGTTCCTGGGGAAGGAAGGAAAGAGCCAGAGCTTCCTTTGCCCAGTTCCCTGGATCCCATGGGAGAAATACAAAGAAAGCACCTTTAAGACCAATGAGTAGGCTTCCCAATCCCCAGGTCCCAGAGGGGGATCCCCCAGTTTTACAGGCTTCCCCCCTCCCCCAGCCAGCTGGCTGGCGGGGGAAGCCCCACCCCCACAGCCATCATGCACCTCCATGAACGATTCCCATAGGGAATGATGGGGAATTGAGCCACGGGTATCGGGGGCTCTGGGGGGGGCTGTTTTTTGAGATAGAGGCACCAAATTTTCAGTATAGCATCTAGTGCCTCTCCCCAAAATACCTCCAAAGTTTCAAAAAGATTGGACCAGGGAGTCCAATTCTATGAGCCCCCCAAAAAGGTGCCCCTATCCTTCATTATTTCCTATGGAAGGAAGGCATTTAAAAAGACGTGCAGTCCCCTTAAATGTGATGGCCAGAACTCCCTTGAAGTTCAATTATGCTTGTCACACCCTTGCTCTTGGCTCCGCCCCCAATGTCTCCTGGCTCCACCCCCAAAGTCCCCAGATATTTCTTAAATTGGACTTGGCAACCCTACCAATGAGTGCTAAGATTTTAAGCATGTTTTAAATTTTTTAAAAAATATGTATTTGTGTTCTTTATAAAATTTGCATCTTTGCTACTTAATCTTAAATAGTCCACACATGGCTCAGCCCGACATGGCCCGGCCCCTCAAGGTCTCATTTCTGTCAGATCCGGCCCTCATAACAAATGAGTTTGACACCCCTGAACTTGATGGCCCTTCACTTTCCTGATGCACATGCCTCGTGTGTCCGCTAATTAACCCCGATGCTCGTGAACCCCGAGTTCCCTGCTTGTAACCACTAACAGGGATTAGGGCAGGGAAATCCACCCTTTAAGCACTTTATAACCATGCTGGCGAGGAAATGGACTGACAGAGGGGTGAATTCCATGCACGAAACTCATGCGATTCATTCACCTTGGTCGAGTGTAAATCTTTTTCAAGCAACGGACTGGCTCCGCTTTTATGAAAGCGGGCACCGCTCTCGTCCGACAGAGACATCTGCCATTCAGCACGCGCCACCCTATAAAAGTAAGCTAAAATGTTCCGCTTCTCAATTAAAGTATAAAAACAGCCGTTTGGGGAGGTTTACAAGGTGCGTATATCTATTTACTTGACAGATTTCTGCACTGGTTGTAATCCGGTGCCAGATTTCATCATTTTACTGGGAAACAATTGTTTTGTGAGAACCATATCTATGAAAAAGTGTGTGTGTGTGTAAAATGCACACACGCTATGTCACTACTAAAAGTCTGCCCAACTCCCATCCCACAAAGTTAGGGGCCAAAAGCTCAGAAGATATTTTTGTGGATGGACTTTGTCGAAACTCATTCCCTCCACATTGCAACCAGTAAAAGATGATCGATCACCCGCAAGCAGCCTTGTTTCGGAGTTTTCCAAGGAGGAAAGGCGCACGGAAACCAGAAGACATCAGTAGTGCCAGATCCGACACCTGACTCTCTGTTCATTCCAATTTCAGCAGAGACGCATATGGGAAGGAGGGGAGTCGATTACTTTTGGGTGTTAGGAGACCCTCATTGGAAAGGAAAGGAAATAAGTCTGGATAAAATATATTATTGATTGTTATTTATTTAAAAAAAACAGTTTTCCGCCTTTCCTGGTTATCATCTTTCTTATTAGGTGGATGGACATTGGTTTGAGTCAACACTGCACTTCTTGGTTTGGTTTGTTTTAATTTTAAAACATTGTTTATTAGATTTTTTTTCTTTTTTAGGCCCTGCTCGCTCAGGGGCCCGCCTAAGAGCCCCGTGATGCAGAGTGGCAAAGCTGCAGTACTGCAATCGGAGCCCTCTGCTCACGACCTGAGTTCGATCCCCGGTGGAAGCTGGGTTTTCAGGTAGCCGGCTCGAGCTTGCCTCAGCCTTCCATCCTTCCGAGGTCAGTAAAATGAGTCCCCAGCTTGCTGGGGGGAAAGTGTAATGACCGGGGAAGGCAATGGCAAACCACCCTGTAAAAAGGTCTGCCGTGAAAACGTTGTGAAAGGAGCTCCACCCCAGAGTTGGAAACGACTGGTGCTTGCACAGGGGACCTTTCCTTTTCCACTCAGAGGGAAGAGCTCCGTGGCGCAGAGTGTTAAAGCTGCAGTACTGCAGCCCTAAGCTCTGCTCACGACCTGAGTTCGATCCCTGGTGGAAGCTGGGTTTTCAGGTAGCCGGCTCGAGGTTGACTCAGCCTTCCATCCTTCTGAGGTCGGTCAAATGAGTACCCAGCTTGGTGGGGAAGAAGTGTAGATGACTAGGGAAGGCAATGGCAAACCACCCCGTAAAAAGTCTGCCGTGAAAACGTTGTGAAAGCAACGTCACTCCAGAGTCTGGTGCTTGCACAGGGGACCTTTCCTTTCCCACTCAGAGGGTCTCACGGTGACTTACGACACATTAATGACCTGAAACCAGTGAACCAGTGAACTCTGGGTAAGGTGTATCTGTTTAGGATGTCGTTTGCCTCTATGAACCCAGATTTATTCTGGGTCCTTTACTCACATTCCAGGCCTCTGAAACTTTCTTTGCCTTTATTACCATGAAGCAGGGCTTTTTCTGAGCAGGAACGCACAGGAACACAGTCCCGGATGGCTTGGTGCCAGGGGGTGTGGCCTAATATCCAAATGAGTTCCTGCTGGGCTTTTTCTACAAAAAAGCCCTGTGTGGAACACTTATGATTTCAGGGGATGTGGCCTAATGTGCAAATGAGTTCCTGCTGAGCTTTCTCTACAAAAAAGCCCTGTGTAAAACAATGGTGATGTCAGGGGTGTGTGGCATAATATGCAAATGAGTTCCTGTTGGGCTTTTTCTACAAAAAAACCCTGTGTGAAACAATGGCAATGTCAGGGGGTGTAGCCTAATATGCAAATGAGTTCCCGCTGGGCTTTTTCAACAAAAAAGCCCGGTGTGAAACACTTATGATGTCAGGGGATGTGGCCTAATGTGCAAATGAGTTCCTGCTGAGTTTTTTCTACAAAAAAGCCCTGTGTAAAACAATAGTGATGTCAGGGTGTGTGTGGCATAATATGCAAGTGAGTTCCTGTTGGGCTTTTTCTACAAAAAAAACCCTGTGTGAAACAATGGCAATGTCAGGGGGTGTAGCCTAATATGCAAATGAGTTCCTGCTGGGCTTTTTCAACAAAAAAGCCCTGTGTGAAACACTTATGATGTCAAGGGATGTGGCCGAATGTGCAAATGAGTTCCTGCTGAGTTTTTTCTACAAAAAAGCCCTGTGTAAAACAATAGTGATGTCAGGGTGTGTGTGGCATAATATGCAAATAAGTTCCTGTTGGGCTTTTTCTACAAAAAAAACCCTGTGTGAAACAATGGCAATGTCAGGGGGTGTAGCCTAATATGCAAATGAGTTCCTGCTGGGCTTTTTCAACAAAAAAGCCCTGTGTGAAACACTTATGATTTCAGGGGATGTGGCCTAATGTGCAAATGAGTTCCTGCTGAGCTTTCTCTACAAAAAAGCCCTGTGTAAAACAATGGTGATGTCAGGGGTGTGTGGCATAATATGCAAATGAGTTCCTGTTGGGCTTTTTCTACAAAAAAAACCCTGTGTGAAACAATGGCAATGTCAGGGGGTGTAGCCTAATATGCAAATGAGTTCCTGCTGGGCTTTTTCTACAAAAAAGCCCTGTGTGAAACACTTATGATTTCAGGGGATGTGGCCTAATGTGCAAATGAGTTCCTGCTGAGTTTTTTCTAAGCCCGTGTAAAACAATGGTGATGCCAGGGGGTGTGTGGCATAATATGCAAATGAGTTCCTGTTGGGCTTTTTCTACCAAAAAAAAAAGCCCTGCCATGAGGGGATGAGAAACTCCTGAGATTTGTGAACAGTTTCCCTCCCCCCAAGAATGGCCGTGTGAAGCCCAGCTTTAGGGTTTCCAGTCCTGTCTTGGGAACTCCTAGATGTCTTGGGGGTGAAGCCTGGGGAGGGCGGAGTTTGAGATGGGGAGGGAGCACAGCAAGGATGGGCTATCCCTCTAGGACTTCTGTTTCTCCTAGACTCTCTGGTATGCCACAGAATTTGCCCTTTGAATCTGCCATTTCTACAAGGGCAACTGATCTCTTGGCTTCAGAAGTGAGATTGGGACCAGGATTCTCCTTCCCTCCATAACCATTCCCCTCCGTCTGTATCCCTCTGCTTGGGGGCTATTGGTCATGCAGCTGTAAGAACATAAGAGAAGCCATGTTGGATCCGGCCAGTGGCCCATCCAGCCCAACACTCTGTCACACAGTGGCCCAAAAAAACCAGATACCAACAGGAGGTACACCAGTGGGGCCAGGACACTAGAAGCCCTCCCACTGTGCCCCCCCCCCCCGAGCACCAAGAATACAGAGCATCACTTGCCCCAGACAGAGAGTTCCATCTATACCTTGTGGCTAATAGTCACTGATGGACCTCTGCTCCATATGTTTATCCAATCCCCTCTTGAAGCTGGCTATGCTTGTAGCTGCCACCACCTCCTGTGGAAGTGAATTCCATGTGTTAATCACCCTTTTATCCATTCTAACCTGACTGCTAAGCAATTCCATTGAGGGTCCACAAGTTTATTTATTTTATTTTTATTTTATTCGATTTATATCCCGCCCTACCCCACCAAGGTATTGTTGTTCTTGTATTGTGAGAAAGGAAGAAAAAGCACATATTTCTCTACCTTCTGTATCCCATGCATAATCTTGTAAACCTCTATCATGTCACCTAAGGTAACAAAAAGGAGATATCAAAGGACCCCATACAGTGAAAGAATCTGTACATACCCCATTGGTGAGGTGGAAACTATGGAATATATTCTTATTTTTTTTCTCCTCTATAAGGAAGTTAGGGACAAGACAATTCTCCCTATTTAGTCTAAGGTGCTAACGGATAAGATATCTCTGGGGAAATTGTTGGTTGATGAAATACCAGCAACCCCTAGAGTGACAGCTAGGTTTTGTGCCCAAGTGATCAAACAAGTATATTTTAAATAATAGGAGCTTTTTTCTTTTGATGTAGACTTTGTGGAGCTATTTCAAATGACTACTGCTATGTACTAAAATTTTATGTACATTTTAACATACTGTATTATATTGACATGTGTTTTAGTAATATACCGTTGACAGATTTGTATCTTTTAAATTTTTCTTTCTGATAGATTTGTACTTTTTATCGGGTTTTTATCTGGCCTGGGGTTGTATTATATAAAGAAACAGTATATAAAGAAATAATACCATGTCACCCCTCAGTCGATGTTTCTCCAAGCTAAGGAGCCCCAAGTGTTTTAACCTTCTTTCATAGCAAAAGTGTTCCAACCCTTTAATCATTCTAGTTGCCCCTTTCTGGACTTTTTCCAATGCTGCAATATCTTTTTTGAGGTGTGGTGACCGGAATTGTACACAGTATTCCAAATGAACTCTGCTCTGGTTAGACCTCACCTGGAGTATTGTGTTCGGTTTGGGGCACCACAATTTAAGGAGGATATAAACAAGCTGGAACGTATCCAGAGGAAAGCACTGAAGATGGTGAGGGTCTGGAGACCAAGTCCTACGAGGAAAGGTTGAAGAAGCTGGGTATGTTCAGTCTGGAGATGAGATGACTGAGAAGTGATATGATCGCCATCTTCAAGTACTTGAAGGGCTGTAATGGAGAGGATGGTGTGGAGCTGTTTTCTGTTTGCAAGACCTGGGCAAAGCTGTGAATGATAGGATGTTTTGGGGGGGTCATTCATTCGCACACGACATACACAAAGGTGCAGGTCCTCTCTTTTTTTCATCAATGATCAAAATCCAGTTGTATTTATTTATTTTAGTATATTTCTATTCTGCTCATTCCCCATAGGGCTCAGGGCGGTGCACAACATATGATAAACAATAAAATACAATAAAAACATTCTATAAACAGACAACTCAACAGCACTCAGATTACCATGACATCACATATTGCCCAGCCTAGCCATCTGACATCATAGCAGTTTTTATTCCATTTCCTAGCACAGACGACAGTGCTGGCCGGGGAGGCCAACCAGATCAAGAATAGATGCCCAGAGCCTCAGCTAAAAGCCTGGCGGAACAGCTCCGTTTTACAGGCCCTACGGAAGACTAATAAGCCAGTTCGGGCCCAGATCTCAACAGGAAGCTGATTCCACCAGGTCGGGGCCAGGACTGAAAAAGCCCTGGCCTTAGTTGAGGCAAGGCGGGTATCTCTTGGGCCTAGGGTTGCCAAGTCCAATTTCAGAAATATCTGGGGACTTTGGGGGTGGAGCCAGGAGACTTTGGGGGTGGAGCCAGGAGACTTTGGGGGTGGAGCCAGGAGACACTGGGGTGGAGCTAGGGGGGAGAAACGGCGCCAAGGAGCGTGGCGAGCCGCCCCATCTAGGAGCGGGCGGCCGCTGCGCTGCTGCCGCCTCTTCTCCGCTCACCGTAGCTGCTCCTCCGAGATGGGGTCAGGCTGAGCCCATCTCGGAGGAGCAGCTAAAATGAAGCCGAGAAGAGGCGGCAGCAGCGCAGCGGCTCACCCAGATTCATGGCTCGCCATGCTCCTGGCCTGCCTCCACCCTCCCCTTCTCTGATTTTACCTCAGAGGCGGAGCGGGCGATGGCGCTGCGCTGCTGCCGCCTCTTCTCGGCTTCATCTTAGCTGCTCCTCCAAAATGGGCTCAGCCTGAGCCCATCTCGGAGGAGCAGCTACGGTGAGCAGAGAAGAGGCGGCAGCCGCGCAGCGGCATCGCCCACTCCGAGATGGGGCAGCTCGCCGCGGTCCTTGGCGTCGTTTCCCCCCTCCCCCCGCTTCCTTTTTTGGGGGAGCAGGGGAAGAGGCTGGAAATCCTGGGGTCCCCCACCAGGGCGGGAGGGATGGGAAGCCTACTTGGGCCGGGGATGGCCAACAGATGTTGGGAGGCTGAACGTAATGACCTCCTGGGCATATATGGAAGGAGACGGTCCCGCAGGTATATTGGTCCCAGGCTCCGTAAGGCTTTAAACGTTAGAACTGAAACCTTAAAGCGGATCCGGTACTCTGAGACATTGGGAGCCGTGACTGGATGGTTATAACAGAGCCGACTGAAATTGAATCCAGCTAAGACAGAGGTCCTGTACCTGAGTCGGGGTGGGGTGGGTATGGGCCCATATTTAAGGGCAGTTACGTTTCCAAAACTCCAGTTTTGGGCTGGGACTGTTATTACCACTGTCCGTCCGTACTGAGGGTGCCCGAGATCATTCTATAATGATCCCCAAATCTACTTTCCTCTCCGGTTCTTCATTAGGAATTCTGAGGAGGGAAATCTGCTTGTTTTGCGGGAAGGCAGGTATCACAGAAAACTCACTGTTGATCTTTGAATGCCTCCAGGCCAACAATCTGTGCTACGAGTTACCCTACTTGCAAAAAAAAAAAAAAAATTAGGGAAGAAGACAATACTGATACAAGCATCTGTAACGAGCTAATTAGGCCCTTGTGGGCAACACCGCAGATAGAGAGAAAAAATGGAAACAAACAAATCTCTCCTTGTACAATTGTACTTTGAAAAGACCGTCGTCGCCACAAAGAGGACGCCGGTAAATTGGGGACTGTGTTCTTCTAAAGGAACTAATTGTGGCCAGTATTACAATATCACAAACGGGAGCTTTTTTTTTTTTTTTTCCATCTGGAAAGAAATGGCTTTTTTCCCCCGCCTCCAAACCCGAGGAAACCTGTTAGTAATTAGCACGAGCCGTTCATCTAGTTTGGCTGTGATGAAGCGACGATGGAACACGTGTTTGGTTCCTGTCAGGAGTGGCGGAGGTTTAACGAGATGCCAGGCATCGGGAAACCCACCGGGCATTGATGCAGCTGATGGAATTTGTAGCGTGGGCCAAATTGTGCATTTGACATGTGCTGCAGCATAACTCCAAAGGAGTCGGGGGGGGGCGGCTGTGACTCAGTGGTAGAGTATCTGGTTGGCATGCAAGGTCGCAGGTTCAGTCCCCAGCATCTCCAGTTAAAAGGGCCAGGTCAGGGGTAATGTGAAAGACCTCTGCCTGAGACCCTGGAAATCAGAGCTAGATGGGCCAGTTTGGTGTAGTGGTTAAGTGTGCGGACTCTTATCTGGGGGAACCGGGTTTGATTCTCCACTCCTCCACTTGCAGCTGCTGGAATGGCCTTGGGTCAGCCAGAGCTCTGGCAGAGGTTGTCCTTGAAAGGGCAACTGCTGTGAGAGCTCCCTCAGCCCCACCCACCTCACAGGGTGTCTGTTTGTGGGGGGGGGGGAGATAAAGGAGATTGTAGGCTGTTCTCTGTCCTTGAAAGGGCAGCTGCTGTGAGAGCCCTCTCCAGCCCCACCCAACTCACAGGGTGTCTGTTTGTGGGGGAGGAAGATAAAGCAGATTGTGAGCCACTCTGAAACCGAAATTTGGAGTGAAGGGTGGGATATAAATCAAATATCTTCTTCTTCTTCAGTTGTTTGACTTGTTATGAGCCAGCTCCATGTGTCCGCTTAAAATCGACAAGGGACCGGGCCTTTTCTATTATGGCCCCCTCCTGGTGGAACCAGCTGCCGGAAGAGGTGAGGGCCCTGCGGGACCTTGCCCAGTTCCACAGGGCCTGTAAAACAACCCTCTTCCGGCTGGCCTATGACTAGCTGGTACAAGAAACTGCGTGCAGTTATATTGGATGTTCGCTGCCTCTAAATGTTTTAAATGTTTTAAATGTTTAAATGTTTTAAAAGTTTTAATGTTTTAAATGGTTTAATGTTTGAATTTAAATGTTTTATACTTAATTCCTATTTATGTTAGATTCCTATGTTGTAACCCGCCCTGAGCCACTTGTTGGGAAGGGCGGGATAGAAGTCACAAAATAAATAAATAAAATAAATAAATTGCTACATGATACAGGGTATGGAAGAGAAGTCGTGGGTCAGCAGGACAGCGTCTGCCTTGCATTCAGAAGCTCCCAGGTTCGATCCAGTTCAACTCCAGTTAAAATGAGCTGGTAGTTAGTGAGGTGAAAGAACCTGAGACGCTGTGCAGAGCTGCTGCCAATAAGAGTAGACAATACTGACCTTGAGAGAGCAGTTGGCTGTCCTGACCTGGATAGCCCAGACAAATCGATGAGAGAGAGAGAGAGAACACAATTGGCTGACTCAGCAGAAGGCAGTGCTGATGTCTTCCAGTCTTTTTCCTGATCTTGCTGTTTCCATGAATGCAAGAGAGGAGGAGGAAGAGAAGAAGAAGAAGAAGAAGAAGAAGAAGAAGAAGAAGAAGAAGAAGAAGAAGAAGAAGAAGAAGAAGAAGAAGAAGAAGAAGAAGAAGAAGAAGAAGAAGAGATTTATACTCTGCCCTTCACTCTGAATCTCAGCATCTCAGAGTGGCCTACAATCTCCTTTTCCTTCCTCTTCCCACATCAGGCACCCTGTGAGGTAGGTGGGGCTGAGAGCTCTTTCAATAAGCTGCTCTTGAGGGGAACAGCTCAGAGAAAACTTGTGGCTGATTCAAGGTCCGATTAGCAGGTGCATGTGGAGAAGTGGGGAATCAAATCCAGTTCTCCCAGAAAAGAGTCCACACACTCAACCACTACATGAAACTAGCTCTCATCCTGATGGCAGGCAAAGGCAAGCAAGTCGGGGTGTTGTGTTCTCCCATAGCAAATTGGTAGTATGAGACATAATTCACATTTCTGTGCCTAATGACGTTACCTGGCTGGCTGGTGGCTGAATTTCTAAACCCATTCCATTGCAGAACTCAGTATGGGGTGAAGGCCATCAGTGAATGGGCCTCCAGTTAGCATTCACGCCCACCATAGCCCAGTTTACACTTGGCTCACATTTACAGGAACAGGGATTTTTTTTTTTAAGAAAAAGCCCATGAGGAATTCATTTGCATATCAGGCCACACCCCCTGACATCACTGTTGCTTCACACAGGGCTTTCTTTGTAGAAAAAAACAGCAGGAACTCATCTGCATATTAGGCCACACACCCTGACGTCACTGTTGCTTCACACAGGGCTTTCTTTGTAGAAAAAAAACAGCAGGAACTCATCTGCATACTAGGCCACACTCCCGATGTCACAGTTGCTTCACACAGGGCTTTCTTTGTAGAAAACACCAGCAGGAACTCATCTTCATATTAGGCCACACCCCCTGATGTCACTGTTGCTTCACACAGGGCTTTCTTTGTAGAAAAAGTCCAGCAGGAACTCATAAGAACATAAGAGAAGCCATGTTGGTTCAGGCCAATGGCCCATCACTCTGTGTCACACAGTAGCCAAAAAACAAACAAACCCAAGTGCCATCAGAAGGTTCACAAGTGCGTCTAGAAGCCCTTCCACTTTGCCGCCCCCCTCCCAAGCACCAAGAATACAGAGCATCACTGCCCCAGACAGTCCCAATAATATACTGTGGCTAATAGTCACTAATGAACCTCTGCTTCGTATTTTTATCCAATCCTCTCTCAAAGCTGGCTATGCTGGTAGCCGCCACCACCTCCTGTGGCAGTGAATTCCACATGTTAATCATCCTTTGGGTGAAGAAGTACTTCCTTTTATCCATTCTAACCCGACTGCTCAGCAATTTCATCGAATGCCCACAAGTTCTTGTATTGTGAGAAAAGGAGAAAAGTACTTCTTTCTCTGCTTTCTTCATCCCATGCATAATCTTGTAAACATCTATCATGTCACCCCACGGTCAATGTTTCTCCAAACTAAAGAGCCCCAAGCATTTTAACCTTTCTTCATACGGATAGTGTTCCAAACCTTTAATCATTCTAGTTGCCCTTTTCTGCACTTTTTCCAGTGCTATAATATCTTTTTTGAGGTGTGGTAACCAGAATTGTACACAGTATTCCAAATGAGACCGCACCATCGATTTATACAGGGACTTTATGATACTGGCTGATTTGTTTTCAATTCCCTTCCTAATAATTCCCTTCCCATCATGGCGTTGGCCTTTTTTATTGCAACTGCACACTGTCTTGACATTTTCAATGAGTTATCTACCATGACCCCAAGATCTTGCTGTTGGTTATTCTCTGCCAGTTCACACCCCATCGACTTGTATTTGTAGCTGGGATTCTTGGCCCCAATGTGCATTACTTTGCACTTGGCCACACTGAACCTCATCTGCCACGTTGACGCCCACTCACCCAGCCTCAACACGTTCCTTTGGAGTGCCTCACAATTCTCTCTGGTTCTCACCATCCTGAACAATGTAGTGTCATCTGCAAACTTAGCCACTTCACTGCTTATTCCCAACTCCAAATCATTAATGAACAAGTTAAAGAGCATGGGACCCAGTACTAAACCCTGTGGCACCCCAATGCTTACCGTCCTCCACTGCAAAGACTGCCCATTTATACTCACTCTCTGTTTCCTATTAATTATCCAGTTTTTGATCCACAAGAGGATCTGTCCTTTTACTCCATGACTCTCGAGCTTCCTAAGGAGCCTTTGATGAGGAACTTTATCAAAAGCTTTCTGGAAGTCAAGGTAAACAACATCTATTGGGTCCCCTTTGTCCACATGTTTGTTCACCCCCTCAAAGAAATGTAACAGGTTAGTGAGGCAAGATCTTCCCTTACAGAACCCATGCTGAGTTCCTTCCTCAATAACTTGTGTTCATCAATGTGCCTACTCATTCTGTCCTTGATAATGGTTTCTACCAACTTTCCCGGTATTGAAGTCAGACTGACAGGCCTGTAGTTTCCCAGATCTCCATTGGATCTCCCGGATCTCCATTGGGGGTGATATTTGCTACCTTCCAGTCCACAGGAACGGAGGCAGATTTCAGTGAAAGATTACATATTTTTGTCAGGAGATCCAGAAGTTCACCTTTGAGTTCTTTCAGAACCCTTGGATGTATGCCATTTGAACCTGGTGACTTATTAGTTTTTAATTCGTCAATTAGTTGTAGCACCTCCTCTCTTGTCACCTCAATCTGACTCAGGTCTTTAAACACCCCTTCCAAAATTAGTGGTTCTGGAGCGGGCAAACACTCATCTTCCATTTGCACATTAGGCCACCTTTGATGTCACTGTTGCTTCACACAGGGCTTTCTTTGTAGAAAAAGCCCACCAGGAACTCATTTGCACATTAGGCCACACCCCCTGATGTCACCGTTGTTTCACACAGGGCTTTCTTTGTAGAAAAAGCCCAGCAGGAACTCAATTGCAAATTAGGCCACACACCCCTGGCATCACCGTTGCTTCACACAGGGCTTTCTTTGTAGAAAAAGCCCAGAAGGAGCTCATTTGCATATTAGGCCACACACACCCTGATGCCAAGCCAGCTGGACCTGCGTTCCTACTTTTTAAAAAAAGCCCTACAGGCGGATTCATTTATGTATTTATTTCATGTGTGCCCTGCCTTTCTCCCCACTGGGGACCTAAAGCAATTTCCATCACTCTCCTCTTCTCCGTTTTATCCTCAAAACAACCATTTGAGGTAGGCTAGATTGTGTGGCTGGTCCAAGGTAACTCAGTAAACTGCCTCAGAAGAGTGAGGATTCAAACCTGGGTCTCCCATATCCTAGTCCAACCAATGAGATTGTCGGGGCTTTTTTTGTAGCAGAAAATCCTTTGCATCTTAGGCCACACACCCCTGATGTAGCCAATCCTCCAAGAGCTTACAGTAGGCCCTGGACTAAGAACTCTGTACGTTGGTTCCTCTACCCCAAAAGTTGGTGCCTCTACCTCAAAAAACAGCTCTCCCAGAGACCCAGAGACCCACAGATCAATTCTCCATTATACCCTGCAGCAGGGGTGGCCAACAGTAGCTCTCCAGATGTTTTTTGCCTACAACTCCCATCAGCCCCAGCCAGCATGGCCAATGGCTGGGGTTGATGGGAGTTGTAGGCAAAAAACATCTGGAGAGCTACTGTTGGCCACCCCTGCCCTACAGGAATTGGTCTCCATAGGGAATCATGGAGTGTCCAGCAGACATTTCCCTTCCCCCATTTCCTGATGACCCTGAAGCAGGGGGAAGGCCTCCAAACCCGGGGATCCCCTGCCCCCAGCTGGGGATTGGCAACCCTCGTGGTTTTTCACGATGGGCCAAAAAGCAAATGGATGTATGTTCAGCTACGCCAACTACTACATTTCTAGCCCCGACAGCAAGCCACGTTCAAAGGGTATCGGGAAGGAGTGAGAAGACGGCAAGAGAAGCTGCTGCAAGCATAATTTTGCAATTGGAAAGGCGCCTTCTGGCAAGAGACTCCCTAAAGTCAAGCTGTTTCGCTTATCAAGAAGAAGGATAAGAGGTGACTTGATTATGGCGTCTAAGTGCCTTTGCAAAAGGACTCTTCAAACGGCAGCGGAAAGCTGCTGATAACGAAGATCAATGGACAAATTCAAATGAGGAATAAGCAAGAGCGCAGGGCGGTGGAGTAGGCCGCCGAAGGGAGGCGAGAGGCTTGCCGTCACTAGTCAGCGTAGGTATTGGGTCAAGATTCATCGCCTTCCCGTAAAATGTTGGTCCCCTAAGCTAGCCAAACATGGGGGGACAGGGATCCTTTCAAAGCAACAAACAGCTTGAAGAGAATGTATTTATTTGTTATTATTACTTTAAATTTCTATCCCGCCCTCTCCTCGAGCGGACTCAGGGCGGCTGACAACATTCATATTCACAAGTTAAAACCAATAAAACATCATTACAATTTAAGATTTTAAAACCATTTTGTTGTCATGGGCTGGGGCCGGGTCAGGCAAAGTCCAGGGGCAGTCCAAGGTCTGTAGCTGGTGAGCAAAGAGGGTCCAAGGTGCCAAAACCGAATCACAGTCCAGGTATCGCAGGTCAGAGGTTCAGAAGCCGAAGTCAGGGGCTCCAGAAGCCAAAGTCAAAAGCCGAAGTGGATGCTAGAACGTCAGGTAAGTGACTAGTTGCTTCCACAAAGCCTCCTCCCAAAGCCCACAGCTATATAGCCCTCTGTTGCCCATTTGGACTAATTGCTGGCTCAGCGAGGCAGCCAGCATCCTGCTGAGACTCAAGCATCCTCACTCCTAGAAGGGCCAGAATCCTTTCAAAACTCAGGGCTCAGGGAGCGTCTTGCTCGTGAGCGTGCCGCCCTCCTCCGATCCCTGAGGTCCTGACGGAGGCAGTCACGCACATGAGCCACCCGAGAGGGCGAGGCAGGGGAGCTTGGATCTTCTCCAGCAGGAGGCACTGGTGCAGGTGGCAGGGGCACAGTTTCTTCCGCAGGCTCAGCTTCTTCTGCAGGGTCCCCAGTACCCATGACATTTGTGGTGCTGTTATCACTACAATATAAGCGAGTTCTTCTTTTCTGACGGTGATCACCTAGTACTCTATGTGATGTCGGGTGGCAGTTGTCTCCCGGTTAGATATCAAAAACTTGTCGGAACAATTCGGTCTTACAGGCCCTGTGGAAAGTGGAGAGATCGCGCAGGGCCCTTATGGCCTCCGGGAGAGCATTCCACAATTCTGGTGCTGCCACCGAAAAGGCCCTAGCTCGCGTCGAACGCAACCTAGCCTCCTTTGATCCAGGGATGGACAACAGATTTTTTTTGCCCCTGAACGCAGTGCTCTCTGGGGAACATGCAGAGAAAGGCGGTCCTGCAGATAGACAAGCCCCTGACCATAAAGGGCTTTAAAGGTCAACACCAACACCTTGAAACGGAACTTGGAACACAATAGGTAGCCAGTGCAGCTCTTTCAGCACTGGCTGAATGTGCTCCCATCGGGGGAGCCCCATTAACAGCCGTGCCGCAGCGTTCTGCACTAGCTGTAGTTTCCGAGTCAGCGTCAAGGGTAGCCCCATGTAGAGAGCATTACAGTGATCTATTCTTGAGGTGACCGTGGCATGGATCACCACTGCTAAGTCGTCATGCTCCAGGAAAGGGGCCGACTGCTGCACCCGCCGGAGATGAAAAAAGGCGGATCTAGTAGTGGCTGCTACCTGGGCCTCCATTGTAAGAGAGGACTCAAGGAGCACACCCAAGCTCTTGACCTTAGGGGCCAGTATCAGTAACACCCCGTCAAGAATTGCCAAACTAAAGCTGTTGTGTCACTAAGGACTCCACTTTGGAGTCATTAGATGGGATTCTGAAGAGCTGGCATGGCGTAGAGGTTAGACCAGGGGTGGCTAAACTGCAGCTCAGGAGCCGCATGTGACTCTCCCACTCATATTGTGTGGCTCTCAAAGCCCCCCCCCCCATCCCACCCCATTGGCTGGCTTGACATTTGTCTCTTTAAATCTGTTGTGTACGTGGACTCATGTGAGTGTTCTTTACTAGGGCCCTTTTCACACTTACCAGTGGAAACCGGAAGGGAGTCGGTATTGTGCCGCTTGCAGTAATCCGAGACAGGGATGGGAGTTTTCAGACACATGTTTTTTTTTCCGGTAGGGTTCCGTGATTGAAGCGAGCCATTTCACACTGTGTTCCGCTCTTATCTCGCTTCCACCAGCGCCAGCCAGTTTTGCCTGCTGGCTCGCGATCTCCAGCTTTTTTTTTTTTTTTTGGAACGTCGGGCTAAGATCGCTATAGCGCTATAGCGACGTATCACAACAGCAACACCATAGAGATGGCTAGGCTCTATTGAGATAAGTTACCAGGTTTCAGCGGTGGCGATATCTGGCATCTTAATGGAGCCCAGGCATCCCTATGGTGATGCTGTTGTGATACATCGCTATAGCGATCTTAGCCCGACGTTCCAAAAAAAAAAAAGCCAGAGATCGCGCGCGCCGGCGGGCAAAAAAGGGCGCGAAAACTGCTCCTGGGTTAGATACTGGACATTTCACACAGCACCCCATAGCGATTTCAACCCGGAAGGAGGGGTTGAAAAGTGGAAGAAGCTGCTCTTTGTTTGTAATGACTCAGGCACGCCTCACTACCGGGACAGCCGCGGGAGTGTGTGAAAAGGTGAGAGTATTCCGGTAGCAGCCAGTTACTGAATCGGGTCTGTCTGAAATGCCAGCAGAAACCCGTTACTGTTCAGTAACTGACCAGCTTCCATACCGGAATACATAGACTGTGTGAAAAAGCCCTAGTGCTCCTGCCTGGCTCATTGGAGCCCAAGGACTGAACTTGGGGACTCCAGAACAATGGGCAGTAGGATCCAAATCCCTGCTGCCCTGGTCCAATCAGAAGCCTCCTGGTGGTTCAAATGTCCTAGCGCGGGAACCCAGGACTGTATATAGGTGGCCCCGTTGATCCCGTTTAGAGCTCAGCTGTTACCACGTGTAACTGAGAGGAGCTGCCTGTTAATACGGAGCACCCCAATACCTAGAGAGAGAGGGAGTGGGGCTCCTATTTCTGGAAACAAAATGGAGTCTGACCAGAAACAGGCCAATAAATACTTCATACAAAATGGAGTAGAGCAGAGAGTTTGTTCTGGTTACCACCTGAAGGCCTCCTCTCAGTGCAACCCCTCCTGGTTCCTCCACCTCCGCCCAAACAGGATGCATAATAACAACGGGGACTACTGGTAGGTATCACTCACGCCCTAATCCTCAGCTACTGATTAATCAGCCATCTCCCTGGCTCTTTCTGCGACTCAATTTCTCTTTGTCTACTGCTATGGTAATGTCTTATACCTAGACAAATTCTTTGTTTTCTATGCTCGCCTCTCCCCAAGGGCATCTTTGCTGAACCGCCCAAACCATTAACACATATCCTGGCCTTGACTTCCGGGGAGGAAAATGGCGAGCTGAGTTGTCTCTCGTAACGGGAGCAAGCTGAAGGTCTTGTTCGGGGTAGTGGAGGGCAAACCAAAGCCCACTGCCTACCTTTCTCAGTGAGAGAAAGGTCCAAGACTTGCACTAAAAACTTTAGAAGAGATTTACCTTGGCTGAAAAGGAGCTTTGGAGAAGGGTCCTTTGAGGCTTTGAGGAGTCTCAGAAGTTTGCAAAATTATCGTCTGCAAGATCTCTCAGAGCCATGGATTTGGCATAAGCTCGTCACGATCCTAACCTTCTGGGACATTTTTAAACAACTAAAGTCTTGGAAGACCAGTGGAACTTGGATAAACAGAGGAAAAAAGGTACAGAAACTCTTCTTTCACTCCGGAGCTATTTACAGACTAAAGAGACGTTTTAAAGGTGGAAATAAGGGGAAAATATAAAACTTGCAAGTAGAAGAAGGGAAGGGTGAAGTTTGGACTATTTTGACATAAAAGACAGTGTTAAAAACTGCTAAAAATTGAAGAGAAATCATTGTTGTGTCTACTTACGATTTGTGGAATGTAAACAACCATACTGCGCAGGAATATACTGGAACAGTCCTCTAACTCTACTGAGCAAGACAGGAAGTGCGTCAAGCAATCTATAAGGTTGAAGGTGACAGAGACAGGAAGCAGTAAAGAAAAAAGCCTACTCTACATCATAGAGAAACATCGGCAGCCATTGCTGGGAGGTCCAATTTAAAACATCGTTTTAAAAAGATTTGGGACTTTAAAAAGTGACAGAAACGACAGGGAAAAGGGTAAGAAGATAAGAACTATTGACTACATTATTGGTGGGCTCCTGGGGTGATTTTAAAAGGGGAAAAAAATCTTTAAAAGGAGAAAAAATCGCGGCCGCCATTTTGGATTTTTTAAAGACTTTTTTGTTAAATATCTTTGCTTTGGGGGCTCAGAAACCAGCGAAATTGGGCTTGCTGGAAAGGGCAAGCCCTGCTCTATTGAACCTGACTGTCAGATTTTAAATTGGTGAGGTCAAAAATTTCGTCATTTTTTTAAAGGGGAAAAATTCTTCAAAAATTTATATCTGGGCCTGGGAAGCTCAGAAGAAAACAGAACAAAGTTTAATTGAGAGAGAAAATTTAGACCTTCTGAACTTGGTAGTCAAACTTGCAAATTGTGCGACGGAAATTTTTGGTATTTTAATTGCATCCCCCTTGCTCTTTGCTTAAATGTCAGAGCCCAGGCAGCTCCGAACAAGAGCCCTTTCATTAGAAAAAATGCAAGACCAAATGGAGGCTATGGAAGCCAGGATTATGAAAGGAGTTAAGAAAATGATGGAAGAGTTGAAGGAAGAACTTACTACAGTGATTAAAAAAGAAGTGGATGACCTCAAAAACCAAATTGGGAAAATAGACAAGAAAGTACAGGAGGTGGAGGAGAAAGTTAAAACACATGATACCACCTTGCTGAAAGTACAAGAAAAAGTGACGATTCACGACTGCAAATTAATGGAAAATCAGCTACGTTTGAGAGGAGTACCTGAGGAAGAGAATGATGATTTGAAAGGATATATAACAAACATAATCGCAGAATTCTTAGAAGAAGACCCTGATAAGACTAAAAGCATGTATGATCACATGTATAGAGTCAACTCGTTATATGCAAAAAAAAATAACTTACCAAGAGATGTGGTTGTAAGATTCATGACAAAGGAAATGGTGGGAAGGATTATGAAGAGAAACTTTGAACAATCATTGATAGTAAGAGGTAGCAGAGTGAGAATTATGAAGGAGCTACCGAAAGAAGTGATAAATGACAGGAGAACATATAAAAAGTTGACAGAAAAATTGAAAGACAATGGCACAAGGTACAGATGGATAATCCCCGAGGGTTTGAGCTTTGAACTTCAGGGGAAGAGAGTCACGATCACAAATGCCCGAGAACTGAGGAGATTTTTTGAAGAAAATAAAGAATTTGCACCATGATGGATTACAAACTATTGTCTTGGAATGTTAATGGACTAAATTCACCACAAAAAAGAAGGGCAACTTTTCATTGGATTAAAAAGCAAAATTGTAATATAATTTGTTTGCAAGAAGTCCACATTAAACAAAAGGATTATAAATTTTTATGGAACAAGCAATTGGGAAGGGAATTTTTTTCGTTAGCTGACCAGAAAAAAAGGGGAGTAGTTTTTTATATTAAACAAGACCTGGAGCCAAAATTGGTATTTAAAGATAAGGATGGAAGATTTGTAGCAGTGGAAATAACATCAAATGGGAAAAAAACGCTGTTATTGGGACTATATGCACCTAATGGTGCAAAAGATGTTTTTTTTAAAGACATTACACAACAACTAGATGAGTTGACCTACGATCAAATACTCTTAATGGGAGATTTTAATGGAACAGTTGAGAACTCATTGGATAGATCCGGAGGGAAAAAAAATAGTGGAAAAGAAGGAAAATTGCCAAAGTCTTTTTTTGAATTAGTAAAACAGGAAAATTTGGAGGACATATGGAGAAAGTTTAACCCTGAAGTGCGGGACTATACTTTTTTTTCTGCAAGACATAAGACATTTTCTAGAATTGACATGCTATGGGGAACCAGAGATTTAGGCCTCATAACAAGAAAGATAGAGATTTTGCCTAAAATTGGCACTGACCATAACCCAATAATGTGGATTACAAAACTGTCCAAAAGATTGAGAAGATGGAGATTGAATGAAGACTTGCTACAGAACAAAGAAACAGTGACTTTCCTAGGAAAAGAAACTAAAGAATTTTTCCAAGTGAATGATAAAGAAGATATCGATTTTCAGACGGTCTGGGATGCTTATAAAGCAGTAATGAGAGGGTTGCTGATTACTTTGAACAATAAAGATAAAAGGGAAAAAGAAAAACAACTACTGGATATTCAAAATGAAATAAAGAAAAAAGAAAGAGAGCTGAGGAAAAGACCAGGGAAAAAGAAAATTCTAAGGGAAATTTCAATATTGCAAACTCAACTAAGACATTTATTAAACAAAGAAGTAGAATGGAATTTGAAAAGGCTCCAGCAAAAATCGTTTGAAGGAGCAAATAAGACGGGGAAATACTTGGCGTGGCAGCTGAAAAAAAAGAGGGAAAATAAAATAATTAACAGAATTGTGATAGATGAAAGAGACGTAGTTACTCAAGAGGGAATAAAAAGAGAATTTTTTAAGTATTATGCCAAGCTGTTTAAAGGTGCTGAAGTAAAGAGAAAAAAGATAGATGAATATCTACAGAAAATAAAAATTGAGCCATTAACTGAGAATATGAGGAAAATTTTGAATGACCCAATTGAAAAAATAGAAATTGAGGCAGCAATCAACGTGATGAAAAAGGATAAAGCTCCCGGGCCAGACGGTTATACAGCCAAGTATTTTAAAATGTTTAAAGATGAATTAATACCAAAATTACAGAAGCTGATGAATGCAATAAGAGTCAAAGGGAAGGTACCAAATACATGGAAAGAAGCTGTTATTTCTTTGATACCTAAAGAAGAAAGAGATGTTACAAATGTGAAAAATTACAGACCAATTTCACTTTTGAACAATGATTATAAAATATTTACAAGAATTCTGGCAGAACGTCTTAAGCAATATTTGATAAATTTTATAAAAGAGGACCAAGCCGGTTTTCTTCCCAAAAGACAAATAAGAGACAATATTAGAACTGTTGTAAATATTGTAGAATATTATGAAAGACATCCAGAAAAGGAAGTAGCGCTATTCTTTGCGGATGCAGAAAAAGCATTTGACAATTTAAATTGGGACTTTATGTTTGCAGTGATGGAAAAAATGGAGCTTGGAGAAAGTTTTATAAGAATGATAAAGGCAATATATTCTGAACAAAGTGCAAGGCTGTGCATCAACGCAGATCTTACAGATGAAATGAAAATTAGTAAAGGTACCAGACAAGGCTGCCCGCTTTCGCCATTGCTGTTTATAATGACTCTTGAAATTTTACTAATGCAGATTCAAGAAGAAAAAGATTTAGAAGGACTACAAATAAAAGGATTTACCTATAAATACAGAGCATTTGCAGATGATATAATGTTTATAAATGAAAATCCTTTACAAGTTACACCTTTGTTGTTAATGAGAATACAAGAGTTTGGGGAGTTGGCGGGACTTTATATAAACAAAGAAAAATCAAAAATCTTATGTAAGAATATGCAGAAAAATAGACAACAAGAACTACAAAGACTAACGGGTTGTGAAGTTACCTCTAAGGTAAAATACCTAGGGGTAGAGATAACAATGAAAAATATTGATTTGTTTAAGAACAATTATGAAAAGCTATGGCGTAAAATAGAAGAAGATATGCTAAAGTGGAACAAGCTCAATTTGTCACTGTTGGGTAGAATAGCTGCAGTAAAAATGAATATTTTACCAAGGATTATGTATCTGTTTCAAACCATCCCCATTGTGAAAGATGCTAAGCAATTTGATAAATGGCGAAGAAAAATTTCGGAATTCGTGTGGGCCGGGAGGAAACCTAGAATTAAAATGAAAGTCCTGATAGATGCGAAAGAGAGAGGTGGATTCCAATTACCAGATTTGAAACTGTATCATGAAGCAATTTGTTTAGTATGGTTAAAAGAATGGATAACGTTATTAAATAAAAAACTTCTAATGTTAGAAGGCCATGGAAAAAAATTCGGCTGGCATGCATATTTGTACTATGAAAAAAAGAAGATGGACGGTCTTTTCTCTCACCATTATATAAGGAGTAGCTTATTAAATGTGTGGATAAAGTACAAGAAATATGGTGATGAGAGGAGACCTTTATGGATAGTGCCGGCTGAAGTGATAAAGTTAACGGCCAAAACAGTCAAGGAAAAACAACTATCATACAACCAGTTACTAAAAATACAAAGCGGGAAAATAGAATTGAAAACTGCAGAAGAACTAAACTATAAATATGATTGGTTTCAAATGCAACAAATAAAAAGTTTGATGGAGAATGATATCAAAGCTGAAGGAATAAGGAAAGAACAAACAGAAATGGAAAGAGTTCTGCTTGGAGATAATGAGAAATTAATTTCAAAAGTGTACAAATTACTTTTACAATGGGCTACAGAAGATGAAGTAGTGAAATCTCAAATGATAAAATGGGCAATTAATGTAAATAAAGAAATAAAGATGGAATCTTGGGAATATCTGTGGAAAAATTCCATGAAACTCGCAACATGTCATAGTATTAAAGAGAACTGTTTTAAGATGATGTATAGATGGTATATGACTCCAAAAAAATTAGCAAAGATGAACAATAAGATGCCAGATAGGTGCTGGAAATGTAAAAAGCATGAAGGTTCTTTCTACCATATGTGGTGGACTTGTGAAAGAGCTAAAATGTTTTGGCAAATGATTCAACAAGAGATATCTAAGATCCTGGGATATGAATTCAATAAAGAGGCAGAGACTTTTCTGCTGGGATTACAAATGGAAAAATTTCCAAAAGAAGATAGAACATTAATATGGTACTTGCTCTCAGCTGCTAGGACATTGTATGCGCAGTTGTGGAAGCAAGAAAAAATACCAGAAAAATGGGACTGGATTATGAAAGTTATGTCATGGAGTGAAATGGACAAATTAACAAGAAAATTAAGAGACTGTGATTTAGAACTTTTTAACCAAGAGTGGAAGAAATTCAGAAGATATGTAGAGAAAGAGTGGAAAATAAAAGGACATTGGACAATTTTTGAGGATTAAGATTTTTAAGATAACAATATAACTCTTGAAGGGGGTTCTTCTTCCCTATGTTTCTTTTTTGTTTCGTTTTTTTTCTTGATAGTTAAGGGTACCTTTAATATCTGTTTTTTTTAAAGAAAATAACACTGGCGGGGGTCAAGTAATTGGGGGAGGGGTGGGAGAAAGTAAGATGTGGGGTAGAATGATGGTCTTTTTCTTAATATATATTAAGCTTTTTATAAGTTGTAGTTATAGTTCTACTACCATATGTTACTAATAAAATTGTTTATTCACAAACACATATCCTGGCCTTTTGTAACCTATTGGGCGGACATTACTAAGCCAGCACTATCTATTGTTACCTGGAGATCCATTCAGGTGAGCTCTACTCATTGGCTTAAGGTGAGCAACCAATCAAGCACCCAGAAAAGAAGCATCACTGCCCATCAACAAGCCAGCTCCATTTTGAGGAGGACCGCTTCCTTTCCAAAGTAATATAACCAGAGAGAAAGCCATGCTCTCTCTCTCTCTCTCTGCCTGAGCAATATGTAAGCAGATTGTTCCTCCCTCCCTACTCTAAGTAAGGAGCATCAAGCATGGCACATCGCGGTGCATGTCTATATCTTCTAGTTGTGGCTGGATCCTAAGCCACCAGGATCAGGTCATATACCCTGTCTATGTTTGTACCCTTGTGTTACCCCTCTATCAATTTCATGTCTGTTTTCTTAGGCCTGTATGTATGTTGTATGATTTTATACCCTTGTATGTTTGCCTTTATTTTATAATAAAACCCCTATTATTATTAGACCAAATCTCCTCATTATTGGGTGATTTCCAAAGCAGACGCCTTCTGTATACATAGGTTCTCAGGATCTCGCTAAAAGGCTGATTGCCCACCACGCTAAATTCCCCAGAACCCCATTTTTAGGGCAATTTGCCTAACACATGCTGTACTGAATAAAGAGAGCTGTGATCATGGCAAACTTGTCTCATATATGCATTGAACCCACTATATTATAAAGTCACTTATACAAGTCAAACTAGCCATCAGCTTGGAGAATGAATTTATAGTTGCTTTCTTTCCACCTCTCCCTCACTCACCCCATCTATTTTCCTTCCTTCCTTCCTTCCTTCCTTCCTTCCTTCCTTCCTTCCTTCCTTCCTTCCTTCCTTCCTTCCTTCCTTCCTTCCTTCCTTCCTATGTCAAACATCTGATGTTCTTGTCTTTCAGCTCTCAAACATCTGATGTTTATTCGTGTCTCTTACATTAAGCAAGTTTGGCCACCCCCGGGTTAGACTATGACATGGATCTGAGTTTGAATCCCACTCTGCCGTGGCAGCTTGCCACGGGGACCATGAGCCCATCCTGATTTCTCAGCCTAACCTACTTCACAGAGTGCTTGTCCTGAGAGAAAAGTGGAATAGGGGAGAGTGATGTGAGAAGCTCTTTTTGAGGAGGAGAAGGAGAAGAAGACAACATCGGATGTATATTCTGCCCTCCACCCTGAATCAGAGCAACTCACAATCTCCTTTATCTTCCTCCCCTACAACAAACAGGTGGGTGGGACTGAGAGAGCTCTCCCAGAAGCTGCCCTTTCAAGGACAACTCCTGAGAGAGCTATGGCTGACCCAAGGCCATTCCAGCAGCTGCAAGTGGAGGAGTGGGGACTCAAACCTGGTTCTTCCAGATAAGAGTCAGCGTACTTAACCACTACACCAAACTAGTGTAGATGAGCAGGATATAAGTGAAAAATAAGCCTATAAATGGGGGCAGGGGGAGAGAAACACGCTGTCAGATGACAGTGAATAGCTATCACATGGCCGAGGATGATAAGAATGTAATTTGAAACAGGACCATGATATCCTCTCCTTTCCCTCCTATGAGGAAAAGTTGAAAGAGCTGAGTATGTTTAGCCTGGAGAGGAGACAGCTGAGAGATGATATGATCACCATCTTCAAGGACTTGAAGGGCTGTCATCTGGAGGATGGTGCAAAATTGTTGAAATTAAATCAGAAGAGTTTCCAGCTCAACATTAGGAAGAACTTCCTGACCGTTAAAGCCAATTCCCTCTCAGCTGCAGAGTCTTGTGAGCAAAAATTCTACTTTGTGAGCTACTGGCGTTAAAGTTGTTGAGCTACTGGCGTTAAAGTTGCGACAAGGGTGCTGTGTAAATGAGCTTGCGCAGGGGTCAGCCTTCCTGAGCTAAGACAAAAAATATGTGAGCGAGAGGCTAAAAATCTGTGAGCTAGCTCATGCTAACTAAGTTTAGAGGGAACACTGCTTAAAGTGGTTCCTCAGTGGAAAAGGCTTCCTCGGGAGGTGGTGGGCTCTCCTGCCTTGGAGGTTCTAAAGTAGAGGCTCGATGGCCACCTGACAGCAATGCTGATTCTGTGAAACTTTGGCAAATCATGAGAAGGAGGGCAGGAAGGGTTGCCTCAGTGCTTAGCTCTCGTGGCCCTTTCTTCCACACCCAGGGAAATGCTGATGGCCACTTTGGGGTCAGTCAGCAATTTTTTTCCTCCAGCCCAGTTTGTCAAGGGATCCTTGGATGTTTCTGCCATCTCCTGGGCATGGAGCAGGGGTCACTGGGGATGTGGGGGGGGGGGGGGGAGGAGGAAGGTATTTGTGAAGTTCCTGCACTGTACAAGGTGTTGGACTAGATGACCCTGGGGCTCCTTCCAACTCTATGACTCTATGTGGTGGGAGAGGTGACTCCTTTTCTGCCGGGGGTGGGTGGGATTCGGATCAAAAGCACAGCGCTACGGCCGGAGTTAACCCTTTCCCTGCCACACCATTCCCCCCAATGATGTTGTTTTTTTCGGAGTGCCTATTTGTTTTCGCTGTGGGACAAATATCAGCTCTGTGGGGACCCTCATTTCTGCCCCAGCCATATTTACTTCCAGCCAGAATGCCACCCCCCCACACACCCAATACTGGTCCAGCAGGGTTACCTGCCCAGCAATAGCATCATTTGAATGAAGGGTTGCCAAGTCCAATCCCAGAAATATCTGGGGACTTTGGGGGTGGAGCCAGGAGACTTTAGGGGTGGAGCCAGGAGACACTGGGGTGGAGCTAGGGGGGAGGGGGGGAAACAGCGCCAGGGAGCGTGGCGAGCCGCCCCGACTTGGAGCGGGCGACGCCACTGCGCAGCTGCCGCCTCTTCTCCGCTCGCCGTGGCTGCTCCTCTGAAATGGGCTCAGGCTGAGCCCATCGCAGAGGAGCAGCTGCGGTGGGGGGGGGCGGCCGCGGCACAGCAGCCTCGCCCGCTCTGCTCCGCCTCTGGGGTGGAATCGGGGGGGTGGAGGCGGGCCGGAGGCGTGGCGAGCCGCGAGTCCGCATCCTAGAAGGGCCCGGATTCGCGGCTCGCCATGCTCCTGGCCTGCCTGTGCCCTCCCCTTCTCTGGTTTTGCCTCGCTGGTTTTGCCTGCGCTGCTGCCGCCTCTTGGCTGCTCTTCCGAGATGGGCTCAGCCTGGGCCCATTTCGGAGGAGCAGCTGCGGTGGGCAGGGAGGGGGCGGCAGCGGCGCGGCGGCCTCGTCCGCTCCGGGATGGGGCGGCTCGCCATGCTCCTTGGCGCCGTTTCCCCCCTCCCCCCGCTTCCGTTTTTTGGGGGAGCGGGGGAAGAGGGTGGAAATCCTGGGGTCCCCCGCCAGGGCGGGAGGGTTGGGAAGCCTATTTGAATGTCCCCAGGCAAATAGTGGCAAAGTCCCAGATTTTTCAATTTACGGTGCATCTTTAGAGCAGGTTAGGAAAGGGCAGGTGCCAGATTCCACAAGCGAATGAACACAGCCCAGAAAGAACAAGCCATGGCCAGGCCTCAGATTCAGCAAAAGCTCACAGGAGTTCAGCTCCTGAACCTTTCTGAGGGATCCGCCTCTTCCTTCCCACCTACCTTATTTATTTGATTTGATTTTTTATCCCGGCCTCCCCGCCAAGGCAGGCTCAGGGCAGCTCACATATGCTCATGCGTATGCATGAGTATAAACATATAATAAAAACATAAAAGACAATAAAAGCAATTTAAAACCTAGAAATGAACATTTCAGGTGCTATGATCTTAAGTTATGTTGCCTTACTCTTCTAGCTAGGTGTTCTTCGCAAAGCAAATCTTAGTGGTCCAGACGTTCTATATAGAGCAGATTGCAAGAGGTGGTCCAGATATTTTCTGAGGCTGGAGTAGCCAGTGATCTAACTTGTGAATGCCTGGTGGAAGAGTGCCGTCTTACAGGCCCTGCAGAACTGTACGAGCTCTCGCAGGGCCCCGACCTCCTCAGGGACCTCATTCCACCAGTGTGGGGCTACTACAGAAAAGGCCCTAGCTCTAGTTGTTGTGAGCCTGGCCTCTTTAGGGCCGGGGATTGAAAGTAGGTTTTTAGACCCAGACCGAAGTGCTCTCCGGGGAACATGTGGGGAAAGGTGGTCCCCAAGGTATGCAGGTCCCTGGCCATATATAGGGTTGCCAATCCCCAGGTGGGGGCAGGGGATCCCGCAGTTTGGAGACCCTCCCCTCGCTTCAGGGTCGTCAGAAAGTGGGGGGGAGAGGGAAATGTCTGCTGGGAACTCTATTATTCCCTATAGAGATTTATTCCCATAGAAAATCATGGAGAATTGATCTGCGGGTATCTGGGGCTCTGGGGGGGCTATTTTTTGGGGTAGAGGCACCAAATTTTCTGTATAGCATCTAGTGCCTCTTCCCAAAATACCCCCCAAGTTTCAAAAAGATTGGACAAGGGGGTCCAATTCTATGAGCCCCAAAAGAAGATGCCCCTATCCTTCATGATTTCCTATGGAAGGAAGGAATTGAAAAGGTGTGCTGTCCCTTTAAATGTGATGGCCAGAACTCCTTTTGGAGTTCAGTTATGCTTTTCACAGCCTTGATCTTGGCTCTACCCCTAATGTCTCCTGGCTCCACCCCCAAAGTCTCCTGGCTCCACCCCCAAAGTCCCCAGATATTTCTTGAATTGGACTTGGCAACCCTAGCCATGTAGGGCTTTGAAGGTAAGAACCAGCACCTTGAAACAAACCCGTATGCAATGGGCAACCAGTGCAGCACTTTCAGCACAGGTTGAATGTGCTCCTGTAGGGGAAGACCCATTAGCAACCTGGCTGCAGCATTCTGCACTAGTCGGAGCTTCCGGGTTTGAGACAAGGGCAGCCCAATGTAGAGGGCATTGCAGTAATCCAATCTCGAGGTGACCGTGGTGTGGATCACTGTCGCTAAGTCGTTACGTTCGAGGTGGGGGACTAACTGCCTTACTAGCCGAAGGTGATAAAAGGCTGATCTGGCAGTGGCTGCCACCTGGGCCTCCATAGCTAAAGAGGGATCCAGGAGTACCTTGTCCATTGAATAGTAGGTGCGGCTGCATAACAATCCCTGGATTAGGTGAGCGGAAGCCAGCCAGCCACCAGAGGCTTTGCCACACCCCCAGCAGCCCTCATTAACCCCTGGAGAAGCCCACACCACCCTTTCTCCACTTCTGATGTGATTGTGGGCGGTGGGTGGCTTGCTGGCCTTTTGACTGAGGGGGGTGGCCCAGGAGAGCCCCAGGCGAGCGAGGCCTGCTTGGGCTGGCTGGATCTCTAGCCAGCCCAAGCAGACCTCGCTTGCCCAAGGCTCTCCTTTCCTTGCATTGGGTTGCTTTTGGCTGGGGGGGGGGGTAGCATATGCTAATGAGTTGTGCTAATGAGCTCTGCCACCTATTTTTCTACAAAACGACCCCTGGCTGTGGCTTTCTGTGATGGATCCGAGGAACCACCGTATGGCATCGTGCTGCGTTCTTGTGCCTGAAAGCAAGTTTTCAAGGAGAGGGTTGGAAACCTACAAGCTGTTCCCGCCAGATTAACTCAACCCGGCAGAGACTTGGGTCAGTGTGATCTCACTCTCCTTTGCAATCGTGTACAGGTATCTCTCAGCTCTCCAGTCACTTTGGAGTTTGTCATACACAAAAATTGAACAGAATGGATTGGGAGGGGAGAGAGATAGACAGATTCACTGAAGCAAAGCCAACGTATTATTCACTAAAGGAATCATAGAGTTGGAAGGGACCATCTAGTCATCTAGTCCAACCCCCTGCACAATGCAGGAAACTCACAAACGCTTCCCCCTAAATTCACAGGATCTTCATTGCTGTCAGATGGCCATCTAGCCTCTGTTTAAAAACCTCCAAGGAAGGAGAGCCCACCACCTCCCGAGGAAGCCTGTTCCACTGAGTTCTCCCTCCTTGTTTTTTGAATTAAATGGTCATCAGTCTGTTCTGAGATTTGAAAGCATCCAGCCACAGGATTGCTTTAAGTTAAGGTTGACAGCCTCCAGGTAATAGCTGGAGACATGGCTTTTTTTGCAGCAAGAACTCCTTTGCATATTAGGCCACAAACCCTCTGATGTAGCCAATCCTCCAAGAGCTTAAAGTAGGCCCTGTAAACTCTTGGAGAACTGGCTACATCAGAGGGTGTGTCTGGCCTAATATGCAAAGGAGCTCCTTCTACAAAAAAAGAGGCCCGGCTGGAAATCTGCTATTACAACAGATCTCCAAGTGACAGAGATCAGATCAGAGAACAAATGACTACTTTGGAAGGTGGACTCTATGGCATTGTAACCACACAGAAGTCCCTCCCATCCCCAAACCCTGCCCTCTTTAGGCTCCACCCCCTAAAATCTCCAGATATTTCCCAACCCAGAGCTGGCAATCTTATTAGGTCTGGGATGAAGGGAAGGAAGTTCAGTGTGGTGACATCACATCCTTTGATGTCTATCCAGGTCCAAGATCAGCTTCAATTCCATCCTGAGGGGTCACTTCATGAACATATGAAGCTGCCTTCTCCTGAATCAGACCTTTGGTCCATCAAAGTCAGTATTATCTTCTCAAACTGGCAGTGGCTTTCCAGGGTCTCAAGCTGAGGTTTTTCACACCTATTTGCCTGGACCCTTTTTTGGAGATGCCAGGGATTGAACCTGGGACCTTCTGCTTCCCAAGCAGATGCTCTACCACTGAGCCACCATTCCTCCCACCAGATTCAACCTTCCTGCCCGAAGAACAAAGCTGGAGTTCAGCAGCACCTTTCAGACCAACAAAGTTTTATTCAGGATGTATACTTCATCAGACGGGATGAAATTAGTAGTCCTACATATAGAGAGAGCGGTCAGTGAATTAGTACACAGAATAGTGCAAATGTTCTTAGCAGATTAAAAGAATAACAAATTGAGGTCTGGTAATTGTGGGTTTGACTGGGCAGAAAAAAACAGCAAACACCTAAATGTCAGAATTGGAGATTGATATCTATGTCATCAGGTGTCTTAATATTTTAGGAGTAATAAATTAGAGTCTGTTGTAATGTTCTGTTGGCCTCCTCTAAAGCATGGGTTAAAATAACAACATAGTTTTCTGTAGAATAAAGCTGGAGTCTACTCTAATAATAATAATAATAATAAATTTTATTTATATCCCGCCCTCCCCGCCAAAGCAGGCTCAGGGCGGCTAACAAGACATGGTATGTACCATGATTATTATACAAGTCAATTATAAAATACAGTTAATAAATACATTTAAAAACACAGTTACATGAAATTTTTAAAAACTACAATAAATTAAAGGTGCTACATTCAGTAAGGTATATTCAGATGGCTAGATGCCGCTTTCAGGGTTTCTTGTAGGCTTGTTCAAAGAGGGTGGTTTTGCAAGCCCTGCGGAACTGTTAAAATACTAATACAAAAATACATTAGAATACAGTTAAGAGGGGTGGTGGAAATTAAATATGAAGAACCCACAGGGGGGTCAAGGCAACAGCACTCCCATCTCTTTCTCAAGCCCCAACCGGCCTCTGGTCTTCTCAGTGGTGTCACCAAAATTTTTGAAAACATTAGTCTGTCTATGGTTGTCTTCTGCCAAGACTTTTTTTTTTTTAGCAGGAATGCACTGGAACACAGTTCTGGCCTAGAGCCGTATTAAATTGACTGACTGACTGACTGACTGACTGACAGTTCCAGGTGGCTTGTCATCAGCGGGTGTGGTCTAATATGCAAATGAGTTCCTGCTGCATGAAACAATGGTTGTATTAGGGGTGTGGCCTAATATGCAAATGAGTCCCTGTTGGTTTTTTTCCCTACAAAAAGGAGCCCTGCTTCTGCCTGTGGTAATGTTTAAAATGTTTCAATATCCAGTGCCGTGGGGACCATGAATTGGGTAGAAAGGAAGCCTAGGAATGCTTTTTAATAAATAACTAGATAAACTATGGCAAATCGGGATTTGTATTGGGGCTACGGAGCAGAGGCAGTACTGAGACAGACTCCTGGCTTCTGTCTCTTCTGCCTATTTTTGCATCTGTCATATTCTCCAACTGGAGGTCAATTCAGGAGAAATACAAGAAAAGAGTTCTTCCTGCGATGCATAATTCAGAATGGAATTCACCGTACCAGAATAATCCTCAGATCTGAACGCTTCCGATTACTGTTGAATGCCTGAAATGACTACAGTCCAATTAGCCATATTAACTGAATTACAGAATGGGCATAAACTGGCTCAGATTTTTGATTCGTTATTGTTCAATCGCATGGGCCTATTTCACGTTAACACTTTTTCCAACAAGGAAAGGTCACCCTGAGGTGCCGTATCCCCGTGAATCAGGAGGACACACGTGCTTTGGCTTTAGAACTCAATATGGATCCCGGTGCGGAACCAAATATGGACTTTTAAAAACAAAATGAACTTCTTTTTCTACGAAATGTCCCCTGAATATGTCCATTGAGCGGGAATCCATAAAATTAAATCACTACCAGGCCTCAGATTCAGCAGGAGCTCACAGGAGCACAGCTCCTGAAGCTTTCTGAGGGTTCCCCCTCTTCCTTCCCACCTACCTTGTCCATTGAAAAGTAGATGCAGCTGCATACCAATCCCTGGATTAGCAGAGTGGCCAACCAGCCACCAGGGGCTTTGCCACACCCCCAGCAGCCCTCGTTAACCCCTGGAGAAGCCCGCACCACCCTTTCTCCACCTCTTATGTGATTTTGGGCGGTGGGTGGCTTGCTGGCCTTTTGACTGGAGCTAGGAGAGCCCCAAGCGAGTAAGCCCTGTTTGGGCTGGCTGGATCTCTAGCCAGCCCAAGCAGGCTTCACTCACCTGTGGCTCTCCTTTTTTGCATCAGGTTGCTATTGGCTGGGGGGAATATGCTAATGAGTTATGCTAATAAGCTCCACCACCTATTTTTCTACAAAACAATCCCTGGTCACTACCAAAAACTAGGAGTAATCTGTGCAGGGATTCCACTTAGGAAGATCTTTTCGATGTACTACAGGATCCCTATTAATCCATAACAGCTCTGTGACCATGAATCTCCAACCACAGCTACTGAGTGTGCCCCAGAGAGTTCAGACACCACATGTAGATTTCCCCCCAAGGTGATTCTCTTTGTAGCCATATGTATCTTTGCCCCTTCCCAATAAAACGAGAAAAGAAAGAAAACAGAAGAGGGGGGGAAAAATCTGCAACCTTTCGCCAAGCTGGGTGATTTAACGCCAGCAACAAGGAAAGAAAAAGGGATGCAGCATTCTTCGTAAAGAGGCTTCTGTTTGCAGTTCTGCCACCTGTGAGAAAGCATAAGTGCTATATATATTATTCCCCCTTCCTACTTGCTGCTGCACCTGATGCGAGCGATATTGTTCAAAACAGGCCACCGGGATTCATTTCAGTAGCGTCTGCCTGCGGTGAAGCCTCCAGGAATGCCATGGAAACAGAATTTCGAGGGGCTCCCGGGGACCCACAGCTTACGAGCTGCCTGACGAAGGCTTCACAGACCAAACGGAACATGAAAACACCCTCGGCTGTGTTGGTGCCTCGCTCGGAATGCAAAGCTCTTTGTTCTGCCCCCCCCCCCTTTTTTTGCCTCCTCACCGAGGAATCGCAGCTACCATCAAACGCGGATTTGTCAATCTTTTTATTATTATTATTATTATTACGATTGCTGCTGGTGGTGCTTTGAAGAGCAGATGAGAAAAGGTTGAAGAATTCATTGGACGTTCTTGCAGCTGTAATTGCCACTCTCACTTAAGATATCATTGATGTGGGCGCAATGGGGATATGGCAATTTGAATTGTAACTATTCTGCAAAGAACTCGTGCTGGGAAACGGGGGAGGGGGTGCTTTCCGTATTTTATCTTCATAGCAACCCTGTGAGGTGGGTTGCGCTGAGAGACAACTGATCGCCCCACCGGGTGAACCACTTGATGGTTAGGCGGAGGGCTGAGCCCTATAGATTGAGTCCAGACCACTGTCTAAAACTGGCAATGTGTAGTGGTTCAGTTGCTGAGCCACATTTTGGGATACCCAGGTTTGAATTCCCACTCTGCCAACAATGCTCACTGGCGACCCTTGGGCCAGTCATTTTGGTGTAGCGGCTAAGTGCGCAGACTCTAATCTGGAGAACCGGATTTCATTCAAGCTTTCCTGGAGGACACCTCTATCCTCGACCCTTTCAAGTCCTGCTTCCGCCCTGGGCATGGCACAGAGACTGTCTTGGTTGCCCTCACAGGTGACCTCAGAAGGCATCTGGATCAAGGCGGGTCAGCACTGCTACTATTGCTAGATCTTTCAGTAGCGTTTGACACGGTTGACTATGATCTAATGACCTACTGCCTTGCCGACACAGGAGTCCAGGGAATTGCCTTACAGTGGTTTTCCTCCTTTCTCCATGGTCGGGGACAAAGGATGGCCCCTGGCGAGCAGACCTCTTTGCGACACCCACTAGAGTGTGGTGCACCGCAGGGAGCTATTCTCTCACCAATGATATTTAACATCTATATGCGCTGCTTTGCCCAGATTGCTCGAGGTTTCGGGCTGGGCTGTCACCAATATGCGGATGACACCCAGCTCTATCTGTTGATGGACAGCCATTCAGACGCCACTCTGGAGCATTTGACTGGGGCCTTGGAAGCCGTGGCTGGATGGTTGCGACAAAGCCGGCTGAAACTCAATGCAACCAAGATAGAGGTCCTGTACCTGAACTGTGAGGGACTTGAGTTGGGCCTCTGACTCCCAACCCTGGACGGTGCATCTCTTGCACCGGTTCATAAGGTGAGGAGTCTGGGAGTGATACTGGATGCCTCACTTACCATGAAGGCCCAGGTCACAGCAGTTGCTCGATCTGCCTCTCACCACCTTCGGCAGGCCAGGCAGCTGGCACCCTACCTATCTCCCCAGGATTTAGCTACTGTGATCCATGCAACAGTCACTTCCAGGTTGGATTACTGTAACTCACTCTATGCAGGCTTACCCTTGCGGCTGATCCGGAAACTCCAGCTAGTGCAGAATGCGGCAGCACAGCTGTTAACTGCATTGCCTTTACGGGCAAGCATTCAGCCAGTGCTGCGCCAACTGCACTGGCTACCTATTCAAGGTTTTGGTACTGACATTTAAAGCCTTACGTGGTCTGGGACCGACATATCTGAGGGACCGCTTTTCCCCATATACATCCCAGAGATCGTTGTGATCGACTACGCAACACCTCCTGACCACCCCTGACCCTAAGAATGTCCGACTTGCCTCAACCAGGACCAGGGCCTTTTTAGCCCTGGCCCCTGCTTGGTGGAATCAGTTCCCTGTGGAGATCCGGGCCCTACCTGAATTACTGCCATTTTGCAGGGCCTGCAAGACAGAGCTGTTCCGCCGGGCCTATGGTTGAGGCAGCGGGCGTCCTATTGTTCCATCATTTGGCCTCCCTTGTGGTGACATCATGCTTATTACAGTGCAACTGGTTATTGATATGCTGTGCCCTGTCTGCCGATGGTGTGTTTTATTTATTGCTTTTACTGTTAATTTTAAATTGGTGTTTTAACTTTGATATGTAGGTTTTTATTGCTATTTCTATATGTTGTGATCCGCCTCGAGCCCGTAACGGGAAAAGGCAGAATATAAGCCTATTAAATAAATAAATTCCCCATTCCTCCTCCACATGCAACTGTGGGACTGACCCTGGGTCAGTCATAATTCTCTCAGAGCTGTTCTGCTCCAAGAGCAGTTTCTGGGAGAACTCTCTCAGTCCCACCTACCTCACAGGCAATACTCCCTCTAAGCTGTGGAGTCTTGTGAGCAAAAATTCTACTGCTTGAGCTACTATCATTAACATTGTGAGCTACTGCATAAATTAGTTTGCTCCAGGGTCATTTATGTCAAGAGGTCTCTTGCCATGGTGGTAGGCCTGATGTATGCACTATAATAGCCCTGTACATTGACCAATTTCACACTAGGCTTGTTCCGGGTGGAGGGTCCTTTTGCTGCCGGGATGTGTCTCCGTTTTCGCACAAGTTGCCCCGGAGCTGCGATTTGGCGCTCCGCTAATCCGCAGCAAGCGAGATCCTCTGACAAGCGGTTTCTGCTTGCTGCAGGAAAGTGGCGCGCCAACTAGCAGCTCCATGGCAGCTTATGCAAAAATGGAGAGAAGCCCCAGGAGCAAAAGGAGAATCTATCCAGAACAAGCCCTAGTGCAAAATCGATCATTCCCCCCACCCCCCACCCCAATCTAAAACAAAAGCTTGGAGAAACGTCGACTGCGGGGTGACATGAGAGAGGTTTCCAAGATAATGCATGGGATGGAGAAAGTAGAGAAAGAAGTACTTTTCTCCCTTTCTCACAATACAAGAACTCGTGGGCATTTGATGAAATTGCTGAGCCGACACGTTAAAACGGATAAAAGGAAGTCCCTCTTCACCCAAAGGGTGATTAACATGTGGAATTCACTGCCACAGGAGGTGGTGGCGGCCACAAGCATAGCCAGCTTCAAGAGGGGTTTAGATAAAAATATGGAGCAGAGGTCCATCAGTGGCTATTAGCCACAGTGTGTGTGTGTGTGTGTGTGTGTATAAAATTTTGCCACTGTGTGACACAGAGTGTTGGACCGGATGGGCCATTGGCCTGATCTAACATGGCTTCTCTTATGTTCTTATGTTAAAAATGTGTGAGCTGGAGGCTAAAAATCTGTGAGCTAGCTTACACTAACTCAACTTAGAGGGAACGCTGCTCACAGGGGGTCTGTTGTGGAGAAGGGCAGGGAAAGGAGATTGTAAACTGCTTTGAGACTCCAAGTGAAAGTAAAGGTAAAGGTAAGCGCCTCTGTAAGCGCCGAGTCATTACCGACCTATGGGCTGATGCCACATCATGACATTTTCTTGGCAGACTTTTTACGGGGTGGTTTGCCATTGCCTTCCCCAGTCAACTACACTTTACCTCCAGCAAGCTGGGGACTCATTTTACCGACCTCGGGAGGATGGAGGGCTGAGTCAACCTTGAGCCAGGTACCTGAACTCAGCTTCTGCCAGGGTCGAATTCAGGTTGTAAGCAGAGCTTGGACTACAATATTACAGCTTACCACTCTGAGCTGGGTATAAATCCAATCTTCTCCTCCTCCTCCTCCTCTTCTTTTTCCTCTTCTTCCACCCAAATCTGCCCTTCTCAGGTTTCACATATGCTTTACATACGTCGTTTTACTTCTGTTGTTACAACAGCCAAGCAAGGTAAGTGTGACCTCACTTCCGGCTACCTAACCAGAAGTGACATCACATCACCACATCACCGGATGTTTATGATGCACCAATTTACCATAGAGTGCTGGGAAATCACAGAGCAACCCATAACGTGGTGACATCACTTCCCATTATCTAGCCAGAAGAGATGTCAAGGGGTCGGAATATCTCCGTTTCGTGCTCCCATTTCCCCCCTTTCCTCTTTTGGTGGGGAATGAGGAACTGCCTGTGGGAGTTGCCCTGCCAGCATAGGCAAAGGGCAACCCTATTCCTTGGGCCAGAGGAAAATACCACTGCTAGCAGAATGGATCCGACCCATGCCTGGTCCACGGGCCAATGCCACCTGAAAGGACAAGACCTGAGACTGCAGTGTTTTCCCCCACCCGCCTGAGTCCTTTTCTTCTTACTGCTTCTGTGTTCAGCTGAGAACACCCCGATTTGCAGTTCGCAGCTTGAATGAATCACGCTAAGCTCTCCTACGAAACACGACGTGCAGCCTTCCGCATAGAAACTGCGAAACTGCCACTGGTGGCCGAAAACTGCCAGCGTTGGCCATGCCAGCTTCTCGGGTGGGATTCTGGCTCCCTCAAAAAGCCACACGGATGGTTTGCCCAGTTCCTTCTCGATCCCCCCCTTTGCTGACCAGCAGGTGGCCCCGAAGGGAGACAGGTTGGAGTGACTCATTAGACAGGCAATGTTCACACTCCCAGCTTCATGTCGAGAGCTGCCCAACTGTTGCCGGTCTGCATACGTGGCAACAAACAAGACCCGCTACAAGCACATGCCGTACTGCTTGGGCATATGCTGTTCCATTGCTGTAGCTTTTCTTGGCACGCCAAAGAGAGGGAGTGCAGTGGGAAACGTTATTCAAGGCCTTTGGTCTGTCTCACCCAGAACTAGCAGCACAGAGAGGGTGGGCAGCCTTCGGGCAGGGCATGGAGATCTCCTGGGATTACATATGATCTCCAGAGGGATCAGCTCCCCTGGGGAAAATGAAATCTCCAGGGATTTCGCAAACTGGAAATGGAAACCCTATGGCAGCCATTTCACAGCACCCAGCAGTGAAGTGGCCAAGTTTGCAGATGACACGAAATTGTTCAGGGTGGTGAGAACCAGAGAGGATTGTGAGGCACTCCAAATGGATCTGTTGAGGCTGGGTGAGTGGGCGTCAACGTGGCAGATGAGGTTCAATGTGGCCAAGTGCAAAGTAATGCACATTGGGGCCAAGAATCCCAGCTACAAATACAAGTTGATGGGGTGTGAACTGGCAGAGAATGACCAAGAGAGAGATCTTAGGGTAGTGGTAGATAACTCACTGAAAATGTCAAGACAGTGTGCGGTTGCAATAAAAAAGGCCAACGCCATGCTGGGAATTATTAGGAAGGGAATGGAAAACAAATCAGCCAGTATCATAATGCCCTTGTATAAATCGATGGTGCGGTCTCATTGGGAATACTGTGTATAATTCTGGTCACCGCACCTCAAAAAGGATATTATAGCACTGGGAAAAGTGCAGAAAAGGGCAACTAGAATGCTTAAAGATTTGGAACACTTTCTCTATGAAGAGAGGTTAAAATGCTTGGGGCTCTTTAGCTTGGAAAAACGTTGACTGCGGGGTGATAGAGGTTTACAAGATTATGCATGGGATGGAGAAAGTAGAGAAAGTACTTTTCTCCCTTTCTCACAATACAAGAACTCGTAGGCATTCAATGAAATTGCTGAACAGTCGGGTTAGGAAGTACTTCTTCACCCAAAGGGTGATTAACATGTGGAATTCACTGCCACAGGATGTGGTGGCGGCAACAAACATGGCCAGCTTCTAGAGGGGTTTGGATAAAAATATGGAGCAGAGGTCCATCAGTGGCTATTAGCCACAGCATATTATTAGAACTGTCTGGGGCAGTGATGCTCTGTATTCTTGGTGCTTGGGAGGGGGGCAAAGTGGAAGGGCTTCTAGACCCACTTGTGAACCTCCTGATGGCACTTGGAATTTTTGGCCACTGTGTGACACAGAGTGTTGGACTGGATGGGCCATTGGCCTGATCCAACATGGCTTCTCTTATGTTCTTACAAGTCCAAAACCAGGAAGTGGTGGCGGCTACAGGCACAGACGGCTTCAAGAGGGGATTGGATAAGCATGTGGAGAAGAGGTCTATCAGTGGCTACTAGCCACAGCTTATTATTGGAACTCTCTGCCTGGGGCAGTGATGCTCTGTATTTTTGGTGCTTGGGAGAGGCAACAGTGGAAGGGCTTCTAGTGTCCTGACCCCACTGATGGACCTTCTGATGGCACCTGGGTTTTTTGGCCATTGTGTGACACAGAGTGTTGGACTGGATGGGCCATTGGCCTGATCCAACATGGCTTCTCTTATGTTCTTATGTGACACAGAGTGTTGGACTGGATGGGCCATTGGCCTCATCCAACATGGCTTCTCTTATGTTCTTACAAGTCCAAAACCAGGAAGTGGTGGCGGCTACAGGCACAGACGGCTTCAAGAGGGGATTGGATAAGCATGTGGAGAAGAGGTCTATCAGTGGCTACTAGCCACAGCTTATTATTGGAACTCTCTGTCTGAGGCAGTGATGCTCTGTATTCTTGGTGCTTGGAAGAGGCAACAGTGGAAGGGCTTCTAGTGTCTTGACCCCACTGATGGACCTTCTGATGGCACCTGGGTTTTTTGGGCACTGTGTGACACAGAGTGTTGGACTGGATGGGCCATTGGCCTCATCCAACATGGCTTCTCTTATGTTCTTCTGTGACACAGAGTGTTGGACTGGATGGGCCACTGGCCTCATCCAACATGGCTTCTCTTATGTTCTTCTGTGACACAGAGTGTTGGACTGGATGGGCCATTGGCCTGATCCAACATGGCTTCTCTTATGTTCTTATGTGACACAGAGTGTTGGACTGGATGGACCATTGACCTGATCCAACAGGGCTTCTCTTATGTTCTTATGTGACACAGAGTGTTGGACTGGATGGACCATTGACCTGATCCAACAGGGCTTCTCTTATGTTCTTCTGTGACACAGAGTGTTGGACTGGATGGACCATTGACCTGATCCAACATGGCTTCTCTTATGTTCTTATGTGACACAGAGTGTTGGACTGGATGGACCATTGACCTGATCCAACAGGGCTTCTCTTATGTTCTTCTGTGACACAGAGTGTTGGACTGGATGGGCCTTTGGCCTGATCCAACATGGCTTCTCTTATGTTCTTATGTGACACAGAGTGTTGGACTGGATGGGCCTTTGGCCTGATCCAACAGGGCTTCTCTTATGTTCTTATGTGACACAGAGTGTTGGACTGGATGCGCCACTGGCCTGATCCAACAGGGCTTCTCTTATGTTCTTATGTGACACAGAGTGTTGGACTGGATGGACCACTGACCTGATCCAACATGGCTTCTCTTATGTTCTTAAAAGTGCCTATAGGTTTAGGAAGACGTGGAGTCCTGCCCTAGAAAGAAAGATGACAGCAACTACTGAGAGCCCAAAACTGGAGAAACCGTGAACTAAGCCTTACCTATAAGAAAGCATGCACTCTGCTAAGTGAAGATGTATTTTCAGGGATCCGAATTAGCCCATTTGGGGTATTCTAAGGTGGGAGAAGCCCTGTATGTCAGGGTTGCCAGGTCTTTTTTGGAAAATACCTGGAGACTTTGAGGATGGAGCCAGGACAGGGTGTGGTTTGGGGAGGGAAGGGGCCTCAGCATGGTACAAGGCCATAGAGTCCACTAGGGTTTCCAGGTCTAACTCAGAAAATACCTGGGGACTTTGGGGGTGGAGCCAGGAGACTTTCCCATTCCCTAAAATAAATAAAAATACAGCAGTGCAATTCCCCTGAACACACTCTTCATCCCCCAGCAACTACACTTCCACTAAATGAAAGTGAACACACACACTTTCACAAAGCAGCCAAAATAAACACAGTTAGCAAGCACATACTTTAATGATCTCACTGGGTCAATTTACTCACAGGAGTTGCTGAATGTAATCATCTGCTATATTTCCACCAACTTCTTCAGATTAACACAGGAAACAAAAAGTTCTCGTTTACTCTTTACTATGCAAACGAGTTCGGATAGGAATGTAAAACAAATGGAGGGACTGAGCTGCTTCTTTTCCTTTCTCACAGCTTCACAGACTCACCAGGAACAGCCATGTGGCTCTGCCAGCTCACCCCACCCCTCATTCAGCCTATCTCCTACTGAAATTTAAAGGCACACACACCTCCCAAGTTTCCAAGCTTCTTCTAAACCTTCCAGGATGGAAAGGCACATTATGGCTGCAAGGGCAGGATTCCCCCAGCAGCCATCTGGCTGGCAGCCAGGAGGAGCCTGAAAAACCAGAAAACGGGGAAAGGGAGGGAAATGGCTCCTGCGCACTCCTTTATTCCCTATGAAGATTAATTCCCACAGGGTATACTGGAGAATCAATCTGCGGGTATCTGGGGCTCTGGGGGGGGGGACAGTTTTTGAGGTAGAGGCACCGAATTTTCAGCATAGTATCCAGTGCCTCTCCCCAAAACACCCTCCAAGTTTCAAAAAGATTGGACCAGGAAGTCCAATTCCGTGAGCCCCCAAATAAGGTGCCCCTATCCTTCATAATTTCTAATGGAGGGAAGGCATTTAAAAGGCGTGTGGCCCCTTTTAATGTGATGGCCCGAACTCCCTTTGGAGTTCAATGATGCTTGTCACAAACTTGCTTCTGGCCGCACCCCAATGTCTCTTGGCTCCACCCCCAAAGTCTCCTGGCTCCGCCCCCAAAGTCCCCCAGATATTTCTCGAACTGGACTTGGCAACCCTGTCTCCAGGGGACTTGATCTCTACCAGACGGAGATCAGTTGTAAAAGCCAGAGATCCCCAGGCCCCACCTGGAGGCTGGCAACCCTGCTGTCATTTCCTCAAAGGGAAATGATCTCTGTAGCCCCGAGATCAGTTGTCATTCCAGATTTCCAAGCCCTGTCTGGAAACTGGCAACCCTGTTTGATTGGCTGTACCTCTGTTATGACTACTCATCCATCCAGGCCTTCCCACCCAGCTTTGCACAGCGAAGGACTAAAAGCATGTGCAAACATGACATTTCCTTGGCAAGCGGCTGCTTCTGAGGCAAAGCCAGCAGAAGAACGGTTCCGTTGACTGCGGGAAGCACAACTCCCTGGGAGCGCTAGATGGCGCTTCCTAGCCGAGGAAGCAGGGCCCAGATTATGTAACACAATCCAAGGGATGTTGGTCTGATATTGTTCAGAAGGCTGACCTTGTTTTCGAGCGAGCGTTCACATGAACACACACCGGAGCTTGTGGGCTCGACCACCAACTGCTGCACAAGAGCTAGGCTCAGGAATTCAGTGCAAAAATCTGCTTTTGTGAGAGCTGTTTATCCACACACAAAAGGAAAACACACCTCAGTTTCCCCCTCAGCCCTTCTTTCGGCTTTTCCACGGTTGCCAAGTGGGTGCCTCAGGAAAAAAGAGAGAGAGAGAGAACAATTCTCCAAGCTTATAGATTCCCCCCCCGCCTTTTTCTCTGCCTCTCACACACGGCTGTGTAATGTGGATAATTTCAAAATGCCATATGGTGTCCTCAATCCGCGCACAGATTTTCCTCAGCGACGTGTGTGGGAACTGTGCGTACAGATCAAAGCCTAGCTCTTGCTCGGAGTGCCTCGGCAATTTAAGTAGCGCCAGGAAATCTAGAGTCTCTTTTTTGATCCTGGAATATTTTTAGAGAGTCTTTTATTTTCCTTCAGGTTTTCTCTGATCCTCAGAGATGTCCGGAACGTTTTCACCTGGTTGGCCGCAGAATAAGAATCACACAAAGCAGAAAAGGGGATTTGAGTAATCAGAAGGAACTGGAGGTTCTTTGGAGTTTGATGAAGCAAAATATTGCTCTCGCCTCCATTTTTCTGTCTTCCTGCACCCTGAATTTGTGTGGTGCTAACAGGGGGTTGTCAGCCTCCAGGTGATGTCCAGAATATCTGGAGATCTCCCAGAACTAGAAGTAGGGTTGCCAAGTCCAACCCCAGAAATATCTGGGGACTTTGGGGGTGGAGCCAGGAGACACTGGGGTGGAGCTAGGGGGAGGGGGGAAACGGCGCCGGGGAGCGTGGTGAGCCGCCCCGCAACTGCCGCCTCTTCTCCGCTCGCCGTGGCTGCTCCTCTGAGATGGGCTCAGGCTGAGCCCATCTCGGAGGAGCAGCCATGGCGAGCAGAGAAGAGGCGGCAGCGGCGCGGCGGCCTCGCCCGCTCCGCCTCTGGGGTGGAAGCAGAGGGGGGGTGGAGGCGGGCCGGGGGTGTGGCAAGCCGCAAGTCCGGGTCCTAGAAGGGCCCGGATTTGCAGCTCGCCATGCTCCTGGCCTGCCTCGCCTTCCCCTTCTCTGGTTTTGCCTGCTCCTCCGAGATGGGCTCAGCCTGGGCCCATCTCGGAGGAGCAGCTGCGGTGGGCGGGAAGGGGGCGGCGGGGAGGGGGCGGCAGCGGTGCGGCGCCCAGGATTGGGTGACTCGCCATGCTCCCCGGCGCCGTTTCCCCCCTCCCCCCGCTTCCATTTTTGGGGGGAGCTGGGGAAGAGGGTGGAAACCCTGGGGTCCCCCGCCAGGGCGGGAGGGTTGGGAAGCCGAACTAGAAGTGATCTCCAGAGCCAATTTGGTGTAGTAGTTAAGTGTGCGGACTCTTATCTGGGAGAACCTGGTTTGATTCCCGACTCCTCCACTTGCACCTGCTGGAATGGCCTTGGGTCAGCCACAGCTTTCGTAGGAGTTGTCCTTGAAAGGGAAGCTGCTGTGAGAGCCCTCTCAGCCCCACCCACCTCACAGGGTGTCTGTTGTGGGGGGAGAAGATATGGGAGATTGTAAGCCGCTCTGAGTCTCTGATTCAGGGAGAAGGGCAGGGTATAAATCTGCAATTCTTCTTCTTCAGATGACAGAGAAAATGGCTGCTTTGGAGCATGAGATCTGTGGCATTACATCCTACAGAGGTCCCTCCCACCCACAGGCTCCACCCCCAAATTTCCCAAGTCAGAGTTGTTGATGCTATGCTAATAGAAATGGTTCTGTCTATTGGAGTGAGAGACGCAGCATGCCTGGTAGGGTTGCCAAGTCCAATTCAAGAAATATCTGAAGACTTTGGGGGTGGAGTCAGGAGGCATTGGGGGTGAAGCCAGTAGCAAGGTTATGTCAAGCATAATTGAACTCCAAAGGGAGTTCTGGCCACCACATTTAAAGGGACTGCACACCTTTTAAATGCCTTCCCTCCATTGGAAATAAAGGATAGGGGCACCTCATTTGGAGCTCATAGAATTGGACCTTTTTTGAAACTTGGTGGGCACTTTGGGGAGAGGCACTGGATGCTATGTTGAAAATGTGGTCCCTCTATCTCAAAAAACAGCCACAGATACCCACAGATCAATTCTCCATTATACCCCATGGGAATCGGTCTCCATAGGGAATAATGGAGTGCCCAGCAGACATTTCCACCACCACCACCCCGCTTTCTGATTACCCTGAAGCGGGGGGAGGGCCTCCAAACCAGGGGATCCCCTGCCCCCACCTGGGGGTTTGGCAACCAGAGAGAGTAACACGGCAAAAGGTAGGGGAGAAAAGGCAAGCCGCCATGCAAAATGTCCCAGAGAAAGCTCAGCAGGAACTCATTTGCGTATTATACCACATCCCCTGGTGCCAAGCCAGTCGAAACTGCATTCCTGTGCATTCCTGCTCAAAAAAAGCCCTGGTCTCAAGTAGACATCTTTCACACCACCTATCACCTGGTCCTTTTAACTGGAGATGCCGGGGATTGAACCTGGGACCTTCTGCATGCCAAGCAGATGCTCTACCAGTGAGCCACCGCTGCCCTGGGCTTCTGTTCTAAACTTTGTGCTGGAATGCATTCATCAAGTGGATGGTACATTGAGAGGATGGTGGTGAGGACTGATATTCTGGAAGGGAGCGACCCATCAGTGTTGCACGGTGGTTAGCATATCAGACTAGGATTGGGAGACCTACTTTGCAGTGCAAGCTTGTTGGGTGACCTTGTGCAAATCACTCACCTTCAGCCAGCCTATCTTATCTCACAGGGTGTTGGTTGTGAGAGGAACAACCCCAAACTCCATACAGGCCGTTTTCCCATTGAGCTTACCTCGGAGCGACGTCCCTCTTCACCGCGCAGCGTCTGCGCGGATTTCCCACCAACTGCTCCGAGGCTGCTCCGAGTAACCAAGTAGAGTCGCGGCTTTTGCGTCGCTAACGTAAACTGGTTTTTAGCGGTTTCCATTTGCGACGCAAAAGGTCGGGAACTTCCTGGTTCCTCAGAGCAGCCTCGGAGCAGTTGGTGGGAAATCCGCGCAGACGCTGCGCGGTGAAGAGGGACGTCGCTCCGAGGTAAGCTTAGTGGGAAAACGGCCACAGAGAAGGCAGGATTAAAAAAAAATGGAATGAATCAACAAATAATTTTAAGTGTTGGGTGGGGGTTTAAGTGTCCAGTTAAGTGTTTAAGTGTCCAGTTGATCTTGGAAACTCAGTGGATTGACATGGTGGAACTGTTCACAATATCTAGTGAATGCACATGCATCCCATGAAACGAGGATCTTCTACGTGTCAAGCAGATGCTCGACCACTGAGCTATGGAGTCTCCCCTTACGTTTTGGCCTGGTGGGGGTGCAAAGTGACATCAAGTCAGAGGCATTCCGAGGTGGTTTGCCATTACCTGTCACTGCATTGTGACCCCGGACTTCCTTGGTGGTCTCCCATCCAACTCCTAACCAGGGCTGTCCATACTTAGTTTCTGGGATCCGATGAGATGAAGAAGAGGTTGGATTAATGCCCCGCCCTTCACTACCCAAACAAGTCTCAGAGCAGCTTATTATCTCTTTTCCCTTCCCCTCCCCACAACAGACACCCTGTGAGGCAGGTGGAGCTGAGAGAGCTCTCCCAGAACTGCTCTTGAGCAGAACATGTCTGAGAGAACTTGTGGCAGGCCCAAGGTCACATCAGCAGGTGCATGAGGAGGAGCGGGGAATCAAACCTCGTTCTCCCAGGTAAGAGTACATGCACTTAACCACTACACCAAACTGGCTCTCCAGGTCAAGGCAAGAGGCATTCGGAGGTAATTTGTCATTGCCTATCTCTATGTAGTGACCCTGGTTGGATCAACCATCCAACCAATAACCAGGGCTGACCCTACTTAGTTTCTGATATCTGATGAGATCAGGTTACCTTGGGTTATTCAGGTCAAAGCAAAAGACATTCAGAGCTGGTTTGCTGTTGCCTGTCTGTGTAGTAACCCTGAACTTCCTTGGTTGTCTCCCAGCCAAGTAGTAACCATGGCTGACCCGGCTTAGTTTCTGAGATCTGATGAGATTAGGCTATCTTGGGCTCTCCAGGTCAAGATAAAAATGAACAGAGGTAGTTTGATATTGCCTAACTCCAGGGGTGGAATTCTAGAGGAGCTCCTTTGCATATTAGGCCACACACCCCTGATGTAGCCAATCCTCCAAAAGCTTACAAAATAGAGCCTTGCAAGCTCTTGGAGGATTGGCTGCATCAGGGGGGTGTGGCCTAATATGGAAAGGAGCTCCTGCTAGAATTCCACCCCTACCTATCTCTATGTTGCAACCGTCGGACTTCCTTGGTGGTCTCCCATCCTAGTGCTAAGAAGGGCTGACCCTGCTTAGCTTCTGAGATCTGACAAGATTGGGCTAGTCTGACCCGCCAGGTCAAGGCAAGTTTTGGTCTCATCTAGCTTTAAAAAAAAAAAAAACATACACACTCAAGGAATAGAACCGAGCATGTTAGGTAGAATTACCACCTATGCCTTTAAACAGCCTCCCAGATATGTTAGCAAGTGTAACTAATCCTACATAAGAACATGAGAGAAGCCATGTTGGATCAGGCCAATGGCCCATCCAATCCAACACTCTGTATCACACAGTCGCCAAAAAACCCAGGTGCCATCAGGAAGTCCACCAGTGGGGCTAGGACACTAGAAGGCCTCCCACTGTTGCCCCTCCCAAGAACCAAGAATACAGAGCATCATTGCCCCAGACAGAGTTCCAACAATACGCTGTGGCTAATAACCACTGATGGACCTCTGCTCCATATGTTTATCCAATCCCGTCTTGAAGCTGGCTATGCTTGGAGAGCCAGTTTGGTGTAGTGGTTAAGTGTGCGGACTCTTATCTGGGAGAACCGGGTTTGATTCCCCACTCCTCCACTTGCACCTGCTAGCATGGCCTTGGGTCAGCCATAGCTCTGGCAGAGGTTGTCCTTGAAAGGGCAGCTGCTGTGAGAGCCCTCTCCAGCCCCACCCACCTCACAGGGTGTTTGTTGTGGGGGAGGAAGGTAAAGGAGATTGTGAGCTGCTCTGAGACTCTTCAGAGTGGAGGGCGGGATATAAATCCAATATCTTCTTCTTCTTCTTGTAGCCGCCACCTCCTGTGGCAGTGAATTCCACGTGTTAATCACCCTTTGGGTAAAGAAGTACTTCCTTTTATCCATTCTAACCCAACCGCTCAGCAATTTCACTGACTGCTCAGCAATCCTCAGGTGAGATCAACTGAAATGGAGAGTTCCAGTTGTTTTGAGAGTCTGGGTGCTGTTCAAAGCAGAGGAGCAGTCCTTGGGTGAACACGTGGCAACTAGGGTTGCCAATTCTGAGTTGAGAAATGTTGCGTATGTGCACTAATGTTGCTAATATCTGTGTTCCTGCCTGGCTCATTGGAGCTTTTAGTCTGAGCTTGCAGTCTGGGGAACAATGGGTTGTAGGATCCAAATCCCTGCCGCCCTGCTCCAATCACAGGTCCCCTGCTGGTTTAAACGATCCAATGGCATCCTAGCGTGGGAACCAGGAGCTGTATATAGTTGGCCCAATTGGCCCAGTAAAGCAGTCTTCTTCTAGTGCACCCGTTACCATGCTGTAACTAATAAAGAGAGCTATGATCACTGCAACCGCGTCTCCTCCCTGCATGGAACCCACTAAATTATAACAAATAACTGGAGATTATGGGGGTGGAGCCCGGAGAGGGTGGAGTTTTGGCCACAAGGTAGGGTTGCCAAGTCCAATTCAAAAAATATCTGGGGACTTTGGGGGTGGAGCCAGGAGACATTGGGGGTGGAGCCAGGAGACATTACGGGTGGAGCCAAGATCAAGGCTGTGACCAGCATAATGGAACTCCAAACGGAGTTCTGGCCATCACATTTAAAGAGAGAGGCAGTTTGGTGTAGTGGTTAAGTGTGCAGACTCTTATCTGAGAGAACCGGGTTTGATTCCCCACTCCTCCACTTGCAGCTGCTGGGATGGCCTTGGGTCAGCCATAGCTCTGGCAGAGATTGTCCTTGAAAGGGCAGCTGCTGTGAGAGCCCTCTCCAGCCCCACCCACCTCACAGGGTGTTTGTTGTGGGGGAGGAAGGTAAAGGAGATTGTGAGCCGCTCTGAGACTCTTCAGAGTGGAGGGCAGGATATAAATCCAATATCTTCTTCTAAAGGGATGGCACACCTTTTCAATTCCTTCCTTCCATAGGAAATAATGAAGGATAGGGGCACCTTCATTTGGGGCTCATAGAATTGGACCCCCTGGTCCAAAATTTTTGAAACTCGGGGGAGTATTTTGGGGAGAGGCACTAGATGCTATACTGAAAATTTGGTGCCTCTACCCCAAAAAGCAGCCCCCCCAGAACCCCAGATACCCGCGGAGCAATTCTCCATGATTTTCTATGGGAATAAATCTCCATAGGGAACAATAGAGTTCCCAGCAGACATTTCCCTCCCCTCCCCCCCCCCCGCTTTCTGACGACCCTGAAGAGGGGGGAGGGCCTCCAAACCGGGGGATCCCCTGCCCCCACCTGGGGATTGGCAACCCTACCACAAGGCCATAGTGGCTCGAAATGGCCATTTTCTCCAGGTGAACAGGTCTCTGTTACCTTGAGATCAGCAGCAATAGCAGACCTCCAGCCACACCGTGGAGGTTGATAACTTTAGACTGGCAACTCTCGCTCTGAGTGTTGTGGTTCGTGAACGTCAGCCCCCAAAGGGCTTCAGAGGATCATTCAACCTGGTTGGGAAGGGGGCCATTTACTCCCCTTTGGAGTTCAATCTTTGCCAAGAAGTCTGGTCATCTAGTGTCAGCTAGCTCTGACGACTGAAGAGGAACCCTTTGCTGAGTGTGCTGGGGGGGGGGGGAGAGGAGGGGGGGCAGATGAGGTGTAATCTGCCATCAGGCGGAGGCAAGCCAAAATTGCTTTCAATAAGATTGCGTGTCAGCAGGGTTGCACAGGCGATGGAAATGCGAGGTCATCCCCTATTAAAAATAAAAGCAGGGACGTTATTATTTTATTTAATGGAACAGGCCCTGCTCGCCTCGTCTTCCGAACGGACCGGGGGAGTTGATTAAAACCGGGGGAGGGGGGGTGGAGAGAGGACCGAGCACGGAACAATTGGGCCATTAAAATGAAAGAGCAAAAAGCCGCCAATTTTCACTAATCCCCTGGGTGGCAAATCAAAAGGTTTTATTTGTCTGCCAGGTTACAAACAGAAAGTGTTGTAGTTTCCCCCTACCCACCCCCTTCCGTATTTGGTATGCCATCCCTGGACGTGGCAGTAGTGATTTTGGTTACTGTGGATGGTAATGATTGTGCCCTCTGTAATTTTTTTTTAATCCTTTTCGTTTTTTAGAAAGAGCCAAGTGCAGGCCTTCTGTGGCAGTGAGTTGCATAGGTTAATAACATCTTACCTGAAGGAGTCTTTTATTTGAAATAGATTGTCAATATCAATATATGAAGCAGGAAACGTCAGTGATAGGCATAGATGAGGATGAAGGTGGTGGTGAGGAAGGAAGGAAGGAAGGAAGGAAGGAAGGAAGGAAGGAAGGAAGGAAGGAAGGAAGAAAGAAAGAAAGAAAGAAAGAAAGAAAGAAAGAAAGAAAGAAAGAAAGAAAGAAAGAAAGAAAGAAAGAAAGAAAGAAAGAAAGAAAGAAAGAAAGAAAGAAAGAAAGAAAGAAAGAAAGAAAGAAAGAAAGAAAGAAAGAAAGAAAATAACTGATAGTGGTGGTAGTTTTTTGTAGCAGGAACTCTTTTGCATATTAGGCCACACCCCCTGATGAGGCCAATCTTCCAAGAGCTTGCAGGGCTCTTCTTAGGAGGATTGGCTACATCAGGGGGTGCGGCCTAATATGCAAAGGAGCTCCTGCTACAAGAAAAGTTCTGATAAGCACCTGGTGTTGTGCTTTAAAAAAAAAATACCCTGGGTAATTCCCATCAATCTGAACATCTGAAGCTGCTTCATACTTGCCTTGTTGAGAAATGAAGGTACAAGCACAAGGGAGAGGGTTATGCAAGAGAGCACAAGAGCAATACAACCAGCATCATAACCCCAAATAACGAAATGCAGTTATAATTGATATTAAGCTTTCAATGTACCGTTTATCCAAACTTTCTATATATGTGAATAATATATCTTACAACGTTACACCAAAAAGGCTGTATGTTCCATTTGGTGTAGAGCCGGTTTGGTGTAGTGGTTAAGTGTGTGGACTCTTATTTGGGAGAACCAGGTTTGATTCCCCACTCCTCCACTTGCCGCTGCTGGAATGGCCTTGGGTCAGCCGTAGCTCTCACAGAGGTTGTCCTTGAAAGGGCAGCTTTTGTGAGAGCCCTCTCAGCCCCACCCACCTCACAGGGTGTCCATTGTGGGGGGAGAAGATAAAGAAGATTGTAAGCCGCTCTGAGTCTCTGATTCAGAGAGAAGGGCGGGGTATAAATCTGCAGTCTTCTTCTTCTTCTAGATATGCAAACATAGATACTGTAACTTGTGAACGGGGGCTACAGAATCAGACCCCTGGTCTATCAAGGTCCATATTCGCTACTGGAACAGGCAGCAACTGACGAGAACCTTTAGCACTTGCTGCCCTTCTGTGCGGGACTCCTCATTGTGGCTGTTTCTGCACTGACATCTCTGGAGCGGGGGGCTGCGTGTTCCCTGCTTGCTGCTCCCTGCCCCACACAAACTCGAGAGCTGAGAATGAGAACGGGACAAAGGCTAATGTGGAATCGGTGGCGGTCTTGAGCAGAGGGATCGCATGAACACCTTAAACTGCCTTCTGTTGAATCAGACCACCAGTCCGTTTAGATCAGTGACCTGTGTTCAAACTGGCAGCGATTCTCCAGGGTTTCAGGTGAAGGTCTTTCCCATCACCTGTTCCCTGATCCTTTAAACTGGAGATGCCGAGGATTGAACCTGGGACCTTCTGCATGCCAAACAGATGCTCTACCTTTGAGCCATGGCCCTTCCCTAAAAGAAGCTGTATTATACCAAGCCAGTTCCTTAGTCTATCAAGGTCCATCAAGATTGGATAAACATAGGGAGCAGAGGTAGCTGTAAGCCACAGGGTATTGTTGGAACTCTCTGTCTGGGGCAGTGATGCTCTGTTTTCATGGTGCTTGGGGGGGCGCAGTGAGAGAGCTTCTAGTATCCTGGCCCAATGTTGGACCTCCTGATGGTGCCTGGTTTTTTGGGCCACTGTGTGACACCGTGTTAGCCTGATCCAACATGGCTTCCCTTATGTTCTTAAGGTCAGCATTGCCTCATCCAATTGGACGAGACTCTCAGGTTTTTCTCATCACCTCCTAACTGACCCTTTTAACTGGAGACATTGGGGATTGAATCTGTGACCTTCTGCATGCCAAGCAGATGCTCTACCAGTGAGCCACACAGGGCTGGCTTGCCCACTAGGCAAACTAGGTGGTTGCCTAGGGCACGGAGGGTGGGGGCACTGAATTCGGACTTCCCCCCCTTTCCCCTAGGCAAATGCTTAGTTTGCCTGCTCCCCAGCCTCCTCCTCCCTCCCCCCCCCAACAAGCCTATTTCAATGCCTGCAACTGGTGGTGGAGCACCATGCTCCAGGCTATCTAAAGGCGCTCCCCCACGAAGCCTGAAAGGGCAGCTGCGGCACTGCCTCCTCCCCACTTCCTTCCCATCCAGGAAGTGGGGAGGAGGCAGCAGCAGTGCCACGGCTGCGCTTTCAGGCTTCATGGTCCACTGCTGCTGGCCTGCCCGGGCTTTGACAGCACGCCACGTGGTTTTACCCATTGAGCAGCTGATCGGCAGGGGGGCAGCTTTAGATAGCGGGAGTGTGCCAGTTCTGGGCATTGCAATAGACCTGGGGAGAGGAGACAGAGGAGGGGGAAGTGGTGCGGGGACCCTGAGTCTACCTAGGGTGCTATGCACCCAAAGGTCAGTCCTGGAGCCACAGCTCATGACCCTTACCCTTACCACCTTTCCTCTGTGTTATATCACTAACAAAGTTAGTCCTTAGACAGATTGGCTGATACAAAGAGTACTGGCTGTGTATTGATGTATGGGGCCACTGTATCAAGAGAAAAATAAAGGTAAAGGTAGTCCCCTGTGCAAGCACCAGTCGTTTTCAACTCTGGGGTGACATTGCTTTCATGAGCCTGCTTCGTCGGGGAGGGCGGGGTATAAATAAAATCAAATATAAATAAATAAATAAATAAACATTTTCACGGCAGACTTTTTACGGGGTGGTTTGCCATTGCCTTCCCCAGTCATCTACACTTTCCCCCAAGCAAGCTGGGTACTCATTTTACCAACCAAGGAAGGAAGGAAGGAAGGAAGGAAGGAAGGCTGAGTCAACTTGGAGCCGGCTACCTGAACCTGCTTTCACTGGGATCGAACTCGGGTCAGTACTGCAGCTTTACCACTCTGCGCGACGGAGCTCTTAAAGGAAAGTGTAGATGACTGGGGAAGACAATGGCACACCACCTCGTAAAAAAGTCTGCCGTGAAAACATCGTGATGCAACGTCACCCCAAGAGACAAATAACACCAGCCTAAAATATTTTGGGTTTAGGTGCTGGGCAATGAAATGTTCATTTATCTAAAAGCAGCCTCTAGGCGTAGTCCTGTCCTTCTGCAAACCGTTAAGGAATCTTGAATAAATGAACCTGGGCAAGTTCTGTAGTTGGAGCCACCTTCCAAGAATTTCCCATTTGAGTAAGAGGAGAACTGAGCCTCAGGGGCATTCCGCCTCATCTAAAGGACATAAATTCCCGGAGCCAGAAGTACATCTGCGCTCAATTCCTCCTAGAGGAACGTCTTTATTGTACGAAACGATTCAGGATTGAGGCTTCTATGAGAAGCAGTTCTTAGATCGCAGATGGAAAATTGGGATTTGTGCTAAATCACAGATGGTATGGGGTTTTTTTCCCCCACTATAATTCACAAAATGGGCCATTTACATCACTTCTTTTATTCATAGATTTTGCTCGTGATAATAGCAGAGATAAATGCGGGGGACTGCAAACTATGCTGCCCCTTAGCATTCTGCTAATGGTGCTTTTCATAGGTATGGGTGGATTTTATTTTAAAGAAGTGGAGGGGGGGGTCAGCCAGATGTAACCCCAGCTACAGAACCTCTGCAACTGGCACAGTACCAGCTCATTGGTATTAAGCTTGTTCCTTTCCATAATGGTGGGTTGTTTGTTTCCTTTCTGGGCCTGTCCTGAAGACAGTGAGTAACCAAGATCCTCTCCGTCTGTCTTTTCACTTCTCCAGGTAGGTATAGTACTTTTAGGAATGCTTGGTGTGGATCCTACAAGTGTCTGTCCCTCCCCTCACCATGGGGCAGATGCAGTTGTACCGCAGGAGTTGGTAGTAGGCAGGGCCAGCACGTGGGAGTTGGTGAAATAGGCGGCCGCCTAGGGCGCCACCTCGTTGCTGGGTCAGGGCCCCCTCCCCTAGGCTTCCCAACCCCCTCGCCCTGGCGGGGGACCCCTGAATTTGCAGCCTCCTCCCCCGCTCTCCAAAAATCCAGAAGCGGAGGGGGGGTGGGAGACAGCGCCAATTTTAGTTCCACTCTTCCCCATTGAGTTTCCCAGTTAGGCTCGTCTGCTTTCCGAGGCTGCTTCTCGCGCCCAGTCAGCTGGCCAGAGGGGGAAGCCCCGCCCACAGAGGATCATATGCCTTTCCACCGCCGGAGGCTTCAGTCTCTGATTGAAAGGCTTCAACTCTAGTGTGTCTGTGTTGCTGTAAAGAAGCTGGCAGCAACTTGTGAGTAGAGAGGCCAGATTCACCAGAAACCAGGCGGATGAGGGGGGGAAGGAGAGGGAAACGTCTTCATTATTCCCTATGTGGAGATCGCTTCTCATAGGGTATAATGGGGAATTGATCTGGAGGTTTTGGGGGCTCTGGGGGAGCTGTTTTTTGAGGTAGAGGCACCAGATTTTCAGTATAGTATCTGGTGCCTCTCCCCAAAGTACCCCCCAAGTTTCAAAACGATTGGACCAGGGGGTCCAATTCTATGAGCCCCAAAAGAAAGTGCCTTCATTATTTCCTATGGAAGGAAGACATTGAAAAAGGTGTGCTGTCCCTTTAAATGTGATGGCCAGAACTCTCTTGGAGTTGTGTGATGGGGTGTGAACTGGCAGAGACTGATCAAGAGAGAGATCTTGGGGTCATGATAGATAACTCACTGAAAGTGTCAAGACAGTGTGCGTTTGCAATAAAAAAGGCCAATGCCATGCTGGGAATTATTAGGAAGGGAATTGAAAACAAATCAGCCAGTATCATAATGCCCCTGTATAAATCGATGGTGCGGTCTCATTTGGAGTACTGTGTGCAGTTCTGGTCGCCGCACCTCAAAAAGGATATTATAGCTTTAGAGAAGGTGCAGAGAAGGGCAACTAGAATGATTAAAGGGCTGGAGCACTTTCCCTATGAAGAAAGGTTGAAACGCTTGGGACTCTTTAGCTTGGAGAAACGTCGACTGCGGGGTGACATGATAGAGGTTTACAAGATAATGCATGGAATGGAGAAAGTAGAGAAAGAAGTACTTTTCTCCCTTTCTCACAATACAAGAACTCGTGGGCATTCGATGAAATTGCTGAGCAGACAGGTTAAGACGGATAAAAGGAAGTACTTCTTCACCCAAAGGGTGATTAACATGTGGAATTCACTGCCACAGGAGGTGGTGGCGGCCACAAGTATAGCCACCTTCAAGAGGGGTTTAGATAAAAATATGGAGCACAGGTCCATCAGTGGCTATCAGCCACAGTGTATGGAGCACAGGTCCATCAGTGGCTATTAGCCACAGTGTATGTGTGTATATAACATTTTTTGCCACTGTGTGACACAGAGTGTTGGACTTGATGGGCCGTTGGCCTGATCCAACATGGCTTCTCTTATGTTCTTATGTTCTTATGTTCTTATGTTCAATTATGCTTGTCATACTCTTGTTCCTGGCTCCACCCCCAATGTCTCCTGGCTCCACCCCCAAAGTCTCCTGGCTCCACCCCCGAAGTCCCCAGATATTTCTTGAATTGGACTTGGCAACCTTACCCTCCCCACTCACGCCGACCCAAATGTGGTTCGGCCATTCCTTGCTGTGTGGCAGCAGAAGTGACTTTGGACCATTCTTGGTGGGGAAGGGGGTGGCCTCCGGGGCCCTTTGGGCACAAGAAGATCTCAGAAGGGGGCGCCAGCGCAGGGTTCGGCCTATGGCGCCAGAAACCCTAGCACCAGGCCTGGTAGTAGGCGGGGCCTTTTTAAAGCAGGAATGCACAGGAATGCAGTTTTGGCTGGCTTGGTGTCAAGGGGTGTGACCTAATATGCAAATGAGTTCCTGCTGGGCTTTTTCTACCAAAATAAAAGCCCTGGTTGTAGGCCACATGTTCTGAAAGGCAGCTAGAATCACTCGGGTAACTGTAGCGATCAGTGGATTTGCAGGGCAAAGTGGTGTTTATGCATCCACCAGGGCTTTTTTTGTAGCAGGAACTCCTTCGCATATTAGGCCACCTCCCCCACTGGATGTAGCCGATGCTCCTGGCACTTACAGTAGGCCCTGTACTAAGAGCCCTGTAAGCTCTTAGAGAATTGGCTACAACAGGAGGTGTGTGGCCTAGGCTTCCCAACCCTCCCGCCCTGGCGGGGGACCCCAGGATTTCCAGCCTCTTCCCCCGCTCCCCAAAAAAACAGAAGCGGGGGGAGGGGGAAATGGTGCCAAGGAGCGTGGCAAACCGCCCCATCTCGGAGCGGGCGACGCCGCTGCGCAGCTGCCGCCTTTTCTCCGCTCACCGTAGCTGCTCCTCCGAGATGGGCTCAGGTTGAGCCCATCTCGGAGGAGCAGCTAAGGTGAAGCGGAGAAGAGGCGTCGCCCGCTCCGCTCCGCCACTGAGGTGAAATCAGAGAACGGGAGGGTGGAGGGAAGGAAGGCATTTAAAAAGTTGTGATGGACAGAACTCCCTTTGGAGTTCAATTGTGCTTGTCACACCCTTGCTCCTAGTTCCACCCCAGTGTCTCCTGGCTCCATCCCCAAAGTCTCCAGATATTTCTGTAATTGGACTTGGCAACCCTAGTATGGCCTAATATGCAAAGGAGTTTCTGCTACAAAAAAAGCCCTGGAATTGCACAGGGGAGTCCAGAAAGTAGACCCGCTGCATGGACAATCCCAGGCTGAAATGGATGGGGTGGTTTGTTAGAGTAAGCCTATAGAGTTGCCATGACTCTCGCTGTGGTGGGGAGCCTTCTGCTGGCAACTTTCTTTTCCTGTCACTGCTCAAAGTAGTGGTGGGAGAAAAAGAAACAAACAAAAAAAAAAAGCACTATCTGGCTGATGGTGCAATGTCACTTCAGAGCAAAGCCCAGAAATTATGTCAGTCCTCTCTAGGAATCGCTAGACATTCCATGATTTTAGTATAGAGTTTCCAGTGATTTCTAGTGAGGTGTGATGTCACTTCCAGGTTCTCCCTGGAAGTGATATCACACCATTGCCGATAGTCCCCTCCCAGACTCCTGCCAATTCCCAAGCGTGGCCTAGCAACCCTGCAAACACACCAATACAAAGAAAGCAATAAAGCTAGTAAGCTGGCTAGCTCAGTTTCCTCTCTATCCTTCTTGTCTGTTCTGCTGCTCTCTCTGGTTACCCAGAATGCTGTTTTCAGGGGTATCCTTTCCTTCCAGCTGCTTCCGTCTCTTGCTGTGCCTTTGTCTAAATTCCATGAGGTCCACAATTTCTTGCCTTCCTAGTCAAATATAGCTAGCTTGTGTGCCTATTCTTCCTTTCCTATCGTGGTATGGAATTCCTCAGTGACAAAGGACATCTGTTTCTTTTGTAAAGCAGACAGCCCTTGTGTGGACTTTATTCTGAAAGCAGCCTCCCCTTTTCTGCTGTGCAAAACCGGCTCGAAGGTAACAGGAGGGAAGGTGTTAAAGTCCTGATGGAATTTCTCAAGGGCTTCTTTGCCCTGCCTCCAGAGGCCACCGTTTACATTATCCATTGCTAATGGGTTGGTTAATAATGGATTCAAAGTACACCTCACTGTTCTCGCCCATTTTTTTCAGGGAGCAGACAGTTCTCCCTTCTGGATATTCACAGCAAATATATTCCTCTGTGCACATATGAATACAGAGAATACATGGAACAATATAATAGTGGATATATTAATACGCTTGGGACAATTAGCCATTCATCAGCAATGACAATAATATTAGGAAAGTCAACACGCTGTTACTGAACCACAAGAAGTACTTTTCTCCCTTTCTCACAATACAAGAACTCGTGGGCATTCGATCAAATTGCTGAGCAGACAGGTTAAAACGGATAAAAGGAAGTACTTCTTCCTTTTGACATGTGGAATTCACTGCCACAGGAGGTGGTGGCGGCCACAAGCATAGCCACCTTCAAGAGGGGTTTAGATAAAAATATGGAGCAGAGGTCCATCAGTGGCTATTAGCCACAGTGTGTGTGTATATATAAAATTTTTTGCCACTGTGTGACACAGAATGTTGGACTGGATGTGTCATGGGTACTGGGGACCCTGCCGAAGAAGCTGAGCCTGCAGAAGAAACTGCGCCCCTGCCACCTGCACCAGTGCCCCTGCCTCCTGCTGGAGAAGATATAAGCCCCCCTGCCTCGCCCTCTCGGGTGGCTCGTGTGCGTGACCGCCTTCGTCAGGACCTCAGGGATCGGAGGAGGGCGGCATGCTCACGAGCAAGACGCTCCCTGAGCCCTGAGTTTTGAAAGGATCCTGGCCCTTCTAGGAGTGAGGATGCTTGAGTCTCAGCAGGATCCTGGCTGCCTCTCTGAGCCAGCAATTAGCCCAAATGGGCAACAGACAGCAGAGGGCTATATAGCTGTGGGCTTTGGGAGGAGGCTTTGTGGAAGCAACTAGTCACTTACCTGACGTTCTAGAATCCACTTCGGCTTTTGACTTTGGCTTCTGGACCCCCTGACTTTGGCTTTGACTTCTGGACCCCCTGACTTCGGCTTCTGAACCTCTGACCTGCGATACCTGGACTGAGATTCGGTTTTGGCGCCTTGGACCCTCTTTGCTCACCAGCTACAGACCTTGGACTGCCCCTGGACTTTGCCTGACCCGGCCCCAGCCCGTGACAGGATGGGCCATTGGCCTGATCCAACATGGCTTCTCTTATGTTCTTAAGACTGAACAAATCCTTGTCAGGGACTTGTAGCTGAGAGGCAGGGCTTTCATCTCCAGCTCCGTGGTAGACTGCTTGACGCTCCGGTTCACCTTTAGCATTTGCTCAGAGAAAAGGGACAGGCACGATAGCGGGAAAATATTGTTCGTTTTTCTTTCGTGGCATGTCCAGCTTGTGAGCCATGAACCGTCACAAACACTCCCCAAAGTGAAAGAAAAGCCTCTCCAGGTGTCAAAAGAAAACTAGGCTTCCCAATCCCCCGATCCCAGCGGGGGGGGGGGGGGGGAAACAGGTTGCTTACCTGTAACTGATGATCTTCGAGTGATCATCTGTGCATTCACACAGTTGGGATGATCGGTCAAATAGAACAAGGGCGCTCGTCTAATGTCCAAAGAATGCCACCTCCTATCTGCCTCGGTCTTAGGATTCGAAAAGAAGGCGGGAAGGTGGATAACTGACCAAAGATGGAAGGAGGAAACCACCTTAGGAAGAAATGTGATGTCAGGCCTCAAAGTGACCCCTTCCTCATGGAAAGTAAGGAAAGGCGGGTCATGGCGGAGCGCACATAGTTCACCCACTCTCCTAGCCGAGGTTACAGCTACCAGCAGCGCCCTTTTCCATGACAGAAGGTGTAGGCTACACGTGGCCATCGATTCAAAGGGCTTGCGTGTAAGCATAGTAAGAACCAGCTGCAAGTCCCAAGGCACGGAGGTTTTGGGCTCTGGTGGATATGTATGTACCAGTCCCCTCATAAAGCGTGTACAGTCTTGGATGGGAAAAACACTATACTACCATCAACAGGGTTGTGGAACGCCGACACTGCTGATAAGTAGACTTTGACTGAGGAATGGGACAGACCTTCCACCTTAGTGATAGTAGGAATTCTAAGACAGATTGCAGGGAACAATACATGGCCCACAGTTCAGTCTCCCTATGAAAACTCAGGAACTTCTTCCATTTATACAGGTATGATGCCCTGGTTGACTGCTTCCTGCTGTTGGTGAGGACGTCCTGTATCTCAGAAGAGAATGGTGTCAGCGAACCAGCCATGCCGTGAGCTTCAGATGCAGAGCTTCGTGATGGAGCACCAACCCCTCTTGGTCCGTCAGGATGTCGTGTGCTTGAGGGAAGTGGACGTACCTGTTCCTGCTCAAGTGTAGGAGCATTGGAAACCACGGCTGGCGTGGCCACCATGGTGTTATGATGATGCAATGAACGTCCTCCACAATCAGTCTGTGCACCACCCGATTTATCAACAGGATTGGTGGGAACATATATAGGAAATGATCCGTCCACGCAATGAGAAGTCCATCGCCTAGCGACTCCAGATCCCTGCCATTGCGAGTGCAGAACAGAGGACACTTTTTGTTCACTCTCGTGGCAAAGACATCCACTTGTGGGCTCCCCCATTCGTGGAACACTGGACCAAGGAATCTGTTGTTGAGCACCCACTCGTGGAGGGTCGCTCCCCCACGGCTGAGGAAGTCCACCTGCACATTGAGGTCTCCTGTGATGTGCACAGCTATGACATATATCCCATGAAGGATACACCAGTCCCAAATTTGCATTGCTAGCCCACATAGGCTCCTGGATACTGTCCCTCCCTGTCTGTTTATGTAGCTGAGAGTGGTGGTGGTGTCCGTCTAAACCGTTACTGCTTTTCACTGCAGGGTTGGAAGGAAGGATCTCAAGGCAAACCAGATGGCCATCAGCTCCAGGAAGTTGATGTGGCACTGCGTGAGAATGGGTTCCCATAATGCTCCCACTGACATGCTCCGGAAATGGGCCCTCCATCCCTCCAGAGACGCGTCCGTAGTCACTGTCTTCGATGGGCTTGGTTTTTGAAACAGAGCATCACCCATAAGGTTGGCTTCCACTGTCCACCACCTCAGAGCAAAAACAAGAGATGTAGGGATCTTCATGATCATTCTCTGAGAGTGTCTCATGGGTTTGAAATGTTGCAGAAACCACAGCTGTATTGGCTGCATTCTTAGCCGGGCAAAGGGTATCACTGACGTGGTAGCTGCCATCAGTCCTAACAGCCTCTGCAGCCAAATGGCTGGAACAGAACTTGTCCGTAAGACCTCCATTGCTGTCCTGCTTAGTTCCTTTGCTCTTTCCTGTGGGAGGAAGGCTCACGTCACCCTGAAGTCCAGGAGAGCCCCAATTAAGTGCACTGATTGTGAGAGAGTGAGGTGGGACTTTTTGTAATTGATTTGTAGTCCTAGATGGTGGAGGAGCATCAGGGTAGCATCGACACTTTCCCTTAGCCATGGCTCTGACTCGGCTACTAAGAGCCAATCGTCTATGTACGGGAAGACAATTTTCCCTTGTAGCCTGAGGTGAGCAGCTACCACCACCATGGACTTTGTGAAGACTCTGGGTGCAGTGCACATGCCGAATGGAAGGGCTGTATACTGATAATGGCCCTGACCGATTGCAAATCTCAGGTATCTCCTGTGATCTGGGTGTATGCTGAGATGGAAATATGCATCCTGGAGGTCGATGGTAGCCATCCGGGAGTTTGCTTGAAGAAGAGGTAGGATATGCGATAGTGTAATCATATGGAATTTTTTGGTGCGAATGAAGTTGTTGAGTGCTCACAGGTCCAGGACGGGCCGCAGGCCCTCATCCCTTTTGGGTACCGTGAAGTATCTTGAATAGAAACCCTTGCCGATCTGATGGGAGGGCACCGGTTCTGTTGCCCTCTTGCTCAGTAGTGATGTAACTTCCTGGACGAGGGTGGGGTGGGGGGGTGATGACCACTCTGGAGTCTGAGGGTAGTTTGATGAACTCTATTGCATATCCATGCTGTATTATGGAAAGGACCCATGTATCGCTTGTGATACTCTGCCATGATGTAAGGAAAGGGAAGCGGTGGATAGAAGACAATTGGAGTGGCACTGTCTCAGAGTCAAAGTCCCTGCTTGGGGTTTTTGAGGACTTGCCCCTATTCTGCTGCTGCTGTGACTGAGGATGGAATTTAGTCTTCTGCTGGAAGGATGGGCGTTGGGACAACGAGTAAGACCTCGAATGCCAGGATCCCTCTGGTGAGTTGTGTGCTGACCCTCTTCTGGACCAGGGTCTGGAGTTAAATCCAGCAAAGACGGAGGTACTGTTTAGAAGTAGATGAGACACTTAAGTTGCGAGATGCCTTTATGCTTTTATCTATGCCTTGGAGTACCGTGTCTGTAGTGGAGTGGAAGAGACCAACCCCGTCGAAGGAAAAGTCTTCTATGGTGGACTTCATGTCAGGGTTGAGGGATGCGAATCTGAGCCATGAATGTCTGCGCAGGGCAACAGAAGATGTTAGTGTCTTAGCAAAAGTGTCCAGGTTATGTTTAACTGAATTGACTTGTTGCTTCGCCGCCACCATGCCTCCTTCTGTATCTTCTTGACCTTACTCTGAGTATCCGCGGGTAGGGAAGGTAGGATTTCAGATAACTGGTCCCAGAGGGCATATTGCTATCTGCTGAAGCATGCTAGATAATTAGCATTTTTGATTCCAAAAGCTGCAGTGGAATAAAACTTGTGTCCCAAAGCATCCAATTTCTTTCCCTCCTTGTCCACCGGCGTGGATGAGGCATGTTTGCCCTTAGATGAAGAAGTCACTGCCAGGGAATTAGGCTTGGGGTGACAGAAAAGGAATTCAGCCCCCTTCTCCTGTATCTTGTACATATGATCCAGTCTTCTAGAGGATACAATAGTAGATGCTGGCTTGTCCCAGGTAGTCTTGGCAGCCTGCAGTAGAACTGAAGTCAATGGCAGTGCCACAGCTGTAGAAGTGTCCTTTTGGACAATGTCATATACCAGATCTGTAATCTCTGGTTGTCATTGCACTATTGAAAGTCCCAGTGATGTAAAAGTTCCATCCTTTTAACCAAGTCCCCATAGGACTTCATGTCCTCTGATGGTAATATTGGGGCATCCTTGGTTACCAGGGTGGACAGTGTTGGTTCTTTAGGTGAGAAGTCTGACTGCTCAGAGTCCGATCCCTGGTTTGATGATAAAGGATCTTCCTCTGGCACCGATTTCCCCGAATCCAACCAAGGAGAGGGGCGTTTCGGCTTCAGTACCAATGGTTCCTCTGTTGGTTTCCTTTTGGGTGCCTTGGGGAACGTGGTCTGGTTGAGACCGAACATATGTCCCAGTCTCTGGGAGGTTCCCATGGGAAAGATGGGGGGTAAAGGTCCGTACGGATAGCCCCAAGGCCTCTGGTCCCACTGTTGCATCGGGGGCATTGGAAACCATCAGTACAGATCTGAAGGTGGATACGGTCTGTATGGATCCGGAAGTCTGTATGGATCGATTGCAGTATGCGGTTCATCTGGATATCTGACCAGCTGCTCTTCAGGGCACTTAGGGGGGGTCTGGATCTACTGGATCCCTTCTCGACGTGGAAGGTCTGCTGTCTGACGCTGAGTCGGATACGGGGTTACTTGGCTGCGTGAGGTCGATCTGGTCTGTGTTGACTGCTGTGGAGTCTGCCCCCATGTCTTGTCCCCCCTCCGGGGAGTTCTCCTGTCTCATCGGTGTCTGTAGAATGGGTGATGGCACCGACGCCAAAAAAGACAGGTCTGGAGTGGGTGTCAATGGCCCATGTCAAAATCTACTGGATGGACTGTGTGGTCTCTTACTGGAGGATCGAGCAGGTCTCTCCTCAGAAAATCCTTTTTCCACTTCTTAGCTGGTGAGGCCGAAGACAACTGGGACAATGCTAGTGGTTGTTTCAGCATCATAGCCCCAGTACCAAGATTTGCCGGGGTCAATACCGACGTCGAAGCCTTTGATGGCATATTTAGGTGGGAAGTAGCTACCGCCAACGCCATTGACTTTTCCATATCGGGCCGTTTTTCTACCACTCTCTGCGGTGTAAGGGCAGAGGTGAGGAGCAAGGCCTGAAGACGGGCAGCCCGATTATTCCTGGTCTGTTTGCTGAACTTGAGGCAATGGTGGCAGATGTCTGTTCTGTGCGACTCCCCTAAACAGAGCAAGCAAAGGGAGTGGCATCTGCCGGTGTGAGCTTGCTCCCACAATGGGAACAATGCTTAAAACAGCCCCACGTGGGCCAGGAGGCCCGGGGTGGGGGGAAAGGGGGAGGGGGGGAGAACTGGGAGATAAAATAACAAACAGGGTCAGAAAAACAACTAACGATTTTTTTTTTTTTTAGGGAAAAACGCAAATGGAGAGATCACCAACCGGAATCCAGGGAAATGTGTCCTGCTGCAAGTGCTGTCAGAAGGAAACTGACGGGATAATGGTTCCCTCCTCTGGACATGCGCAGTGGAGTCCCTGGGCATGCCCAGTAGGAGGATGCAAAAAGAACTAAAAGCTTTAGGTCACCGTTGGAGTTGGCGCAGGCACCGATCATCCCAACAGTATGAAGCACAGAGACCACGAAGAAGATCCCCCAGAATTGATAAAGAATTGGATAAAGAATTGGAAACAGGTTGGGAGAAGTCAACGACCTGTCCGGGGAGTTTCATGATGTCTTCATGTCATATTTATTGAAGGAACATTCTTCATTGAAAGAAACATTCTCATTGCAAAGACGTCCTCACTCTGGATTTTTTGAGCACGTGAATCATTTATCGTTGGGACTATGTTAGGGACTTATGTCTCTTTGTTGTTCAGTTTCTATAAATCATTAGTTATTTGTCACTATAACTTTTGAGTTGTGTTACTCGTACAATGACTTCTCTCATTTGCACACTCCCCAACTGGGGATTAGCAAACCTATTTGCCTCCCCTGAAGGCAGTCAAATAGCAAGCTTTGTTCTGGTCGTAGCTCCAAGGCCATATGATTTGGTTTGCATCAACCTTTCAATGAAGCATCACCAGCAGTCTTCTAATAGAAATCCAAGCGTACACGCACATCCCGGTCTTGGGAACTCATAATTTAGGGCTTGATGGATGCAAGGCAGGGAGACGGACGTGCACCCAGATTCTAACAGCTGCACAAGCAAGTTAGTAAGTTTAAAATTCACACAGCTATGTCTTCGGGGGCTGGGGGTGGTGGGGAGAAGCATTTTATTTTTGTTTTTAAATCTGCCATAACACAGCTGGATGGCATCAAATTGTCATTAAAACATGGTATTTAAGATGATTTAATGGCTTGATTGCCAGGCAGGAACCGTGGCAGTTTACTCAAACTACTGAGCATGAAAAAGGATGTAACTGTTTAAGTGGCAGTAGGAAAGGAGTGGGGTGTGTGTAGGGGGGAAATACAGATTGTCGTAGAGGAAGAATGCATGAGGCTGGGCCTGCACATAATGCATGTGGGTTTCTGCCGGGAGGGATGGAGTTTCTTTTGCGCAGTTGTGCAACGATATAGCCTTACGATGCTTATCCATTTACACCCCCGATGAATGCAAGTGGGGCTTGGCAGAGTCACGTTAAGCTCAAGAAGGGGGGGGGGGGAGTCTGCACCCCAAGGAGATTACAATCTACAGTTTTACTCAGGGGAATAGAATAAATGGAGAGGGAGAACTTCAGGAGCACCAAAAGATAAGGGTTGCCAGCCTCCAAGTGTGAACCAATAGAAGTCATAAGCCATGGAACAATAATGAACAATATAAGTATATTAACGAGATTTATATAATGGGAAAATGTCAGATACCGTTCCAAAATCTAATTCACGTTGGATACTTTGTAGAACCTCGGTCTCACAAACACAGTTCCTTTGCAGTGATTTTTAAGTGCCACAATTGGTTCCTTAACATTTGAACCCCCAGGACCCCTGCCCATCCTGGCTTGTGAAGGCTCTCCAGGATGATGTCAGGGCTTCACTAGGTGACATTGTCAACTTGTCCCTGACAAGCGGGACACTCCCAGAGAAGTTAAAGGAGGTGGAAATTCGGCCACTTTTGAAAAAACCTTCACTGGACCCTATGGTTCTAGCCAACTACCACCCAGTTTCAAATTTATCATTTCTGGGAAAGGTAGTTGAGAAAGCGGTGGCGGAGCAGCTACAGGCTTTCCTGGATGAAACATCCGCCCTGGACCCATTCCAATCCGGTTTCCACCCAGGCCATGGGACAGAGACGGTACTAGTCGCCCTCACGGATGACCTAAGAAGACATCTGGACCAAGGCAGGTCAACACTGCTGATTCTTCTCGACCTATCAGCAGCGTTTGGCACGGTCAATTATGATCTATTTGACCCACCACTTCGCCGTCACCGGAATACGGGGGACAGCCTTGCAATGGTTTTCCTTCTTTCTCCAGGGGTGGGAACAAAAGGTGAGGCTGGGTGAGCAAACCTCTGTGCGGCACCCACTTAACATCTATATGCGCCCCCTTGCCCAGATTGCCCGAGGTTTTGGACTAGGTTGTCACTAGTATGCTGATGACACCCAGCTCTATCTGCTGATGAATGGCAGACCGTCTTCTGCCCCTGAACACCTGTCCGAGACATTAGGAACCATAGTGGGATGGCTACAGCAGAGCCAACTGAAGTTAAATCCAGCAAAGACGGAGGTCCTGTGCCTGAGTCGAAGGCGGGGGGGGGGGCGGTTTGTGTACCCAGCTCCCACCCTTGGATGGAGCGGTTTTAGTGCCAACCCAACAGGTGAAGAGCTTTGGATCCTGGATGCCTCACTTTCCAAGGAGGCCCAGATCGCGGCAGCTGCCAGGTCTGCCTTCCACCATCTACGGCAGATCAGGCAACTAGCACCATATCTCTCCTCCCAAGACTTGGCCACAGTGACCCATGCAATGGTCACTTCCAGATTAGATTACTGTAACTCGCTCTACGCGAGCTTGCCCTTGAAGCTGATCCGGAAACTGCAGCGCGTGTAGAACGCGGCAGCTCGCCTGCTGACTGCATCATCTATATGGCTGAGCATGCGGCCGGTGCTTCATGGCCTGCACTGGCTGCCTATAGAGTACTGAATCTGCTTCAAGGTGTTAGTTCTGACTTTCAAAGTCTTACACGGCCTGGGACCAGCATACTTGCGAGACCGTCTCTTCCAGTATATGCCCCGGAGGTCGCTTCATTCGGCCTCCCAGGATAGGCTGACTGTCCCCGGCCCAAAAGATGCCTGTCTTGCCTCTACCAGTACCAGGTCCTTTTCGGTCCTGGTCCCAACCTGGTGGAATCAGCTCCCTATAGAGATCCGGGCCCTACCTTACTAGACTTTCATAGGGCTGTAAAACGGAGCTGTTCCGCCAGGTTTTCGGATGAGGCGGCGGGCATCTGCCCATTAGATCGGTCGGCCTCCCCTACTGTATATACTGTAAATCTTACTGCGCTGACTCGCTGCACTGTCCAGTTGCACCATCTCATCAAAACTGTTCTGCCAAGCTATTTGTTTAGGAAATAATTGTAATTGCTTTTATTAATATATGATTTAATGTGATTTTGTTATGTTGTGCTCCGCTCTGAGCCCCCACGGGGGAATGGGCGGAATAGAAATAAACTATTAATAATAATAAGTAAGATAAGGTAAAGTGAGAAAGTCTTGGTTTCCAAATGAGCTGAGGTGCATGGAGCAACCAACTTTGAAGAAAAGTGCTTTTGCAAATATTTTTATAATCTGGAGGAAGAAGATGAAGATGATGATGATAATATTGGATTTATACCCCACCCTTCACTCTGAATCTCAGAATCTCAGAGCAGCTCACTCCTTTACTTTCATCCCCCACAACAAACACCCTGTGAGGTAGGTGGGGCTGAGAGAACTCTCCCAGAAGTTGCCCTTTCAAGGACACCTCTGCAAGAGCTATGGCTGACCCAGGGCCATTCCAGCAGCTGCAAGTGGAGAAGTGGGGAATCAAATCCAGTTCTCCCAGATAAGAGTCCGCGCACTTAACCTCTCCTGGTTCCACCTTTGATGGAGCCCAGCTGGCTAATGACATAGCATTTTTGTTTCTGATTTCCCTTTGTCAAAGAGGGGCTTCAGGCATTCCTATAGCTTCTCATAGCCAACCATTTTGACACTATAACCTTCAAAATCACAATGCCTTGGAGCTTAGCAGAATTGTGTTTGTGAGGCTGAAATTCTATGGAGTACATGATGTGAAGTATTTTTTTGGAACTGTATCTGACATTTTTCCATTATATAAGTCTTATTAATATATTTAGAATCATAGAATCCTAGAACTGGAAGGGACCTCCGGGCTGATCAAGTCCAACAACTCATATATGACTATTCGTTATTGTTCCATGGCTTATGACTTCTATTAGTTGCCAACTTTTCCTGTTGATATCCTATTGCTTGTAGCCTCCAGGTGGGGGTCTGGAGATCTCCTGCTTTGACAACTACTCTCCAGTTGGTAGAGATCAGCTCCCCTGGAGAAAATTCTGCAAATGACCACTGGAAACAATAATAATGATATCAGCCGATAGGAGATGTTGAGAGCATGCGTTGATCCATGTCATAGAAAAAAGAATTGTGGCTCCGTGAAACATCGGGAGAAAAGGCTGAAGAAGAACTTGATAAGCGAAACCGTGAGGATCCTTCAGCAAGCAGTTCCTTATTCTCTCCGTACACACCACGAGCGGAACACTAAAAGACTCCACCCATATCCACACAACAGTTCATTTGGAAGAGGCATTGTCCTTAAGAGACAAAGGCTTTGTGGGGGGGTTTCTAACATTAAGTGTTCCATTGTCTTATTTTGTTTTGCGCTAAATAAGAACGCATTTACACACTGATAGTGTGATGGTATTACTGTTTCTGGTGGTCAACTGCAGATTTTTCCACATACACCAGCACCAGTTGCTTTAATTACCCCTGCTTTGAGGGGCGGACTCTATAGCCTTGTACCTTGCTAAGGCCCCACCCCTCCCCAAACCCCATCCTCTCCCAGCTCCACCCCCCAAAGTCTCCAGGTATTCTCTAACCCAGACCTGGCAACCCTACAAAAGATAAAGGAGAGTCATGGGGGCAGCCCAGTTTGCTGTCAAATAAGGCTGGATGTATCTTCCCTACAACCCTCCCTTGTCCCTTGGGGGAAACCCCAGGCAAGAAGGAAGCAGTTAATTTGGCCCAAGTCTTTCTCCCTACTCTATGCTGTCTTTTGCTGGGGGGCTACAGGAGCTAAAGAGGAGTACCCCATGGCTGACCGTTCCAAGGTTTCAGTTCTTCCCTAAGCTAATTGTGCACTCCCCAGCCACACTTCATTGCCCATCTGCCGATAGTCCTCTATGGTTTTGTATTGTTGGCATTCAAGCTGTTGGTATCGAGTTGATACTATCAACCCGGGTTGTTTTTTTTTTTTAGCAGGAGCACACAGGAACACAGTTTCAGCTACCTTGATGTCAGGGGTGTGGCTTAATATGCAAATGAGTTTCTGCTGGGTTTTTTTTTTTTTTTTACAAGATACCCTTGTGTGAAACAATGGTGATGTCGGGGGGTATAATGGCCTAATATGCAAATGAGTTCCCGCTGGGCTTTTTTTCTACCAAAAAAAGCCCTACTATCAACCCTTAAGGCCCTTAACAGTCAGGGACCTATGTACCTCCGGGACCACCTCTCCTGGTGTATATACCCCCCGAAGAGCCTTGTGCTCTCATGATCTACACCTGCTGGTTGTCCCCAGCCAGAGGGACATCTGGCTGTCCTCAACTGGGATCGGAGCCTTCTTTGCCCTGGCCCCAACCCTGTGGAACTCTCTGCCAAATTCCATTCTGGCCCTGCAGGAATTGTTACCGTTCCGCAGGCATCTGGCTAAGGGCAGCTATGGTTTCATCTTGGCACTCCCACTGTGTCTTTCACTCACCCCCACCCTGCCCCTTGAGACAACAGCACCACCAGGACTCAACGGTATCATATTTTTAGGGAAGTGAAATGTTTTTAACTGCTTATTTAAACTTGGTTTTATCTGGTCTGTAATTATAACTTTGTTGTGAAACGCCCTATGCCCGGCTATCTGGAGAGCCAGTTTGGTGTAGTGGTTAAGTGTGTGGGCTCTTATCGGGGAGAACCGGGTTTCATTCCCCACTCCTCCACTTGCAGCTGCTGGAATGGTCTTGGGTCAGCCATAGCTCTGGCAAAAGTTGTCCTTGAAAGGGTAGTTGCTGTGAGAGCCCTCTTAGCCCCACCCACCTCACAGGGTGTCTGTTGCGGGGGGAGAAGATATAGGAGATTGTAAGCCGCTCTGAGTCTCTGATTCAGAGAGAAGGGCAGGGTATAAATCTTCTTCTATCGGGAAGGGCCATCAAATATTCAAACAGACAAACAAAACCTTAGAAAGAACAAATCTTTCGGTGAGACAAATTCAGCACCAGCCCCCATACACAGTTTAATTTATGGCAGCTTTGTTTTAGTTGAAGGCGATTAATAGGGTCCCAATGAAACATTTTCCAGAATCCAGTTGGGTGTTGTGGTTAGAGCGTCAGACTAGGGTGAGGTTCAAATTCCCTTCTCTGCCGGAAAAGCTGGCTGGGTGACCTTGAGACAGTCACTCTCTTGTAGGGTTCCCAGGCCGTCACCCCTGGTGAGGGTTCCACCAATTTCGGGGCCTCCAACCCACTGGCATGGAGATGGCTGATGGGCGGAGCGCCATGTCTGGTGTGATGATATCACTTCAGGGTGACATCATTGCACTGCATGTGCATAGCACACACACACACAAAAAAAAAAACCCACTCCCCCACCGGCAGCCAGGTAAGACTCACCAGCCCTACTCTCTCTCAACCTAACCTATCTTGCAGGGTTGGTGTACAACAACAACAACAAATTTTATTTGTATCCCGCCCTCCCCGCCGGAGCAGGCTCAGGGCGGCTAACAACATGGTTCAGAGTTAAATTATACAAGTAAATAAAACTACATTAAACATTATCAGCATTTAGTTAAAATCTAGTTAAGCTTTAAAATTAAATTAGTTAATTTTTAAAAGTGCTAGTGCTATGTTACTTTTTCTGATGGCGGTTTCCTTCGCAATTTCCATTTTCATCAGGGAAGGCCAGTCTGAAGAGGAAGGTCTTGCAGGCCCTGCGGAACTGTTCTAGGTCCCGCAGGGCCCGCATTTCCTCTGGAAGTTGGTTCCATAGGCTCGGGGCTATAGAGGAGAAGGCCCGGTTACGGGTACATTGCAGCTTCACCTCTCTCGGTCCGGGGATAGTCAGCAGGTTTTTCCCGGCTGACCTCAGTGCTCTCTGGGGTTCATATGAGGAGAGACGGTCCCTAAGGTAGACAGGTCCTCGACCATATAGGGCTTTAAGGTAATGACCAGCACTTTGTAACGAACCCGGTATGTAACTGGCAGCCAGTGCAGTTCGCGCAGCCCAGGCTGTATGTGCTCCCATTTAGGGAGTCCCAGCAACAGTCTAGCAAGGGAAAAGATGTAAACCACAATGGTTGCTCACGGGGGGGAGAATGCAGGTTATAAGTAGAATGCGCTTAGTCTCTCAAGGTTTTGTTTCTTTTTGACGACAACTTCTAAATAGAAAAAAAAAAATTAAATGAAAATGAGAAGCAGCCACGGGGAGCTGATGATTTACAGAGTCTACTGTGAGCTCCAGGACGATAGGCAACATCAGGGGGGTATGGCCTACTATGCAAAGGAGTTATTGCTACAAAAAAAAAAAGCCCTGATAGCGTCCATGAAAAAATATTTGTCCATATTTGAATATTATTGAATATATAGGGGACTGGCTGTCATTTGCTTTTAGAGGTAACATAAAGGATTCATCAGACAATAGTAAAGTTTTGAGGACCCAATACAACCTGGTTGACTGGTCTTCTCTTGTGTGGATATGAAGCCACCTACCGCTAGGTCAGATTAGGGCTGCCAGGTCTGTGTTGGAAAATAGCTGGAGACTTTGGGGGTGGAGCCAGGAGAGGGAGGGGTTTGGGGAGGGGAGGGGCCTCAGCATGGTTAAAAAAAAAATATGACGTGTTAATCTGGTCAATTTCGCAAGCAGCATTAGAGGCTCTCTGAGAGCCCACACTTCAAAGCAGCCATTTTCTCCAAGGGAGCTGATCTCTCCCAGCTGGAAGTTGGCTGTAAAAGCAGGAGATCACCAGGCACCACCTGGAGGTTTGGCAACCCAAGGTCAGGTCAGTCCAGGTAGATATGCATGGCCCAAATGCCAGCAACTCTTCAGGCCCCTGACCTGCTGGCTGGCCCAGGCTAGCCCGATCTCATCAAAAGTTAGGCAAGATCAGCCCTAATTAGTGCTTGTCTGGGAGACCACCAAGTGAGTCCAGGGTCTCTTTCCTTGACAACCCTATTGGGGTTGCCATAAATCTGCTAAAACTTGATGGCACTTTTCACCACCCTCCAGGTTCTCAGACTAAAAGAGATCTTCTCCAACAACTGAGATACTTTTACCGGAGATGCCCATGACTGAATCCGGGACTTCTGGTAGACAAAGCATGCAATCTTCCACTCTCCCCCCTTCCCTCTGCCCTCCCCCCATAAAAATGATGGGCACTTTGCTAATCTGCAATAACCGCAGTGAAATTAGATGGATATTTCCCCTCAAGGTGACATTTCCCTGTAAACACAGATCATATACGCTCGCCATTTTGACCCGATATCCAATCTTTTAAATATCCTGAATGAGATTAGCCTTTCCCAAATAATTTCACCTCTTTTAACTTTTGAAGGTCTATATTTCAATCACGGTCCAATGAAAACGGGAAGAAAGAAAGTATATGGAACATTTTGTTCCAATCTCTCACTGCAGATTGAGTTACGGGAATCTGCGAATTCCCTTAGGCCTGTCTGATAAAACACACCATTTAGTCTTCTTTCCTGGGATGGTATTCGGCAAACTTTACGATGGCGCGAAACAGCTGGGAAAATGGGTTCACGAAAAGGTGAAGGTAATATAGACATGAAAAACAAGAGGATAATGATTTTAAAAGGGATAATAGTTGTAATAACACCATTAACCTCTCGCTTCAAATTATTGAGTGTGTAGTCTTTTAAGAAAACTAATCAAAGCGTTGTGACGAATAGAAGCAGAGCAGTATAAGCCAATATTCAATTTTTCACCCCTTTTAAGGTATTTTTTTTCCCTGATCAAAAGCTGGCAAAGAAATGGGGCTATCAAATCAGTATGTTAAGAAGAAGACCCTTGACTTCCTTTCAGAACACTTTCCCCTTCTCTCGTTTCAAGGGAGGGGGGAAAGGAATCAAATTTATTCTGGTCGCTGACCAAGAGGCTTGGCAAATGTGCTACAAACCATTTTGCGAGAACAGGTCTTTGCAAAGGAAGTGAAGGATTTGGTCCTGAAAGAGAGACAGTCTTTAAAACTCCAAATAAAAACGATCATTCAAAGCAGTTTTTTGTTTTTAAGAGCATGAATGGAACAGATGCAAGCCAGCTGTGTTAATGCTCTATCCAAATCACACCTTTCTGTCAGGTGATTGGTGAGTGTTCAAACCCATGTACGTATTTTCTCCCTGCACTTTAAAATGATTTAATAAATACAGATTAGCTGATTCATAGCATGGGCACAGAAGGTTGTTTGAAGGTCACCAGGATTCTTTGGAGCAACCAGAAATCCTGTTCCCATCTGGAGGCATAAGTTGAACATAAGTTCAACTTATGTTCCACTGGGGAAAAGACGAGTATAAATGAAGTGGTGGTGGACAGTGCCATCGAATCACAGCTGACTTATGGCAACCCTACAGGATTTTCAAGGCAAAAGATGTTCAGAGATGGTTGGCCGTTGCCTGCCTCTGCGTTACAACCCTGGTATACCTTGGAAGTCTCCCATTCAGCTACTATTTTTATTCTTTTTTATTAGATTTATATCCTGCCCTCCCTGCCGAAGCAGGCTCAGGGTGGGATATAAGTCTAACAAACAGATTTATATTATAGAGAGGGCTTTTTTTGTAGCAGGAGCTCCTTTGCATATTAGGCCACATACCCCTGATGTAGCCAAGGTGAAAAGGTGAAAGAAAAGCAATTTTTATCTATGCTACCATAGACTTTTCCCTCCCCAATTGCTAGAGTGTCTGGGAAAATCATAGAGTTTTCCCGGACACTACTAGAGCAGCCAATGCGCGACGTTGTTGGCATGATGACATCACTTCTGGAGGCTGTGGGGGACTTGGCAACTCTACCTTAGCACTAGGACAGTACAACGACAAAATGCACAGCTTCTCTCATCTGGCAATAAAGGTAATGTCCAGTTACTCATGGGCAGGATAAGAGCCCTGGATGGGCAGGTTCCAGCCCTCAAGCCGCATGTTTGACACCCCCAGGTTAGACAGATTCATGAATGACAGATCCATCAATAGCTACTAGTCATGGTGGCTACTAAGGGAAACCTTTCAAACCAAAGACAGTAAACCCTACAATACCAGTGCTAGGATGCAACATGGAGGGAAGACAGCATGCTACAGCTACCAGTACATCTTATCACCACGCTGTAAAAAAGACTGCTGTGAAAACTGCAGCGTCACCCCAGAGTCAGAAATGATTGGTGCTTACACAGGGGACTACCTTTACCTTTAGGGGCCCTGGTGGCTCAGTGGCAGAGCCTCTGCTTGGCAAGTAGAAAGTCCCTGGTTCAATCCCCGGTAGCAGCTCCAATTAAAGGACCAGGCAGGCAAGGATGGGAAAGACCTCAGCCTCAGACCCTGGAGAGCTGCTGCCAATCTGAGCAGCCAGAACTAACTTTGATGGGGAAGGGTCTGATTCAGTATAAACCTAGGTGGGCAGCCATGTTGGCTTGAAGGGGCAGAACAAATTTGGGGAGGGACGGTGGCTCAGTGGTAGAGCATCTGCTTGGTAAGCAGAAGGTCCCAGGTTCAATCCCCGGCAAATCCAACTAGAAAGGGTCCAGGCAAATAGGCATGAAAAAACTCAGCTTGAGACCCTGGAGAGCCGCTGCCAGTCTGAGTAGAGAATACTGACTTTGATGGACTGAGGGTCTGATTCAGTATAAGGCAACTTCATATGTTCATGTTCATGTACTAAGAAGCAACATCAGGCAGGGCTAGACGAATCACTGGTCTGATCGAGCAGGGCTCCCCTCATGCTCTGGTGACTTGTTACCTGGTGGAATCAGCTCCCTATGGAGATCTGGGCCCTACCTGGCTTGTTAGCCTTTCGTAGGGCCTGCAAAACGGAGCTGTTCCGCCCGGTCTTTGAATAAGGCAGCGGGCATCTATCCATTAGATCAGTTGACCTCCCCTAACACACTACTGTACTATCTTATTGCACTGATTTGCTGTACCGTCCTGCTATATCATTTTATTATACTGTCCTGCCGGACCATTTTGTTGTACTGAATATTGAAATTGGGGTTTTTTTTACTGTTATGCTGTTATGATTTTATTGTGGTTTTATTCTTTATGTTGTACTCCGCTCTGAGCCCCTACGTGGGAATGGGCGGATTATAAACAAACAAATAATAACATATTCAGTCACCCGGACTCTTAACCTTGTATTAACATTGTGGCGATAGTGGGATTGTTGTTTGGTTTTTTCCTTTAAATTCTAAAATTGGCATGGCTTTTGTCACGAGCCATGAGAACAAACACCTGCCGAGATTAAAAGGGGCCCAATTAAATTCCCCAGTCGCTCGGTCAATATTTGCTTTTTGAAAGATACTGGGTACCACATACCACTTAGCAACATAATCACTGATATCTGAGCGTTGTGGATGGGCAGGTATCAGGTTGAGTACAAGGTATTTGCCTCATTTGTGAAAAAGCCACTTCGTGCCCGTGCTTTTACAGCCTGCAGCATTCAAATGTCACCTTCCTTCTCGGACAAACGCTTAACTGGCCTTTCAGATAATCGCTCATCACTGAAAGAGTACTGAAATCGAATGGGTGACAACCCATGTTACCCAGTGGCTCGTTTTTTCTACTCATGCCTCAGAGTGGGGTTGATGCTAGGGACAACTGGTATTTTATTTTGGGAAGGGTTTGCTGGCCAGAATTCAGCAGTGCCACATACACAAAAAACCCAGCAAAAGCCCCGGATTCTGTGACTGAGTCATTCATTGAAATCACACACCTTCACATAAAATATTAAATTTGGGTTCGTGACCATTTCTTTTCATTTTGGCGAGACATTTCACTGAAATGTCATTTGATGACATGGCGTTTCTCAAAGAAACATGGGGTGAGGGGGTGCCCACGTCTTTGCCAAACAGTTTCTGGTGATTCCTAGAGTGCTATGACATCATGTCCGGGTTTTCCCTGGAAAGGATGCCACATCACAGATGTGGTGTGGTTTTTCTTCCATTGTATAATCTCATTAAATTCAAAAGCGGAGCCAGAATTCTTCCAGCACTTTTCAAAAACACAGCAAGAGTTTAAATTGCTCTCAAAGCATCTGTTTTAGCGGCTTTGCATTTGTTTTACCCTCGAACTGTCATTTTTTTCTTAAACATGAGGCAAAAATGACAAATGAAGGCCATTTGGACACAATTTCATTCCCCAAGCTTCCAAACTGCACCTCTTGTATTGCAAAAGGCACTGTGTATTTGTTCGGGGTTTTTTCAGATACACTTTCCAAAGCTGCTGCCCCTGGGTCAAATCATTGTCCCCCATGGCTGCCAATCCACTCAGCTGAATTCTATAGCTTCACTTCATTACACAGAAGCCTTCCGACGCAACTCATATTCCCCATTAGATATTAACCATCTTTACAGCCCAACGTAACCGATATTTACTCACAACAAAGGCCCTTCATTTCCATTAGGATTTACTTCTAAATCAGGAATCAAACAGAAGAGGCAAAGATCAAGAGGAGGATCACAAGACTTGGTCTGTCCATCAAATGCAAACCATGGGCTCCCGCAGCCTCAGTTCGCCTTGGGGCCAAGAGAGACTGACCAAGAGACCTTGGGGTCATGGTAGATAACTCACTGAAAATGTCAAGACAGTGTGCGGTCGTAATAAAAAAGGCCAACGCCATGCTGGGAATCATTTGGAAGGGAATTGAAAACAAATCAGCCAATATCATAATGCCCCTGTATAAATCGATGGTGCGGCCTCATTTGGAGTAGTGTACAATTCTGCTCACCGCACCTCAAAAAAGATATTATAGCACTGGAAAATGTGCAGAAAAGGGCAACTAGAATGAATAAGGGGTTGGAACACTTTCCCTATGAAGAAAGGTTAAAATGCTTGGGGCTCTTCAGCTTGGAGAAATGTCGACTGCAGGGTGACATGATAGAGGTTTACAAGGTTATGCATGGGATGGAGAAAGTAGAGAAACAAGTCCTTTTCTCCCTTTCTCACAATACAAGAACTCGTGAGCATTCAATGAAATTGCTGAGCAGTCGGGTTAGAATGGATAAAATGAAGTACTACTTCACCCAAAGGGTGATTAACATGTGGAATTCACTGCCATAAAAGGTGGTGGCAGCTACAAGCATAAACAGTTTCAAGAGGGGAATGGATAAGAATATGGAGCAGAGGTCCATCAGTGGCTATTAGCCACAGTCTATTGTTGGAACTCTCTGTCTGGGGCAATGATGCTCTGTATTCTTGTGCTTGGGAGGGGGCACAGTGGGAGGACTTCTAGCCTCACTGGTGGACTTCTTGATGGCACTTGGGGTTTTTGGCCACTGTGTGACATAGAGTGTTGGACTGGATGGGCCATTGGCCTGATCCAACATGGCTTCTCTTATGTTCTTCTGTGACACAGAGTGTTGGACTGGATGGGCCATTGGCCTGATCCAACATGGCTTCTCTTATGTTCTTATGGGGCCATGTAGGGAATGGAAAGGGCATGTAACCTTCAACCTCCACTCAGTTTCACCATTTGAAACCAGGTTCCCTGCTTTCTATTTCTCTCTTAAAGGGAAAATGTGTTATTTTAGAAGAAGACTGTAGATTTATACCCCGCCCTTCTCTCTGAATCAAAGACTCAGAGCAGCTTGCAATCTCCTATATCTTCTCCCCCCACAACAGACACCCTGTGAGGTGGGTGGGGCTGAGAGGGCCCTCACAGCAGCTGCCCTTTCAAGGACAACTCCTGCGATAACTATGGCTAACCCAAGGCTGTTCCAGCAGCCGTAAGTGGAGGAGTGGGGAATCAAACCTGGTTCTCCCAGATAAGAGTCCGCACGCTTGACCACTACACCAAACTGGCTCAAAGGATTTTTTGAGGACAAAAGATTTTTTTAAGAGAAAAAGGCATGGGCATGCACTTCTGTCACCAGGACTTTTTTTTGTAACAGGAACTCCTTTGCATTTTAGGCCATGCACCTCTGATGTAGCCAATCCTCCTGGAACTTACAGTAGGCCCTGTAAGCTCTTCAAGACTACATCAGGGGTGTATTGCCTAATAGTCAAGTCAAGTTTAATACGGTCATAGGCCAGTCAAATTAAATACAAATAACTTAATAAAGTACAATCAGGTAAAACAATAATCAGAATAAAACATATGCAGTATGATATAATTTCCCTCCAGAACACTAGTTAGGTTCCATAGCCAAGGCATTCAGTTGGATATTTCCCTTAGGAATTGCTTCCGGAGACTTATAGCTCGCGAAGCAAATTTTGCCACACATAAAGTGGTTCTTTTATTCCTATCCGCCAATAATTTGTCTAGTTGATATCTAATATTTCTCCCAGGGACACTGGAACAGATCGGGAGTATATAGTCGGCCCTAATACACTGATATAATTTACATTGGAATAATACATGTTCCCTATCTTCCGGTTTCTTGTCCCCACAAATACACAATCTCTCCTCGTATGGTTGTCCTGCCTTCAATAATAGCTGACGGTATTGCCTAATATGCAAAGGAGTTCTTGCTACCAAAAAAAGCCCTGTCTGTCACGTTTAATCAACATGTTTTGCTGGTTTTTGAATCACTACGAAACCCCACAGGAAAGAAGGTGGTATGGTATAGCGCAGAAGCTAAACAGAGTCAGTACTTAGACGGGAGACCACCAAGGAAGACTCTGCAGAGGAAGGCAACAGCAAACCACCTGCACTTCTCACTCGATTCGGATGCCCCTTGCTGGGGTCGCCATGTCAGTTGTGACTTGGATGAAAACCCACAAAATGTGCAAACAGCACTGAGGTAAGCCTGCACAGCACAAATACTGCTTTCGACTCACTGAGAAGAAAAAACTCTTATTTTTAGCTCTCCCAAATAGGATGACCATTTATCACAAATCTGACACACACATAAGCTCATGACGATGTGCAGCAGAAATCCTCTTCATCACTGGGTGAGATGAATACCTATGTGTGGGAGGTGATGTGAGTGGACATGGCTCCTGAACTGCTCCTGAACTTACCTCATGCTGGCTCCTGAAGTGCTGAGAATCATTGGTTTACAGTGTTTGTATTTATTTATTTGTTCATTTATTTTATTCTATTTATATCCCCCCTTCTCCGTGAAAGCTGGCTCAGGGCAGCTTACACGTTCATGTAAATACATGGAATATAAAACCACATGAAGATATTAAAAAAAAACAGGTCGTTTACTTGCAACTGATGATCTTCGAGTGGTCATCTGTGCAGTCACACACGTGGCTTTTCCGCCTGGAAACGAACCCAACCTCGGAGAATTCAAAGCTAGCCTCAGGCGTTTTATTTTGGCGTGCATTCCCTCTCGATCTGGGGAGCAGGCATCCACTGCGCATGCCTGGAACGAGGGGGAGGCGGTTCACCCACCCAGTTTCTTCTAGCCGCTGTATAGAGAAAAAATTTAATTTAGAAAGGAGAGTAAACCAGCAGTGGGGAAGGCTGGGCAGGTGTGTGTGACTGCACAGATGACCACTCGAAGATCATCAGTTAAAGGTGAGCGACCTGTTTATCTTCATCGTGGTCTCTGTGCAGTCCCACACATGGGTGACTGGTAAGCTGAAGTGCACGGTTTGTGGGTGCTGGTTCAAAGGATAAAAAAAACACGTATTAAACATGCATATAAATGACATGAAATACTGTACTTACAAGGCATGGAGCTGAAGACGTCAGTCAAAAATGGAGCAAAGTACAGCCTGCCCAAAGGATACATCACGCCGTGCACGAATGCCTAGGGCGTGGCAAACGTAGATGGAGAGGACCAGACCACAGCGGCACAGATGTCCTCCATTGGTACACCTTTCCAGAAGGCTAATGATATGGAAACGGCTCAAGTGGAATGAGCTTGCAAGTTTGTTTAGCCAGCTGGTAAGGGTTGTTTAGCCAGCTGGTAACATAAGGCAATTGCAGACACAACCCATTTTGAAAATCTCTGAGTTGAGATCTTGTACCCTTGTTTATGTGTCCCATAGGCTACAAAAGGTCTATGGAAAGAACGTGTCCTATCGATATAGAATGCGAGGGCTCTATGTACGTTGAGATTATGTAGAGTCTTTTGTCTGACATCACTGGGGTTCTGAAAGAAGGAAGGAAGTGTAGTCGACTTCCCTAGGTGGAAAGGGGAAACCACCTTTGGTAGGAAAGCAGGGTCCGGACATAGCACCACTCTATCATGGTGAAAAACAGAGTATGGGCGGTCTGACCTGAAGGCACAAATGTCACTGGTTCTCCTGCCAGATGTAAGTGCCACCAGTAATGCCGTCTTCCATGACAAGAGATGCAGTGGAATGGATGCCATCGGTTCAAAAGGAGGTTTCATCAACTGGCTCAGGACAAGAGACAGGCTCCATTTCGGTTGTAGTTGACGAATTAGAGGGTGAAGATGTAAAATGCCCTTTAGGAAGGCCTTTGTTGCAGAATGAGAGAAGACAGTGCGTCCATCAATGTGTGGATGAAGAGCTGAAATAGCAACCAAGTGAACTTTCAAGGACGAGTAGCCCAGACCGGAGTCCGATAGAGACAGAGTGTATGAGGATTTGGGCTATAGAGGATGATTCAGGAAGGAAGTTGTGTTGAGCAGCGTATACTGAAAACTGCTTCCACTTTTGGGAGTAGGATTTCCTAGTGGACGGCTTTCTGGCATTGAATAGGACCTGTTGGACTTCGGGGGGGAATTCTATAAATTGATTTTCCAGGTAGTCAGTGCAGAAGAGCTGGATCGTGGTGCAGGACTTTCCTTCTTGTTGGGAGATTAAGTCTCGAGCTGGAGGGAAACGATGGAACACATTGTGTGACAGAAGTAGGAGGGTGGTGAACCATGGCTGACAGGGCCACCAGGGAGTGATGAGGATACAGTTGGTCCGATCTAGTTGGATTTTTTGAAGAGTTCTGGTTATTAGTGGAATCGGAGGGAATAAGTAGTGGAGTGGTCCCGACCGTGAGTGGAGAAAAGCATCTCCTGGGGATTGCGGGGACGGAGGGCCCTGAGTGTAAAAGCCCGGACATTGTGCGTTGGCCGGAGAGGCAAAGACATCTATGGCCAGAACCCTGAAGATCCTGAAGACTACTTGAATGTAGGTGCGGTTGAGAGTCCATTCATGATCGTTCACAAGATGCCGTATTAGCGTGTCTGCTTGAACATTCTGGATTCCCGGCAGGTGTACAGCTGTCAGGAATATGTTGTGAGCAATGCTCCAATGCCAGAGGGATAAGGACCTTCTGCAAAGGCAGATGGATGCAGTGCCCCCCTGTCGGTTGACATAAAATACAGTGACCTGGACATGCAGACCGTGAAGGGACAGTAGGAAAGACTTTAGTGCTCTGTGGACTGCCAAGAGTTCTAGGCAGTTAATGTGTAGAGACTTCCTGTACTCTGTCCACTGCCCCTGCACCGTCAGAGATCCGAAGTGGGCTCCCCAACCCTACTTCGAAGCATCGGTCATGACAATGGCCGACAGAGGTGTCCGTATGAACGGCATTCCTGTCAGAAGATGATGTTCTATTTTTCACCACTCGAGGGATATGAGAATGTGGTCTGGAACGGTGAGTAAAGTCATTTGGTGTTGTCGATGCAGGTGGAAAGTCCGCAAAAACCATAGTTGCAGAGGTCTCATGTGGAGTCTCGCAAAACACAGGACAGAGGTCGTAGCAGCCATAAGTCCCAGCATGCGCTGAAAAATGAACACTGTTTGGGTAGGGTGCGATATGATGGTAGAGGCCAGAGACTGGATGCGGCGGGCTCTGTCTACGGGATGGTAGGCCTTGTGGGATATTGTGGACAGGCGTTCGCCTATGAATTGAATGTCCTGCGTTGGTGTCAGATTGGACTTTGTCAAGTTGACTTGAAGGCCAAACGAAGACAGAAGAAGCAGAGTGGTAGAGATGTCTTGTTGGAGTTGCTCTCTGGATTGGGTCACAATGAGCCAGTCATCTATTGTGGAGATCACATATAGTTCTGCACTCCACAAATAGTTGGAATATTGTTTCATTGTCTGTGTGAAAAGCAGAAGTGTGGGAGAGTGATATATTTGGCGTAACAGGCATAGCAGACATACGCTAGTCTGGGGACACAAACATTCTTGTTTCCTTCCCATAATTTTGCTTCCCTTTTCTGACATATATTTCTAGACCTTGCTGGCTGGGGGTGTTTTTTTGTACAGCATGTAGAGATGATTAATAAAATTAACCTTGCTGAGAAGAGAGGTTTCTTCTCCTCTGAGCAGGCTTTTTATCTTGAAACACGTGTTGCGTGATCATTCCTACAATCTATGTACAGATATATGGAAATTTTCTACTGACGAATTGTCACCCCCACCACTGCCATGCACTTTGTGAAAATTCTCGGTGCAGTGGAGAGACCGAAGGGGAGGGAGCAAAACTGATAGTGTTGATCCCCAACGGCAAACCTCAGGAATTTTCTGTGATGATGGTTGATGGTGAGATGGAAGTAGGCGTCTTGAAGGTCTATTGACGCCATCCAAGAATTTTGTGGGATCAACGGACGGATAGACTGCAGGGTAATCATGTGTAATTTTTTGTACTGTATATGATGATTGAGTTTGCAGAGGCCCAGGATTGGACATTGCCCTCCATCTCTCTTTGGTACCAGGAAGTATCGGGAATAGAACCCGGTGCGATGGAACTGTGGTGGAACTGGTTCTATGGCTGCCTTGTCGAGCAGGGCGCAGATCTCCGATTGAAGTGGAAGAGATGGAGGGGTACGTATGAATTGATTGAACTTCGGAGAAGAATCGAACTCTATGGTGTAACCCCTCCGGATTATCGCTAGAACCCATGAGTCTGATGTGATGGATTCCCATTTGGGGTAAAACGGAAACAGTCTTGTGTTATTGGACAGATGCTGTGGTGGTAGTGGGTGAGGAGATGGTACAAGGAAGTCAAAGAGACTGCTTTGAAGCGGGAGTCGTCTTTTTTGTGGTCTGTGAATGAGGCCGCTGATGGAAAGGTTGCTTAACTGGTGGAGCTTTGCGTTTCCAGTAGTCAGCCTGTTTTGGTGAACAGGGATGTTTGTAGTAGGACGGTTTCCAGACTCTCTGTCGATTGGACTGGTGAGCTTGCTGTTGACTCCCAATCTCCTAGCCCTTTTTCTACTGTCATCGACCAGTCAGGATGTCATCGGTTGTTGCATTGAAGAGGCCCTGACCGTCAAACGGCAGGTCCTCAATCTTAAATTTGATGTCCGGTTGCAGTGAGGTGGACCAAAGCCAGGCATGGTGACGTAGGGCGATGGATGTGGCCATGGTCCTGGAAGAGCAAGCAACAGTATGATGAACCGTGTTAATCTGCTGTTTGCTAACACGGGAGATGTCCTTTAAGAGTTGCTAGGCTTGCTTCTGCGCAGAATCAGGTAGAGAAGGGACCAAAGTAGTCAATTGTGAAGTTAAATTAAAGGTATAAGCTGAAAAATATGCCAAATAATTGTGAATTTTGGAGGCAGCAGTAGTGATGGAATAAATTTTCTTCCAAGCGTGTCAAGTTTTTTCCCTTCTTTCTTAGGCGGAACCGGGTGTCGTGTCCATTTGGATTTCGACAAAGAGTGCACAATCATGGAGCTGGGTGCAGGATGATTGAATAGAAGCTTAGAGTCCGGTGTGTGGATCTTGTATAATGATTCGACTCTCTTAGATGTAGGAGAAACCGATGCAGGCTTATCCCAAGCCTCTCTGAGGCCTTCGAGGTGAACAGGAAGCATCGGAAGAAAGGATCTGGCAGGTAAGTCAGCGTGAACTAGGTCATGGACCACATCCGAAACTCTAGGCAAATCAGTAGTGAGTTCGATGTTTAGAGTATTAGCCGTGTTGGTTAGCAGGTCTAAATAGGCCTTGGAGCCTTCAGACGGTGAAAGATCAGCCAGGTTAGTGATGTCAGAAATAGGTACACGGGTGCAGACCCCGCAGATTGAGAAGAGTCGGAGTGCTCAGAGTCAGAATCTTCAGGTGCATCCATAGGTGTGGTCAGACAGTCGCCCAAAGGCTTGGTCGGTATAACCTTATCTGGTAGGGTAGGTTGGCCAGGTTGTTCTATCTGTTGTTGTTTAGATGGGGCGGACTGGGCAGCAGAAGTCGAGGCCACTGCTGATCGCCATTTTGAATCCTGGGTGTAGCGCCTGCGTCTACGAGGAGATAAATCCTCATGGTATCAAGGGTAGTAGATTTCCTCACAGTACTGAGGCTGGTAGATTTCTTCATGGTACCGAGGCTGGTAGGCTTCCTCACGGTACTGAGGTTGGTGGAACTCATAGGAAGGCAATCGGGAGATCCCATAGTGTTGCCGGTACCAACGTGGAGGCGAGGGTGATCTGGACCGCGATGGGCTGTAATAGTAGTGCCAGCTTGGAGATCGTGGGTCAGCATAGACTTGAGTGGAAAAGTTTCTGTATGTTAGTGACCGGCGCAGCGGAGATCGTGAATGACATCAATCATAAGCCTGGGTTGAAGATTCTCAATAGAGTGTAGAGACAGCTGAATCCTTAAAGGTGCGGGGCGCTGACACTTCTCGGAAAGAATGGAATCCAAGAAAATTAGTCCGCTGTTCTTGAGGTCGAAATGGTGGTGGATCGAGAGAGTCAGCAGCAAGAATCTCATCAGGCAAGGATCCATGGATAGAAGGAGATCACGATGGGATGCAGATGATGTCAGATCGCAAAGGTGCGTCAGTAATGCCATCAGTGGGAGCCGAGAGCTCTGCTGGAAGGACTGGTACGGTAGATGCCGATGACACCGCAGCCGTGGCCGTCAAGGTTGAAGTGGAAGCTGAGTGCGAAGTCAATGCGGAGGTCAAAGCCATGGTATGCTCGGAGGGTCTCAAATCCGAAACCTATGGTCGGTCCTTGCTTTGGATTTCGATGCAGTCAAATCTGAGCAATGTTTTGAAGACGACTCTGATCTGTGTTTTTTTTTTTGGAGTCATTAGATTTTTTTGGTATGTTTTTCGGACTTATGCTTGCTGGGAGCTGATGCCACGGAAGCTGCCGATCAAACCACATCCCTTTCTGCAGTTAGGGAAGGTGGCGAGGTATGAGACCCAGAGTCGTAGGGCATCACAGGCCACAGAGAAGACTCCAAAAGGTGGCTTTTGAGTCGAGCAGCCCGATTCTTTTTGGCCTGCTTTCCAAACTGGTTGCAGTGGACACAAGTGTCAACTCTGTGGGCCTCCCCCAAACAAAATAAGCATAAAGAGTGTCCATCAGTAGAGAAAATTTTGGTTCCGCATCGAATGTACTTTTTGAAGGTTGTTTTGCTGTCCTTCCCTTCCATACACGCGGGGGGGGGGGGGAGAAGGGGAGGGGGAGCGGTAAAGCGAAAGATAAAGCCTTTTTTTTTTGTAGGTAGGAAAAGAGGAAAAACGAGTAATGATACCAGTCGAAGAAACGAAGGAAGAAGAGGCCTGTGGAGAAGAATCGAGGAGACACAACGAGGTAGGTCTATTCCGGGTGGCAGTTAAGAAGAAACTGGGTGGGTGGAGTGCCTCCACCTCGTTCCAGGCATGCGCAGTGGATGCCTGCTCCCCAGATCAACAGGGAATGCGCTCCAAAATAAAACACCTGAGGCTAGCTTTGAATTCACGAACCTTATGGCTCGTTTCCAAGCGGAAAACCCATGTGTGGGACTGCACAGAGACCACGATGAAGATCATAAAAATCAAACTATTTCAAGTGCTATAATGGTCTCTGAATTTGTCTATTCCAGCTGGTTGTTCTTACAGACTGATCTTAGGCTCATGCTTGAGGTGGTCCACTTGTTTCAGAGTCTGTTGTAGCCTGTGATCTTAATTTACAAATGCCTGGTGGAAGAGCACCGTATTACAGGCCCTGTGGATCTGTGCGAGCTCTCGCAGGGCACTAACCTCCTCGGGGAGCTCGTTCCACCAGCTTGGGGCTACAACAGAAAAGGCCCTGGCTCTAGTTGTCATGAGCCTGGCCTCTTTAATGGCAGGGATTGAGAGCAGATTTTGTGACCCTGGCCGAAGCACTCTCCGGGGAACATGTTGTATTCCTCAGGCATGAATCACTAACCTCAGAACCTGAGAGACCTAGGTTCAAGACCCCACTCTGACATAGAAGCTTGCTGGGTGACCTTGAGCCAGGCACACAGAGTTAGTCTAACCTACCTCGTAAGGTTGCTGGGACACGCATGGAGCTGCCTTGCACTGAATCAGACCATTGGTCCATCAAGATCAGCACCATCTACTCAGAGTGGCTGCAGCTGTCTAGGGTCTCAAGTAGAGGACTTTCACATCACCCAATGCCTGGACTTTTCAGCTGGAGGTGGAACCTTCTGCATGCAAAGCCGAGATTCCTCCATTAAGCCACAAACTCTCCCTGTTGTGAATAGAAAATGAAGGATGGGAGAACAACGTTGTAAATCATTTTGGGTCACTACTAGAAAGAAAAGTGAGAGCGTAAGTATTTAATCCAGAGGGGTGGCCAAACTTGCTCAATGTAAGAGCCACATAGAATAAATGTCAGATGTTTGAGAGCCGCAAGACATGAACGTCAGATGTTTGAGAGCCGCAAGGAAGGAAGATGGGGAGGTGGAAAGAAAGCAACTTTAAATGTGTTTTTCAAGCTGTTTGCTGGCTTAGTTTGGAGAAGAGATTTCAAGAGACAAATGCCTTCTCCAAGCTGGTCTATGGGGTGGTGGGGGCTTCAGGAGGTGGAACCAGCTTCAAAATGATTGCCCCAGCTTCAGTAACACCAGGGCTTTTTTGTAGAAAAAGCCCAGCGGGGGCTCATTTGCATATTAGGCCACACCCCCTTACAGCAAGCCAGCCAGAGCTGCATTCCTGTGCATTCCTGCTAAAAAAAAAAAGCCCTGGGAATATTCCTCCTGAACAACAACAATGATCATAGCTTAAATAGGAAGAGAACAGGGTTGCCTGCCTTAGCAGGAGATTTACTGAGTCTGGGGAGGACACAGTTTGGGGTGGAGAAGGGGTGAAGCAGGGTATGAGGTCCGCCTTTCAAAGCAACCATTTTCTCCAGGGGAGCTGATATTGGTCATCTGGAGATCAGCTGTAATAGCAGATCTCCAGCCGCAGATGACTTGGAGGTTGGCAACCTGTATAAAGCAGTCAGTCATTCAGTCTTTTTCGCTTTTCAGAATACGGGAATCCAGCAACACCTCAAAGAGCTGCAACAGACGCGATTCTCTCTTGTTCCGTGGACTCAAAAAGGTTCCCACGCCTGTTTACGCACACACCCCGTGCACATGGCATCCCCTTCGCTCCGATTGGCCGCCGCTCCCGGAGCCTGCCTCGGCCAGCCCAATCGCGGCCCTGTCCACGCGCCCCCGGGCCGCCGCGATTGGACGGAGCGCGGCGATCACGCCGCCGGCCCGCTGTCACCTGCAGCCAATGGGCGGCACGCGGAGGAGGATGGCGGAGGGGGCGGGACCTGCCGCCAGTCCCCTCAGCGGTTTCGCTCCAACAGCCGCGCCAGTTGCCGCCGGGACGGTCCGGCCCGGCTGAGGCGCGGGGATGCCGCCGCCGGTTAGCGCGCTGGCCTTGGCCCTGAGCGAGCCGGCGGGCGGCGCTTACGGGGCGGGCGAGACGGTCTCCGGGCAGGTGGCGCTCGAGCTGGCCGCCCCGCTGGCCGCCCGAGCCCTCCGCCTCGAAGCCGCCGGCCGCGCCAGGACCGCTTGGAGCGAAGGCGCCGCCGTTGCCGCTCCCTCCTCAGTCGACGCCGCCGGCCTGGAGGCCCAAGTGCCCTACCTCGACGTCCGCCAGGAGCTGCTGAGGCGAGACGGTGAGGAGAAGGAGGGGGCGGGGCCAGGGCAGCGAGGGGCGGGGCCAGGGCGGCGAGGGGCGGGGCTTCGGCAGGCTGGGGGGGGGCTCGGGGATGGAGGGACCGCCTCGCGCGCAGAAGGTCGCGGGTTCGATCCCAGGCTAGGTTTGTTTGTTTATTTTATGATTTATATCCCGCCCTTCCCAACAAGTGGCTCAGGGCGGCTCACAACATAAGAATTTGACATAAATAGAATGTAAGCATAAAAACAGTTAGGATAGTTAATACATTTAAATTCTAAAACATTAAGCCATTTGCAGGGGATCCCCCGGTTTGGAGGTCTTCACCCCCCCTTCAGGGTCATCAGAAAGCGGGAGGGGGGGGAGGGAAATATCTATGGAAATGTCTCCCCAAAATGCCCACCGAGATTGGACCAGAGGGTCCGATTCCGTGGGACCCCAAAGAAGATGTCCCTGTCCTTAATTATTTCCAATGGAAGAAATGCATTTAAAAAGGGTGCAGTCCCTTTAAATGTGATAGCCAGAACTCCGTTTGGAGTTCAATTATGCTTGTCACAACCTTGCTCCTGGCTCCACCCCTAATGTCTCCGGGCTCCACCCCCAAAGTCCCCAGATATTTCTTGAATTGGACTTGGCAACCCTGTCCCAGGCACCTCCGCTCAAAAGGATCAGATAGAGCAGGGGTGTCAAACATGTAGCCCCCGGGGTCCAAATCAGGGCCCTGAAAGGCTTCTATCAGGCCCCTGAGCTGTCATCTGCCTCCTTCTCCATCTCTCTTGCTTCCATCAGTATCACAGCTTGCTTTGCCAGGCTCTCTCAATCACGCAGCAGAGCTAGCAATGTTCCCTCTAAACTGCAGGTTCTTGTGAGCAAAAATTCTACTTTGGGAGCTACTGGTACTAAAGTTGTGAGCTACTGGCATTCAAGTTGTGAGCTACTGCATAAATTAGTTTGCTCAGGGGCCATTTTTCCTGAGCTGAGACAAAAATGTGCGAGCTAGAGGCTAAAAATCTGAGCTAGCTCACGCTAATTCAGCTTAGAGGGAACACTACTACTGAACCAAGTCTCTTCCTTCTGTTGGCTGAGGCTCCTTGCCCTCCTGTTCCCCTGGGGAAGGAAGGAAAGAGCCAGAGCTTCCTTTGCCCAGTTCCCTGGATCCCACAGGAGAGATACAAAGAAAGCACCTTTAAGACCAACGAGTGCTAATGTTTTAAGCATGTTTTATTTTAAGTTTTTTTATTTTAAGGTTTTTTTAATCCTTAAGTGTGTTTGTGTGCTTAATAATAATAACCACTGCTTTGTGTGCAGAAGGTCCCAGGTTCAATCCCTGTCATTTCCAGTTAAACGGATCAGGTAGTGGGAGATGGGAAGGACCTCAGTCTGGGACCTTCAGAGAGCTGCTGCCAAGCTAAGTAGACAATACTGACCACAGTAACCACTGCTTTGTGTGCAGAAGGTCCCATGTTCAATCCCTTGGGTCTCCAGTTATGAAGACCAGGCAGTGGGTGATGTGAAGGACCTCAGCTTGAGGCCTCAGTGAACTGTGAGTTGACAATACTAACCATAATAGACCACTACTTGGCTCTCAGAAGGTCCTAGGCTCAATTCCAAGTATCACTGGTTAAAAGGACCAAGCAGTGGGTGATGTGAAGGACCTCAGCCTGAGACCCCCAGAGAGCTGCTGCCAACCTGGCTTGACAGTACTACCATAGACCGCTGCTTGGCATGCAGAAGGTGCCAGGTTCAATTCCTGGCATCTCCAGTTAAAAGGACTCGGCAGTGGGTGATGTGAATGCCAGAGAGCTCTGCCAAGCTGAGTTGACAGTAGTGACCACAATAGATCACTGCTTGGCATACAGAAGGTGCCATGTTCAGTCCCCAGTGTCTCCAGTTAAAAGCACCAGGTAATGCCTGATGTAAAAGACCTCTGCCTGAGACTCCAGAGCTGCTGCCAACTTTAGTTGGCAATACTGGCTTTGATGGACTAGATGTCTGAATGAGTCAGTATATAAGGCATCCCCGTGCATTTATGTATTTATCTAATACATAATTGATCTGCCTATCAGTGGAACAGTTTGAGGCTGTTTTCACAGCCCTCTAAACTGGAGTCTTGTGAGCAAAAATTCTACTACGTGAGCTACTGGCATTAAAGCTGCTAGCGAAGGCATAAATTAGTTTGGCTCCGGAGTCATCCTTCCTGAGCTAAGACAAACATGTGTGAGCCGGGGGCTAGAAATCTGTGAGCTAGCTCACACTAACTCAGCTTAGAGGGAACACTGGTTGCCAGCCTCCAGGTGGGGCCTGGAGGATCTTTGCAACTGATCTCCATTTGAGAAAGGCCATGGCTCAGTGATTGGGCATCTGCTTGGCATGCAGAAAGTCCTAGATTCACCCAGCATTTCCATTTGAAAGGACTAGGTAGGAAGTGATGTGAAAGACCTCTGCTCAAGACCCTGGAGTAGACTACTCACACTAGTCTGACCTTGATGGATGAGGAGTCTGATTCAGTATAAGGCACCTTCATGTGCTCATGTATTCACCCAACAGATAACTGGTTTGCTACCTGGAGCAGTTTGAGGATGTAAAAATGGGATGTGGAAGGAAGGTTGCTGGCATTGGCTCAGTGGTAGCACATCTGCTTGGCATGCAGGAAGTCCTAGGTTCAATCCTTAGGATCTCCAGTGAGAAGGAGCAGGTAGGAGGTGATGAGAAAGACCTCCGCCTGAGACTCTGGAGAACTGCTGCCAGTCTGAGTAGACAGTACTGACCTTGATGGATCAAGAGTCTGATTCAGTATAAGGCAGCTTCGTGTGTGTTTATTACTAAGGAAGGCATTGTGGCTCAGTGGAAGAGCATCTGCTTGGCATGCATGCAGAAGATCCCAGGTTCAATTCCTGGCATGTCCACTGAAAAGTATCAGGGAGAGCGGCTGATAATCAGAGTAGACAATACGGATCCCAGTAAACCACTGCTTTGCATGCAGAAGTTCCCATGTTCAGTTCCCAGCATCTCCAGCTTAAAGAACCAGGCAGTAGGTGATGTTAAAGTCTTCATGGCTCAGTGGTAAAACATGAGCTGTCTGTTAATTGCCCTATTGCTAGCAAGTAGGGTTAAGATCTTCTTGTCCACCTAATTTACTTTTTAAAATGTATTTCATTTTAAAGTCCTGATCCATTTTACCTGGAGATGCTGAGGAATGAACATGGGACCTTCCACATGCAAAGCAGATATTCTTCACCTGACCCCCATTCTTACACTGAAAAGGTAGTTGCAAATGCCTTCTTTCTTACGCTGGTGTCAAAAACGGCCCATCCCATTGAGCTTGGGATAGTTCTAGTTAGAATGGGTCTGTTCTCTCTACAACAGATGCAAAACATACCCAAAAACTGTGGCTTGCCAGGTGCTTTAATCTTGTGTTTGCAGTACCAGTCTGGGAGAAAATGTATGTTCTTCAAGTTCCCGGTAGGCTGTTGTGCAGAGGTGTCGAACTCATTTGTTAAGAGGGCCAGATCTGATATAAATGAGACCTTGTCAGCCCAACTTAAAGTGACCTTGTAGGGCAGGGGTGACCAAACTTGCTTTAAGAGCCACATAGAATAAAAGTCAAATGTAGGTAGGTAGGGAAGGAAGGAAGGAAAATAGATGGGAGAATAAGGAGGGCAGAGAGAGGTGAAAGGAAAGAACTTTAAATGAATTCTCCAAGGCGCTGGCTGGCTGGCTGGCTTGGCAAATTGATTTAAAGAGTCCAAGCTATAAAGAGTCCAAGCTGCCTGATGGGGCAGTGGGGGCTTTGAGAGCCACACAACTTGTGTGAAAGAGCCACATGTGGCTCCTAAGCCACAGCTTGGCCACCCCTGTTGTAGGGATTTCAATGTAAGAGACATTCAGAGATGGTTTGCCATTGTCTGCTGCTACACAGAAGAAGAGAAGAGTTCGGATTTATACCACTCCCTTCACTCAGAATCTCATAGCAGCTTACAATCCCCTTCCCTTCTTCTCCCCATAACAGACACCCTGTGAGCAGTGTTCCCTCTAAGCTGAGTTAGCGTGAGCTAGCTCACCATTGTTTAGCTCCATCTCAGACATTTTTGTCTTTGCTCAGGAAAAATGGCCTCGGAGCAAACTAATTTATGGAGTAACTCATATCTTTAATGCCAGTAGCTCACAATGTAGAATTTTTGCTGACAAGACTCCACAGTCTAGAGGGAGTATTGCCTGTGAGCAGGACTTTTTTTGAGCAGAAACGCAGCAACTACTCTTGAGGGGCCAGCTCTTTCAAGAACTGTGACTGACCCAAAGTCACCCAGCAGTTGCAAGTGGAGGAGTGGGGAATCAGACTCCCAGATCTGAGTCTGCGCACATAACCACTACACCAAACCGGCTCTCAAGCCTGGATAGACATATAATGCACTTTAATTTTTAAAAAATGCTTTCTGGCAGCTTTGCCTTCAGCAGTAGAAGTCATCCTAGATGAGTATGTATGACATCAGATAATACCTCATAGTTTCCGTTTGGCTCAGCATCTGAAAGTTTTGATTGTATTAGAAGCTTATGTTATATGTGGAGCAACCACTTTAAAACCAAAGTGAGTAACGCTTGAAACAACAAGAAGATGACGACCGTAGATTTATATCCTGCCCTTCTCTGAATCAGAGTCTCAGAGCTGCTTACAATTTCTTTTACCTTCCTCCCCCCGCAACAGATGTGGGTGGGGCTGAGAGGGCTCTCACAGCAGCTGCCCTTTCAAGGACAACCTCTGCCAGAGCTATGGCTGACCCAAGGCCATCCCAGCAGCTGCAAGTGGAGGAGTGGGGAATCAAACCCGGTTCTTCCAGATAACAATCTGCACACTTCACCACCGCACCAGACTGGCTCCAAATGGCAGAATCTTTTCTCTGGCTTTGCTTCCTGCTCTTTTCCATACATGGCTACCATCTTACAATTTCTGCTTGTCATTTTTATAGCATTTCTAGTCTGTGTGGTGCTCTAGCGTTTATTATGTGCCAGTGAGGGAAGGGAAGTGGTGAATAAAGGTCTTCTGTTAAGGAAATTCACTCCCATGGTTCTTGTTTTAGAAATAGGGGCATAGAATGTGGTTTGTCCCCACCCCCTACCCTAATGAAATCACATTCACATGATGGGGGTACTTCCAGACTATATTCTGCAATGCCAGTGATCGCTTTCTTGTTTGGCACCCTGAAAAGATTAGGCCTTGCTCCTGTAACTGCTCAAGGAAAATGGAGCAGTCTAGTCTTTAGGGCATGACACTTAAAGCCTCACTTCCATTCATTCTTATTACAGCTCATGTGTCTGTAAACGCATGGATTACAGGATGCAAAAGGGCTTGGCTTAGAGCAGGGGTGGCCAAGCTGTGGCTTGGGAGCTACATGTGGCTCTTTCACACATATTGTGTGGTCCTCGAAGCCCCACCTCACCATCGGCCAACTTGGAGAAGGCATTTGTCTCTTTAAATCACTTCTCCAAGCCAAGCCAACCTGTGGCTTGGAGAATGCATTTAATCTTAAAGTTGCTTTCTTTCCACCTCCATCTCCCTTCCATCTATTTGCCTGCCTGCGTTCCTTTCTTCCTTCCTCGAGCTCTCAAACATGGGAAGTTCATGCTTTGCAGCTCTTAGACATGACGTTTATTCTATGTGGCTCTTACGTTAAGCAAGTTTGGCCACCCTTGCTAGAGTTTGGGAACAAGGCACTAATTAGCAGTGAGATTTGAACCCTAACTTTGCATGATCAGTTATGGCTGGGGGCCTAGGCACAGTGGGGAAGCTAGGTTTGAGGTAGTTTGAGCATATGAACATATGAAGCTGCCTTATACTGAATCAGACCCTTGGTCCATCAAAGTCAGTATGGTCTTCCCAGACTGGCAGCAGCTCTCCAGGGTCTCAAGCTAAGGATTTTCACGCCTAGTTGCCTGGACTCTTTTTGGAGATGCCGGGGATTGAACCTGGGACCTTCTGCTTACCAAGCAGATGCTCTACCACTGAGCCACCGTCCCTCCCCATGGCGGTGTATGCCCTGAGGTTCCTTGGGATATCACCACTTTGAAATCACTCCTAGTTCCCCAGATACAGTGCTTCTTCCAAGGCAAAACCCACCTTTGCTCATGTGGCTTTTAAGCTGAATCCTGCATTCGTCCTACAAGCTTTCCTCAGAGGGCAGGAATGATTGCGCTTGTCCTTCAGGAAGTAGCCCCAAGACTCGACCAGCCCACTTTCAGCTAAAGCTGCCTTGACAAGTATGACAAGGTGTAGCACAAGTGACAGATCCTTAAGGTATGTGCCGCCAAGGACTAGGCAGAAGTACTTAGTTGCTGTCGGGCGCACAAGTGGTGTGGATCGTACAGTTTAATTGCTCATTAGCAATTCAGCAGCAGGCTACTGGCTCTTAGAAGGGGGTTTGGGGAAACGCTGGTGGTTTCTTACCCGCTTTCTACATTTAAGACTCTAGATTAGGATGCATAGTACTGCTGTTCTGTACCCTAAATGGGGAGCTGAGCACATGAATGTGTCTTTTTTTAAAATTTTGTGTGTGTGTGTTCACACATGCATGCTTAGAAGTCATGGCAACTCCTGGCGACCCCTACAGGGGCATGGAGACATAAGAACATAAGAGAAGCCATGTTGGATCAGGTCAGTGGCCCACCCAGTCCAACACTGTGTCACATAGTGGCCAAAAAACCCAGGTGCCATCAGGAGGTCCATCATCGGGACCAGGACACTAGAAGTCCTTGCGCTGTTGCCCCTTCCAAGCACCAAGAATACAGAGCATCACTGCCCCAGACAGAAAGTTCCAACAATACGCTGCGGCTAATAACCACTGACGGACCTCTGCTCCATCTTATCTCTTCTTGAAGTTGTCTATGCTTGTAGTTGCCACCACCTCCTGTGGCAGTGAATTCCACATGTTAATCAGCCTTTGGGTGAAGACATACTTCCTTTTATCTGTTCTAACTTGTCTGCTCATCGATTTCATTGAGTGCCCACGAGTTCTTGTATTGTGAGAAAGGGAGAAAAGTAGTTCTTTCTCTGCCTTCTCTATCCCGTTCTGAGAAGTGGCTTGATGCAGCCTGCCTCTGCCTCCCTGCCCTGGTATTCCAAGGAGGTCTCCAAGTACCTGCCAACATTGGCCCTGCTTAGCTTCAGAAAACTGGGGCTATCCAGGTCAGGGCAGCATATAGACGTTTCAGAGTGCAAGAGAGCCAGTTTGGTGTAGTGGTTGAGTGCATGGTTAAGGAAGTTGCTGCCCACAAGTTTCTAAGAGGTAAATTGAGCTGAAATGGTTAGGGCAGTAAGCTGTAGCCCTAGTTCTAAACACCATGTGGCAAAGCCACGGGTTGGGCTGCCATCCTGTGGCTTTGGCAGTTCAGATTCTGTTGAGCAGTAGCTCAGAAGCTGTTTGCCCTTCACCAGCAGCAAGGTTTCTTTTTAAACCTTTTCTTTCTAGGGATCTCACTATAGGCTGTTTTTCAACCGTTATCAGTACACAGCCTCCCCCCCCCCCCTTTATCTGCAAATGTACACATGGCTTAAGAGCTGTTTTTCAGAAAGCGATACAACCTTTGTATAGTATACTCTAGCAAGTACATCAGGCCGGACTTCAAGCAGCAAGAACATTGCCTGCTTTGAGAGAGGGAGGACTCTTCTTAGAAGGGATGGTGGCTCAGTGGTAGAGCATCTGCTTGGTAAGCAGAAGGGTCCCAGGTTCAATCCCTGGCATCTCCAAAAAAGGGTCCAGGCAAATAGGAGTGAAAAACCTCAGCTTGAGACCCTGGAGAGCCGCTGCCAGTTTGAGAAGACAATACTGACTTTGATGGACCAAAGGTCTGATTCAGTATAAGGCAGCTTCATATGTTCATAAGTGTTCTGCTAAATGCTTCTGACCTGGATGGACTAAGCTAGCCTAAACTCGACGGATCTCAGAAGCTAAGCAGGGCTGACTTGGTTAGTACTTGGACGGAAGTCGAGGGTTGCTACGCAGAGGCAGTAGAACAAAGTAGGAGTCCAGTATCACCTTTAAGACCAACAAAGTTTTATTCAGAATGTAAGCTTTCATTTGAGGAGCCCCGTGGCACAGAGTGGTAAAGCTGCAGTACTGCAGTCCGAACTCTCTGCTCATGACCTGAGTTCGATCCCGGCGGAAGCTGGGTTCAGGTGGCTGGCCCAAGGTTGACTCAGCCTTCCATCCTTCCGAGGTCGTTAAAATGAGTACCCAGCTTGCTGGGGGGGGGGGGCGGGAGTGTAAATGACAGGGGAAAGCAATGGCAAGCCACCCCGTAAAAACGTCATGATGTGACATCACCCCAGAGTCGGAAACGAGTGGTGCTTGCGCAGGGGACCGCCTTTACCTTTAAGCTTTTATACGCTTGCATACTTCATCAGACAGTGGAATGGAGTACAGTGAGCAGAACTACACAGAGGAAGGCAGTGGCGAACCACATCTCTTCATCTCTTGCCTTGAAAACCTTATAGGGTTGTCGAAACTGAGCTGCAACTTGACGGCACTTTCCACTACATGCAAATTATCCATAATCTTATGCCCCCCTGTGCAAAGCCTTCGAATGTAGAGGATTGCATATTGGACCAGTGCATCCGCGCAAGCCGTGATGTTATATGGGTATTGCAACTATCCAGGGCAGGGATCTGTGAACTTCATTGGGTCACCGTCAGACTATCCTTCAAGAATTCATCAGGTCACAATTGGGCTACCCTGGCATTTTACAGAAGTTGGAAGTAGGTGGAGAAGGAATGCGGCAACGCTGATTTCTGTCTAGAACAGGGGTGGCCAAACTTGCTTAACATAAGAGCCGCTTAGGATAAACATCAAATGTTTGAGAGCGACAAGACATGAACGTCAGATGCTTGAGAGCCGCAAAACAGAAAGGAAGGAAGGGTGGTAAGAAAGGTGGAAAGAAAGCGAATAGATGAGGGGGAGGGGAGGTGTAAAGACAACAACTTTAACTTTAAATGCATTCTCCAAGCCACTGGATGCCTTGGTGAAGTGATTTAAAGAGACAAGTGCCTTCTCCAAGGTAGCCAACAAGGGCAATGGGGGCTTCGAGAGCCACACAATATGTGTGAAAGCCACTTGTGGCTCCTGAGCCACAGTTTGGCCACCCCTGGTCTAGAACAATAGCTGCCAGTTCTTATATCCACTTCCTATATACTTTATCCTTAACCTTTTGTTATTGTGCTTTCTTACCTGCTCTTTCTCTTGTAGGACTGTCAAGTTCATTCATTCATTAACTTAAGTGTTGGGTTGACATTTTTTAAAGCATGATGAGGGGGCGTGGTTTCCATAGTTGAAGGTGGTTTGAAAGAGGGCTCAGCGCTCACAGTGTGAGCCTATCACTTTGACTTCTTTTACAAAAACCTGCTTTGAACAATGAGGAGTGTGGGTCAACAGATTGCCGTTCTCATGGTGTCTGTGAATCCCGAACCACTTCCAGCTCCTTAAAACTAAATTCCGTCTTCAGCCATTGGCTGCTTTTAATTTGGCGGGCAGCCATTGGCCGTACTTTGCTGCTTGTGCGAACCCACAAGCGATAGGTGCTACCAGTTTCACTCTCTGCTTCTGTCACCGTTGTGATGTGATGTGGGTTCGGCCAATAAAACTCCCTTTTCTTTCTGCTGCAGGTGAGGAGGACTTAATCCTATTAGAAGCTGGAAAACATGAATTCCCTTTCAGCTTTCAGCTCCCCCAGCAGTAAGTGAATCCCATACCGTTTTGGGATACTGATTTTAATTATGCATCTTTTATTTATATACTTTATACTCCACTTTTCACTGTGACTCAAGGTGGTTACAAAATCTAAATGCAATGCAATAAAAACAGCCTAAGCTATAGAATAACGATAGTTGGAAAACAAAGAAGATAATATGTGTTACACTATAATCTTGTTCCTTGTATAAAAGTGTTCCCTTGAACAATTCCATTATAGGGCAACCAAATCATTCTTTAAAAGAAAAGTTTTAAAAGAATGTGATGGGAAATGTTCTTTGAAAACAATGGACAGGTATGACCAGAATGGATTCTATTTAGTTCCCCAAAATCCAAATTCTGTCTCAAGTCCAGGCCTCAGATTCAGCAGGAACTCACAGGAACGCAGCTCCTGAAGCTTTCTGAGGGTTCCCCCTCTTCCTCCCCACCTACCTTGTCCATTGAATAGTAGGTGCAGTTGCATAACAATCGCTGGATTAGGAGAGCGGGCAGCCAGCCAGCCACCAGAGGCTTTGCCACACCCCCAGCAGCCCTCATTAACCCCTGGAGAAGCCCACACCACCCTTTTCCCACTTCTTATGTGATTCTGGGCAGCGGGTGGATTGCTGGCCTTTTGACTGATGGGGGCAGCCCAGAAGAGCCCCAGGTGAGCAACGCCTGCTTGGGCTGGCTGGATCTCTAGCCAGCCCAAGCAGACCTCGCTCGCCCAGGGCTCTCCTTTGTTGCATCGTGTTGCTTTTGGCTGGGGGTGGGGGAGTATATGCTAATGAGTTCCACCACCTATGTTTCTACAAAACTATCCCTGTTCATATCTAATATAATTTTGCTTCATATTCAGAGTTTGAAAGTGTTTATCACCCAGTAGAGAAGAGCTCCTGGGAGGAAGGATTTGAAGTTTAGGAGTTGTCTTATCCTGGTTCTTATTGACTGGGATAAGCAGAGTTCCTAATTCTTTCGAGGGGTAGGCATGGGGGGAGAAATATGGAACAGAGCACAGCAGTGCCATGGTGGGGAGCCTTGTGGAAACGGTGTCTTCTTTCTGACTGCTGCAGTCTTCTCCTCTGCACCAGCAATGGTTTGTTGTAACTTGGCAGAAGAGGAAGCTGAGCGAAGGCAGCAGCTAGCGTGTGCTGCTTGTCCAATATCGTATTTGGACATAAATAAAAGATTCAGGCATCATAGTTCATAGCTTTTCAGGACTCTGGGCTGGATTTTATTTTCACACGGAGGGCTTGTTTTTCACCAGTAGAAAAGAACCCCTGGGAAGAAGGATTTGAAGTTTAGGAGTCCTCTTATCCTGGTTCTTATTGACTGGGACAAGCAGGGTTCCTAAGCCAGTTTGGTGTAGTGATTAAGTGCGCGGCCTCTTATCTGGGAGAACCGGGTTTGATTCCCCACTCCTCCACTTGCAGCTGCTGGAATGGCTTTTGAGTCAGCCATAGCTCTTGTAGGAATTGTCCTCGAAAGGGCAGCTGCTGTGAGAGCCCTCTCAGCCCCACCCACCTTACAGGGTGTTTGTTGTGGGGGAGGAAGGTAAAGGAGATTGTGAGCTCCTCTGAGACTCTTGAGATGGAGTGGAGGGCAGGATATAAATCCAATATCTTCTTCTTCCCACCTCACAGGGTGTTTGTTGTGGGGAGAGGAAGGTAAAGGAGTTTGTGAGCTGCTCTGAGACTTGGATTCAGAGTGAAGGGTGGGATATAAATCCAATATCTTCTTTGTGGGGGGCGGGGACAGGGCAAGACAGCATGAAGGAGGAGAGCTTCTTCACTCCCTGAACCATGGAAGCTTCTGCCCAGCCCTTGTACTGAACGCATTTCTTCACAATTGCCACAGGCGGCCAACTATTTTAATGACACCTGAGCCACGGAGGAAGCCAAGCGGTGCTCTGCATAACCCATTCACAGACCTGGAATGCACACAGTGCGTCACAAGTTCCCGTCCATCATCACCTAAACACCTTCATGAATGCACCCGGCGAGTTGTTATTTCCCCTCGGGGTGGCAAGGCGAGGTATAATCAGCTGTGTCTTGCCTCGTGAGAAACGTGCCAAGCTTTTAAACGGGAATTGTTTTTCTTTGACTTTGCGTTCAGACCCCTGGCAACCTCTTTCGCCGGAAAGTACGGCAGCATTCAGTACTGCGTGAGAGCGACCCTGGAAAGGCCAGCGGCCCCCAGTCAGACTGTCAAGAGGGAGTTCCAGGTTATCAACCACATCGATGTCAATTCACCAGCTTTACTGGTAAGGGCAGCCCCGGCGGCGCTTCTTCCATTCTGCCCCAGCCGCAACCCTGTTTGAATCCGGTGCGTTGCTTTTCTGACTTCGCAATGCCTCTAAGCTCCCTCCGAAGCGTGCTCTATAAATAGCCTTCGGTTGCTGAATTGCACATGCTGATTGTTCTCTTTTTTTTTTTCAGCACTACTGATAGGCATGCCTGGCCTGCAAAGCTGTGCCTGCCAAAAAAGTTGGAGCAGGATTGCTCTGATAGGCAGTCATGGAAGCTGAAAAGAACAAACTTTGACCAGACTAACTCAGTTGCAGACAATGCTCCCAGTCTGGTGTAGTAGTGTCGCCTTCTCTGCCCAGAACAAGAAGAAGAATTGAATTGAAGAAGAATTGCAGATTTATACCCCGCCCTTCTCTCTGAATCAGAGACTCAGAGCGGCTCACAATCTCCTATATCTTCCTCCCCCCACAACAGACACCCTGTGAGGTGGGTAGGGCTGAGAGGGCTCTCACAGCAGCTGCCCTTTCAAGGACAACCTCTGCCAGGGCTAATGGCTAACCCAAGGCCATTCCAGCAGGTGCAAGTGGAGGAGTGGGGAATCAAACCCGGTTCTCCCAGATAAGAGTCCACACACTTAACCACTACATCAAACTGGCTCTCAGAGAACAGAGGTTCTGGTCCGCTCCTCTTTGAGAAGCAGCTCAATTCTCCTTGATCCAACCCCGGAGTAGTGAAGTGTGTGGACTCTTATCTGGGAGAACAGGGTTCGATTCTCCACTCCTACACTTGCAGCTGCTGGAATGGCCTTGGGTCAGCCATAGCTCTGGCAGAGAATGTCCTTGAAAGGGCAGCTGCTGTGAGAGCCCTTTCAGCCCCACCCACCTCACAGGGTGTCTGTTGTGGGAGGAGAAGATAAAGGAGATTGTAAGCCTCTCTGATTCAGAGAGAAGGGCGGGGTATAAATCTGCAGTCTTCTTTTTCTTCCCTCTAAGCCATAGAGTCTTGTGAGCAAAAATTCTACTTGGTGAGCGAGTGGCATTAAAGTTGTGAGCTGCTGCATAAATTAGTTTGCTCTGGAGCCATTTTTTTCCTGAGCTAAGACAACAATGAGTGAGCCGGAGGCTAAAAAACTCTGCGTTAGCTCACATTAACTCAGCTCGGAGGGAACACTCATTATAGGTCACAAGAAACTTGAGCCCCTGGTAATAGTAAGCTATAAAATAATAAATATGGAGAGCTGTTAGTCACTCCCAGCCTGTGATTGACACTCTGGCAGTTGTTAACGTGTCTTTCCATGTCTGTGTGCCATTTTCCTATATTAAGTGCATGTGTACATGGGTAGACCTACCTCGGATCCTCTTTAATTATTATTTTCTTACATTAAAACATTGAGCTCTAATCATTGGCAATACTGTACTGTAGAGAACTAGATCAGGCTAAATGCTGCACAAGAAAAAAAAATATGGTGAGAACTAATCTCATCAAATATTGAAAGCTAACCCTGGTTGGTAGCTAGATGGGAGGCAACCAAGGAAGCCCAGGATCTTGCAGTGGCAACCCACTTCTGTTTGTCTCTTGCCTTGAAAGGCCTACAGCAGGGGTGACCAAACTTGCTTAAGCTAAGAGTCACATAAAACAAATGTCAGATGTCTGAGAGCCACAAGACATGAACGTCAGATGTCTGAGAGCTGCAAAACATGAACGCCGGATATTTAAGAGCCATGGAGGGAGAGGGGGGGGAGGAAGGAAGGAAGGCAAATAGATGTGGGGAGGGGAACAAGAGGCGGAAAGAAAGCAACTTTAACTTAAAATGCCCCTGTACCGAACTTGGAAACTGCAGCTAGTGCAGAATGCAGCGGCCAGACTGCTGATGGGACTACCTCGGTGGGAACATATGCGGCCTAGGCTGCGGGAACTGCACTGGCTGCCAATTGTGTACCGAGTTCGCTACAAGGTGCTGGTTATTGCCTTTAAAGCCCTATATGGCCGAGGACCTGCCTACCTTAGGGACCGTCTCTCTCCATATGTTCCCCAGAGGGCACTGAGATCTAGTTCACAAAATCTTCTGAAAATCCATGGGCCAAAGGAGGCCAAGCTAAAAACAACAAGGGAGCAGGCCTTTTCGGTAATGGCACCCCAATGGTGGAACCAGCTGCCAGAGGAGGTGCGTGCCCTGCGGGATCTTAAGCAGTTCCGTAGGGCCTGTAAAACCAACTTGCCTTGACAATACCGTTAAGCCATTCTTATATATGTACTGAGAGTGTAGCACCATTAAGTTACTCTGTTTTTAGATATTAACTTAATTAACTTAAATTTAGGAATTGTATTTTAATTGTTATTCTTCTGATTTTATTATATCATGGCTTATGTACCATGTCTTGTAAGCCGCCCTGAGCCTGCCTTGGCGGGGAGGGCGGGGTATAAATAAAAATTTATTATTATTATATTTATAAAATAAATAAATTTATTATTATTATTATTATCAAAGCCGTTGGCTGACTTGTCTTGGAGAAGTGATTTAAAGAGAGAAATGCCTTCTTCGAGTTGGCTGGGACAGTGGGGGCTTTGAGAGCCACACAATATGTGTGAAAGAGCCACACGTGGCTCCCAAGCCACAGTTTGGCCACTCCGGCCTACAGGGTCACCGCAGGTGGGCTGTGATTGACAACACTTTCCACCACCAACAAACTAAATCCTTTCTTTCATTCTCAGGATGATGCCTGAGAGTGAATACTTAGACCGGATGGTGTGGCATTATTGCATTTTTATTAGGCTTCTTTGGAGAAACTTGGCCCATATAACTTTTCAACATAATCTTGGTGAAGCGAGGCCTTATTTTCCGCATTCTTTGATGTTTCCCCATGTAGCAGTTGTCTCTTTTCTTTCTGAACATCAGAAGTGAAGCTTAGATGGCTCATTGACCAGCGTAAAAGATAATATCATACTTGCTTACAGGCGAGTCTGTGTGAATGATTATAACCTTGTCAGATCATCAACAGAATTTAATGTTTAGGTCGGTTCTGCATTTGGGCCTTGCAGGTAGTTTTCTAGTCTCTGAAAAAAAAATCAACCTGATTACCAACAGAGACAAGAATGTTAAAAGCCTCTTTGGGGATGGGGTGGGAGGAAAAGTGTGGCTGCTGTTTCTCACCTAAAGTGCCAGTTTTAGCAAAAATATCTACATCGGGGATGGCCAAACTGTGACTCAGAAGCCGCATGTGGCTCTTTCACACATATTACGGGGCTCTTGAAGCCCCTACTGCCCCATTGGCCAGCTTGGAGAAGGCATTTCTCTCTTTAAATCACTCCTCCAAAGCAGCTGGCAGCTTGGAGAATGCATTTAAAGTTGCTGTCTTTCCACCTCTCCTTCCCCCTATCTACTTCCTTCCTTCCTTCCTTCCTTCCTTCCTTCCTTCCTTCCTTCCTTCCTTCCTTCCTTCCTTCCTTCCTTCCTTCCTTCCTTCCTTCCTTCCTTCCTTCCTTCCTTCCTTCCTTCCTTCCTTCCTTCCTTCCTTCCTTCCTTCTCCCAAACAGCTAACGTTCATGTCTTGTGGCTCTCAAACATCTGATGTTTATTCTGTGTGATTCTTAAGTTAGGCAAGTTTGGCCACTCCTTATCTACATCCATAGGTGTACAGGAACTGGAGGGGAACATCGATGTTTCTTCTCTTTGTTTGCCCTGTTGGACTGAGTGTGAGTCAGGATTTGCTAAAACTGAGCCCAGAATTTGTTTTAACTGCTAGAGCTCAGCCAAAGAGTGTGTGGAATAATAGACGTTCTCTGAGTATTAGTAAAGTGCTTGCCTTTTCCTTAGCCTTCGGAAAAGCCCCATACAAAAGCAGTTTCCATACCATCTTGCCAATTCTTCATCAAAAGCCAGCAATCATATAGGGTTCTTCTCCACCCATGTTGTCTCACTGCCTTTGGACAAGGGAAACTCGAAGAGACTAAGCGAACACCTTCCGAATCCAAAAGCCCCACTCTGAAAACAGGCAATACGCAAGCCGTATTTTAATTTAGCAGATCTTGATTGACAGCAACATGGCAGAGAGCAGCACATTTTGCAAGACATATCAAGAGGCTCCTAGGCTGACATAAAAGCTGACTAACATTCGATCAGCGGTGAACTGGAATGTGCAATGGATTCTCTCCTCTTTATTCATGCTAGGCAACGTTTTGCAAATCAGAGAATCTTAAGTTGCCAGTTGGGACAAATTCTAATGACCAGGGATGACTGGGCAGCATGCGAATGACAAGCCTATGGCAGTGCCCAGTAATAACTGAGCAATGTTCCCTCGAAGCTATGGAGTCATGTGAACAAAAATTCTACTTTGTGAGCTCCTGGCATTAAAGTTGTGAGCTACTGCATACATTGGTTAGCTCTAGGGCCGTTTTTCCTGAGCTGAGACAAAACGTGTGAGCCGGAGGCTAAAAAAATTGTGAGCTAGCTTGCACTAACTCAGCTTAGAGGGAACATTGGCTGTGAGCACTCCGACATTAATTTGTTTTTGTTCATCATCAGGCTGCAGTGTATGGCTGAATCCAAATGAATGAATCCACAATAACACCATAGGACTCCCTAGTAATGTCTCAAACACAAGATGATGCTTTTTCAGTACATCAAGAGGACCATTATTGCCTTCTTTTCAAAGCAGGTTATGTTGGGGGGGTTTTCGTTTTTGTTTTTTAAAAAGTAAGCATCTGGACTTGAATCCAAAAAGATTCCATAGATGGGACCAAAGACTTGGGTGTGCGCACTGAAATTTGGTTTTGGACAGCAGACACCCCATCCATCCCATTTTGCCAGCTAGCTCTAAAAATTTTATTTGAAACGTGGCTTGCTAGGAAGCTGCTGGAGAGGCACAAGTTCAAAGTTTCCTTGAGCACATAAAACTGATTTTATAGTTGTTTGGACGCTGACCCTGTTCTCGTAATGATTATTGAAATGCTCACCTGTTTTTCTGGGCGGCTTAGTAGAAATGAGGGACGTTTGTCTAGGGACAGTGGGAGGGACGGTGGCTCAGTGGTAGAGCATCTGCTTGGGAAGCAGAAGGTCCCAGGTTCAATCCCTGGCATCTCCAAAAAGGGTCCAGGCAAGTAGGCGTGAAAAACCTCAGCTTGAGCCCCTGGAGAGCTGCTGCCAGTCTGAGTAGACAATACTGAGAAGACAATACTGACTTTGATGGACCAAGGGTCCATACTGAAAGGCAGCTTCATATGTTCATATGTTCAAACGTGGGCTGATTCTGTTACAGCAATGTGTTGTATCCAGTAGAATAACTTTGCATTTAACTTAGATGTTCTCCAAAGTTTGAAAAATGGCAAATCACCAAGAAAAGTACCTTTTTAAAGAAATTGTTAGAGAAAACCTGAAGGTTCTCTTTCTGTAGGACATCTCAGGTTGCCTAGACAAATGTGTAGAGCAGGGGTGGCCAAACTTGGTTAACATAAGAGCCACAGAGAAGCAAAACAGGCACGTCGGATGTTTGAGAGCCACAAGGCGGGAAGGAAGGAAAGCAGGTAGGCAGGCAGGCAAATAGATGGGGAGGGAGAGGTGGAAAGAAAGCAACTTTAACTTCAAATGCATTCTCCAAGCCACTGGCTGATTTGGCTTGGAGAATCAAGAGAGAAATGCTTTCTCCAAGCCAGCCAGTGAGGTGCTGGGGGCTTCCAGAGCCACACCATATGTGTGAAAGAGCCACATGTGGCCACCCTTGGTATAGAAAGCGAGGTGCTAAGGAGAGGCTTAAAATGAGAGTTGGACTTAAATTACCTGTTGGGTCCTTTCTGTTAAATTCCTCTAAGCTTGGTGTTATAGTTTCAGGTGGGCAGCCATGTTGGTCTGATGCAACAGAACAAAGTTTGAGTCCAGTGGCACCTTTAAGACCAACAAAGTTTAATTCTGGGTATAAGCTTTTTTGTGCATGCGCAATCATTTTAAATTATCAGTTTCACTTCTGACATAATGTATCTGAATCTAGTACAGTTTGGTGTAGTGGTGAGGTATGCAGACTCTTATCTGGGAGAACTGGGTTTGATTCCCCACTCCTCCACTTGCAGCTGCTGGAATGACCATGGGTCAGTCCTAACTCTGTCAGAAGCTGTTCTGCTCAAGGGTAGCGTCTGTGAGAGCTCTCTCAGCCCCACCTACCTCACAGCCTGGTGTCTGTTGTGGGAAGGAGAAGGAGATTGGAAGCCGCTCTGAGATTCCTTCAGGTAGTGAAGAGTGGGGTATAAATCCAATCTCTTCTTCTTCTACAAGAGAAAGGACCCAGAAAGCAATCCATTAGATCCTTTCTCCAGCTAGTCGCAAGCAATTCTGAGGCCTTTCTGTAAGATAACCTCCTCAAAGCACTTGATGACAGAGCTTTAAATAAACTTTGTGAAGGCTAACATTTGAATTTCTGCCTCTTTGTGCATGGCCTGGCCCTGGTAGTGATCATATTTTCTATAGTCATTTAAAATATTAGTTGACCTTGTTCTCCAAAGTTTGGTTAATTTAGCCCTAGGAACCTTGTTGTGGACAAACTGGGTGGTCGGGCCTGCCTTAGCTGCTTGCTGAATAATCGCTTGAGGGGGGCGCTGCTGATAGATGCTGACACCGTCCCCTTTAGATCCCAGTCGATAGTCAGAAAAGCTGTCTAGTGAAGCACAGCACACAAATAGTAGTCGACATAAGTGGGACTTCAGAGAACCACAAAGCCAAAATAGCAAATCATGGGCAACGATTCATGGATGTGGCTTTATGCATGAATGTGGCTGTAATGCATGAATGTGGCTTTATGAAAAACGTACGGAATTCCCTGCAGCCACTGTGGCCGGACCTGCCTGTCCCGCATTGGTCTTGTCAGCCACCAGCAAGCCTGCAGCAGACGTGGACTACTGCACCTTTCTTAAATCTTCGTTCACGAAGTCAAGCCGAGAGAGAGAGATGGCCATCTGATTGCAATGTTGATTCTTTGAACTTAGGCAGGTCACGAGACGAAGGGCAGGAAGGGTTGCATCAGTGCTTAGTTCTTGCAGTCCTTTCTTACACACCCAAGGAAATGCTGTTCACCACTCTGGGGTCAGGCAGCCATTTTTCTCCAGTCCAGTTTGGTCAGAGATCCTGGAGGGTTTGGGGTTTGGCCATCTTTTGGGCATGGAACAAGGGTCACTGAGGATGTCGGGGGAGGTATTTTTGAATTTCCTGCATTGCGCAGGGGGTTGGACTCAATGACCCCGGAGGTCTCGTCAGACTCTGCAATTCTAAACACAACTAGCCCTCTGCAGTTATCAAACATCTGAGCCTTTCTCTTTAAAGACAACTAAGGAGGATGGGTGACCTTGAACCAGTTGCACACTCTCAACCTAACCTACCTGCCAGGGTTGTTGTGAGGATGAAATGGGGGGCAGGAGAACAATGTAAACTGCTTCGGTTCCCCATTGAGAAGAAAAGTGGGATACAAATGAAGCAAATAAATAATCTGTAAAGAATGCTTTGATTGCTTCAGTAGGGATGTCTGGGATTGCAGCACAGCACATGGTGGACATTTCATGAAATTGCAGAGACGGATCAATTTGTGTGTGTGTGTGTGTGTGTTGGGGGGGTTTTTGCCTTTCTTACGTTTGCAATGGATTCCTAAAAGAAATTCCTCAGCTTTCCTTTTAGACTGTAGCCTCTGTTGTCAGCTGAAGCGCTTCCATGCAGATAAGGATGGAAGTATTTAGGTCCTTGTAGTGAAGGGAAGGGCAGTGGGTATCTTATCTGGCATAGCAGTTTTTGCTTCCAGCCTATCAGCCGCTAAGAGGAGAAGCTGTGAATACCCATTGTCTAAGTGGCGCTCTCACAAACGCTTAGGATCCAAACAGAGAGCGCAGGTGTTCTACGGTTCCTTTTGACTTCGTGCGCATGGACCATATCATCGTAATAATTGCCATGAACATCTGAAAAGTGTCAGTTGTTGACTTGGGATGTCACATAACTTCAGCAGGGGAAGTGGCTCACAGTGGACAAAAATCTGCACAGGGACCAGCGTCTGAACTAGAAATGACTCTCTGGGAAAGAGATTGTGGTGGATAATTCAACTAAAACACTGCGTCTGTGCAGCAGTCCTAGGGAGAAATCCAGTATTAAGCTAGAGATTAGGGGGGGAAAGGATAGAAAATAAACCTGTCAATAGCAGTAATGCCTTTGTATATGGATCTATTTTGAGGTTGCATCTGGAATACCTTGTGGAGCTCCTGATCGCTTGGTCTCAAAAAGAATACTTCAGAACTGGGGGGGGAACAGCTCAGAAAAAGGCAGTAGAAATGGTCAACTGTGTTATTCTGTGTTATTTTACTACAGAAGACAAACATGGCTACCTCTCCGCAATTATCAAACATCTGCGCCTTTCTGTTTAAAGACAACTAAGGAAGAGCAGGGCAGGCATATAACATGAGGCACAGCTTGAGGAAGCGGGTAGACAGAACTTCTTCCTCTCCCAAAATAATAGAATGCAGGTGAATGACAGGCAGTAGATTCAGGACATACTAATTAAAGTAGTTCTTCACATAACATGCAATTAACTTACTTCATTCCTGGGATGCAGTGATGACTTGAAAAGCGAATTAATGAATTATAAAAAGAGAACGCTATTAATGGCTAAATGGGACCTCCATATTCAGAGGTAAAGTGACCCTGAATACTTGCAGCAGGTAGGGAAGGACAACAAGAAGATGCAGGAAACAGATGGTGGACTAGATGGACCTTTATTGGTCTATCTACCGTGGTGTTGACAGCAGCTGTTCTGCAGGAAGTTTCAGAAGGTTAAATTAAACGAAACTGGCCTCCCTTGCTGAAGCAGCTTATCTTCGAGGCCCACTTGAAATGTGACATCATTAATTGTTGGCCATTTGGAAACTGTTCTAAACTGATACCCTTCTGCTCTGAACCAGGAGGTTTCTGTTTCAATATATTGCTTTTATTGATTTTAATGTTCTAAGCTTGGAGAAACGTCGACTGCGGGGTGACATGATAGAGGTTTACAAGATTATGCATGAGACAGAGAAGGTAGAGAAAGAAGTACTTTTCTCCCTTTCTCACAATACAAGAACTCGTGGGCATTTGATGAAATTGCTGAGCAGTCGGGTTAGAACAGATAAAAGGAGGTACTTCTTCACCCAAAGGGTGATTAACATGTGGAATTCTCTGCCACAGGAGGAGGTGGCGGCTACAAGCATAGCCAGCTTCAAGAGGGAGTTAGATAAAAATATGGAGCAGAGGTCCATCAGTGGCTATTAGCCACAGTGTGTGCATATGTGTGTGTGTGTGTGTGTGTGTATATAAATTATTGGCCACTGTGTGATACAGAGTGTTGGACTGGATAGGCCATTGGCCTGATCCAACATGGCTTCTCTTATGTTCTTAAGCAGGCCTCGGATTCAGCAGGAGCTCACTGGAGCGCAGCTCCTGAACCTTTCTGAGGGTTCCCCCTCTTCCTTCCCACCTACCTTGTCCTTTGAATAGGATTAGGAGGCCTCGCTCACCCAGGGCTCTCCACTTGCACCTGCTGGAATGGCCTTGGGTTAGCCATAGCTATCGCAGGAGTTGTCCTTGAAAGGGCAGCTGCTGAGAGAGCCCTCTCAGCCCTACCCGCCTCACAGGGTGTCTGTTGTGGGGGGAGAAGATACAAGAGATTGTAAGCTGCTCTGAGTCTCTGATTCAGAGAGAAGGGTGGGGTATAAATCTGCAGTCTTCTTCTTTCTGGCATCGGGTTGCTTTTGGCTGGGGGGGGGGGAACATGGCATATGCTAATGAGTTATGCTAAAGAGCTCCGGCACCTATTTTTCTACAAAACGGCCCCTGGTTTTAAGTGTTGATAATGTTGTAATCTGCCCTGAACCTGTTCGCAGAGTAGGTAGGAATATGGATGGATGGATGGATGGATGGATGGATGGATGGATGGATGGATGGATGGATGGATGGAAGAATGAATGCTGGTCTGTGGTAGAAGAGTTAGAGTCCAGTAGCACTTTACAGACTAACAAGATCGTTAGGGTATAAGCAAATGTCAGAGTTCCCTTTGTCCAATACGAGTAGGAATGGAGATCATTGAGTCTTTATATACCAGTCAGAAGATGGAAGGGTGTTGTAAAGAAGGAATTCAGGAGGCAAAGCTATAGTGCATATTGTAATCAGATTCATCTAGGTGTGCAGCCGTGTTAATCTGAAGTAGCAGAACAAAGTTAAGAGTCCAGCAGCGACTTTAAGGCCAACGGAGATGCACTTTCATGCATGCACCCACTTCCTCAGATGCATTGAAATTTCAGTGTTTTTGTGGGTCTTAAAGGTGCCACTGGACTCTACTAACTTTGTAATCAGCTTAACTGGAGAAGCGGGGAAATGCAGAAAAGTAGCCTCTGTAGTGAGATGAGAATTCTGTGTCCCTGTTGAGCCCTGGGGGAGTCCATTGTTCTGAACTTGCGAATGAAGTCAAGTTCAGCACTCTCTCATTGTAATATTCTGCGCTGGAGGGCTGCTGCTGTTCTGAAGGTGTAGCTGTTCCGTTGTACAAAAAGAACTGTGGTCACTTAAACGTAGCATGCCTTTAGTTCAGGGAGCTGTGTATAAATATTTTAAATAAATTTAGTGAAACTGGGTGCTCAGCGGACCAAGGCTAGCGTGGGCAGTCTGGCCCTTGTTTAGGTATGTCGGTCATCAGCGGCTTGCTATTCCTTGCCAGTTTGAAAATGGCTGGTTTGTTTATGGAACTTTATTTCCAGCTACGGGGGGGGGGGGCTGGGGGGGGCCAAGCCGCTCTATTTAACCCCCCCCCTTCCCCCTGTAGGGCCCCTCCGTTGGACCCGAGGAAAATGGAGGGAGAAAGAAACAGCGAGAGAGAGTGGCAGAGCAAGAGAGTGAGAGTTCGACTGCAAGGGGGACAGCGAGAGAGCAGCAGCAGAGAGCGAGAGAGAGAGAGGGAAACAGAGAGAGCAGCAGAGAGCGAGAGAGAGAGAAAACAGCGAGAGAGAGCAGCAGAGAGCGAAAACAGTGACTGTAAGACACACTGTAAAATAACCCCCCGCCCCACCCCCTCACCCCATTTTTTATTTAATAAGGTGTCAAGCACATGATGGGAACTCTCCCCCTCCCCCTTTTTCTCTCTTTTTTGGGGTGAGAGAGAGCTGGGACGGGGAGGGCTGGTCACTGGAGGCGAAAAGCATCCAGGCCCCACACACAGTTGTTGTTTTTTTATCTCCCAAGTCCCTCCACCCCAAATTTTCTGGCGACGTGACTGTTTTCAGCGCATGTCTTTTTTGCAGACTCCTGTAATACGAAGTCAGGAGAAGATGGTCGGCTGCTGGTTTTTCACTTCTGGCCCAGTCTCTCTGAGTGCCAAAATCGAGAGGAAGGGATATTGCAACGGTAAGTGTGTCCTCTTCAGCTCCTTGGGTTCAGAAGGGAACCGGACGTTACATCGGTAAACACATTGTTCTCGCTGAGGCCGTAGGAAATGAATGGGAAGAGCTGCAAAGGAGGGACCCAGAATGCTTCCATGGGTTCCTTTTTAGAGATGCCGGCCTCCAGGTGGGGCCTGGAGATTTCCTACTTTTGCAACTGATCTCCGGCTGGCAAAGATCAGCTGCCCAGGAAAAAACGGCTGCTTTGAAGGGTAGACTCTGTGACATCGTGGCCCCTCCCCAAACCCCGCCCTCTCCTGGCTCCACCCCCGATGTCTCCTGATATCTTCCAACACAGACTTGGCAACCCTGTCTTCGCTACAAATCCTTCCTAGGCAATTCTCTTTCTCCCCCATCTACAGAAGAGGTGGCCTTTTTAAAACTGTCTGTCACCCACTGCAGACTTTGAATGGCGGAAGCCAGGCTCCTCTAAGTCAGGCAGTCTAAGTATAATACTCTGCAGTACTCGAGATCTCGAAGTGGACAGAGCCTAGGAAACACCTGTTCCCTGACATCTTTAGCTATAGAGATGAGACTTCAGTTCAGACCAAATAATATGGGCCCTGGCATTAAAAAGAGGGGCGAAGACTGTTTGAACATTATCATTATAGCAATAAGTAGCTCTGTGGGTGTTCAAGTGCTTCACATGATTGCATAATAATCCTTGCACAATAGACCTGTAAGGTAGGCGAGTATTTGTGTCTTCCCGTATTGCAGACTGAGGATGGGGGGCTGCAAACCAAGATGAGGCTTGAATCGATGACCTGGGTCACAGCTCCTTTCTTAGTCACTCCACATCAGCTCCCTCCACGCCCATTTCCAGCTGTAGCAGACACACTGCCTGTGTGCCTAAAGCAGGGGTGGCCAAACATAGAATAAACCTCAGATGTTTGAGAGCCAGGAAGGAAGGAAGCAAGAAAGCAAGCTGTGGGAGGGAGGGAGAGGTGGAAAGAAAGCAGTTTTAAATGCCATCTCCAAACTGCCAGCTGGCTTGGCTTGGCAAAGTGATTTAAAGAGGCAAATGCCTTCTCCAAGCCAGCCAATAGAGCGGTGGGAGCTTTGAAAACTGCACAACATGTGTGAAAGAGCCACATCGTGACTGCCGAGCCACAGTTTGGCCACCCCTGTGCTAAAGTATATGGGGTTAAGAATTCCAGTAAGCTGTCTGAAGTGGCTTAACGTGGTCCAGTTAGCCAAGTGAAACAATCAGTATTTTAAAGTTGTGCATTGGACAAAGTTTTCTGATAGTCGCAAATATAGTGTGTCTGATTTAATAATCTATACATTCTGGGGCTTCCCCTCTCCCCCTTTCTAGGTGAAGCAATACCAATTTATGCTGAAATTGAGAACTGTTCCTCCCGTTTAATCGTTCCAAAAGCTGCCATTTTCCAAACACAGACTTACCTGGCGAGCGGCAAAACAAAGACTGTCCGCCAGATGGTTGCCAACGTGCGGGGGAATCATGTTGCCTCCGGGAGCACAGATACCTGGAATGGGAAAACACTGAAGATTCCACCTGTCACCCCTTCGATCCTCGACTGCTGCATTATCAGAGTTGAATATTCCTTAGCCGTGAGTATGGCTTTTCACCTTAACTCGGAGGGGGAAAAAGTATTGTTGCGCACCTCATGACACGACCGAATAAACGTGCCCGCAGGTCTGTTCTTTTCACACCATTGTCTGTTCCTGGAAATATTCAGAGCATGAGAATCGTGCAGGTGAAACTGAGGAGGAAATTCTCCCTAACCGTCGATGGAGCTGGTTTTAGCCAGTGTTGCCATCCTAGTGCTGGGAACTAAGAAGTATAGACGCGTAATCAACTTTTAGCTATGAATAATAATTGTAATGTTGATACTGAGAGTTTAAATGGAGAAAAAGAATCCTGCCCAGTATAGATGGTGTCAAGGTCAGTTTGTAATAATTAAGTTGATCGTACAGAAATGAGAGGGTAATAGTGAAAGGAAATAGAAGAGTCTTGTAGGCAGGTGCTTCTGAAAATGGTCTAGAGCAGGGGTGGTCAAACTTGCTTAACGTAAGAGCCGCTAGACAGGAACATGGGATGTTTGAGAGCCGGAAGGAAGGAAACCTGGCAAATAGATAGGGGGAGGTGAGGTGGAAAGAAAGCAACTTTTAATGTATTCTCCAAACCATCAGCTTGACTTACAAATGTCTTCTCCAAGCTGGCTGACGGGGCGGGGGGGAAGGCTACAGTTTAGCCACCCCGGGTTTAGAGGAATTCAGGAACTACTTCTCAGTGATCTATCTCTAAACTTATGGTATGAGCTGATCTCTCAGGAGCAGTTCTCTCAAAGCTCTCTCAGCTGCACCTAACCTCACGGTTGTAGGGAGAGGAACAGAAGCAGATTTTCAGCCTCTCTGAGACTCTGTGTGAAGGGGCAGGCTATAAATGCAATCTTCTCCTCCTCTTATTCTGAAGCAGGAATTTTACACTGTTTACACTCTAAACAATTTTATATTTGATTTGCCATACTTTGTAAATAAGTTATATCACTGAGCAACAGGTTATACTTGGTATTCAAAGCCATGCCCAAATTTGCCATTGGTCCTACCAGAACATAAGAGAAGCCATGTTGGAACAGGCCAGTGGCCCATCCAGTTCAACATTCTGTATCACACAGTGGCAAAAAAAAATAAACAGGTACCATCAGAAGGTCCACCAGTGGGGCCAGGACACTAGAAGCCCTCCTACTGCTGCCCCCCCAATAATAAAGAACATCACTGCCCCAGACAGAGAGTTCCATCTATACCATTTCTTCCAGCTCATCCTTTCTCACAATATGAGAACTCATCCCTTTCTCACAATATGAGAACTCATGGACATTCAATGAAATTGCTGAGCAGTCGTTAGAACTGATAAAAGGAAGTACACCTTCACCCAAAGAGTGGAATTCACTGCCACAGGAGGTGGTGGTGGCTACAAGCATAAACAGCTTCAAGAGTGGATTGGATAAGCAAATGGAGCAGAGGTCCATCCGTGGCTATTAGCCACAGCGTATTGTTGGAACTCTCTGTCTGGGGCAGTGATGCTCTGTATTCTTGGTGCTTGGGAGGGGACACAGTGGGAGGGCTTCTAGCCCCCCAGGTGGACCTCCTGATGGCACTTGGGATTTTTGGCTGCTGTGTGACACAGAGTGTTGGACTGGATGGGCCATTTGCCTGATCCAGCATGGCTTTTCTTACGTTCTTATCCTTTTTTTCCTCCTCGTCCATCTCAGCCTCGCAGCCCACCACGGCCCACTTCTGAGCCCTGGCTTTGGAAACCCCTTTCTTATCACAAGTCCACATTACTCATGCTTCTCTCCATAATTGGCTGACTTGTGGGGCCGCTTAATGAAGTGAATTGTTTTCCAGAAACCTTGCCTCCACCTCCCTCGTGCTTCCCATCCTGACACATCTCTTCTCTCCTGCTGCAGGTGTACATTCATATTCCTGGTGCTAAGAAGCTGATGCTCGAGCTGCCGCTGGTGATCGGCACAATTCCATGCACAACCTTTTCCAGCCGGAACTCCAGCCTCGCCAGCCAGTTTGGGATGGACATGAGCTGGCTGGCGTTGACGATGCCCGAACATCCAGAAGGTCCGTACGTGGAGTTTTGGAATTTTAGCTGATCTAGCTTATTCTCGTCATCCCAAGTTTTTCATTTAAAAATCCTCATGAAAATAATTTCACACACCCGGGGAAATGCTAATTGACACTCCGGGGCAAGGAAGCAATTTTGCTCCAGGCCAGTTTGGCCGGGGATCCTGGAGGGGGGGGGGGGGTTGCCATCTTCTGGGCTTGGAGCAGAGGTCACTGGGGATGTGTGTGTTGGGGGGGGAGGTACTTGTGAATTTAAGAACGTAAGAGAAGCCATGTTAGATCAGGCCAATGGCCCATCCAGTCCAACACTCTGTGTCACACAGTGGCAAAAAATTTTATGTGTATATATATACACACACACTGTGGCTAATAGCCGCTGATGGACCTCTGCTCCATATTTTTATCTAAACCCCTCTTGAAGGTGGCTATGCTTGTGGCCGCCAAGACCTCCTGTGGCAGTGAATTCCACATGTTAATCACCCTTTGGGTGAAGAAGTACTTCCTTTTATCCGTTTTAACCTGACTGCTCAGCAATTTCATCGAATGCCCACGAGTTCTTGTATTGTGAGAAAGGGAGAAAAGGACTTTCTCCATCCCATGCATTATCTTGTAAACCTCTATCATGTCACTCCGCAGTCGACATTTCTCCAAGCTAAAGAGTCCCAAGCGTTTCAACCTTTAGAACAGTAATTTCCTGCATTGTGCAGGGGGTTGGACTAGATGACCCTAGAAATAATCCCTTCCAACTGATTCTGTGATGCCAGTCATTACACTTACTGAACCTAACCTATCTCACAAGGTTGTTTTGAGGATAAAACAGAGGAGAGGGGGAACCATGTAAGCAGCTTCGGATCTTCTTGGGTAGAAAAGCGGGGAGCAGGAACAATATAAATAAGGCAACATAAATAAGGTTGTGGGTGTGAATAAATAGTGTGCTAGTGTGCTTAGATCAGTCATTACCTTATAGTCAAACCTACCTCATGACACCATGAGAATGAATGTCATATAGGAGGGACGGTGGCTCAGTAGTAGAGCATCTGCTTGGGAAGCAGAAGGTCCCAGGTTCAATCCCTGGCATCTCCAAAAAAGGGTCCAGGCAAATAGGTGTGAAAAACCTCAGCGTGAGACCCTGGAGAGCCGCTGCCAGTCTGAGTAGACAGTACTGACTTTGATGGACCGAAGGTCTGATTCAGTAGAAGGCAGCTTCATATATTGAAACTTGTTCGGCGGCTAGAGAGGGAATGGAACCCCAACGTAGTATATTTTGGTGATGTGGAATGCATTAAGACATCTGTGCTGTCACATCTGTGACACACATGATATTCATATCTTAAAACTGTAAAATGTGTTGTACCATCCGTGCTGCATATTTTGATTGTTTTATGGTTTTATGATTTTACTGTTGGATTTTTACTGTTTTATCGTGTTTGTGATCCTCCCTGAGCCCATTGCGGGGAAGGGCGGACTATAAATCTACTAAAATAAATAAATAAATAAAATATAGATACCAATGCTTGCTTATATGTACCATTATTTTATGTTAAGCTCTGAAACCCAGAAATTAACACGTCCTGTAGTTGTAGCGTGGGCAGTGGGAGAGAACAAAGGAAGTACTCGCTCAAGTAGCTTAGCTGATGTGCTTTTTTTTTCCTCCCCCTTTGTAGCACCACCCAATTATGCCGATGTTGTATCGGAGGAAGAGTTCTCAAGGCACGTCCCTGCTTACCCACAGAGAATCGACTGTGAAGAACAGCTGTGTTGCCCTGTGTTTGCCTACATACAGGAGTTTCGGTTTCAGCCCCCTCCTCTATATTCTGAGGTAAATTCAAATGTTTGATTGCCTCTTGTGTCACTCATCTTGCCAAATTCCCTGGTGGAAGCAAGAGTCCCCCATTGCTGGGCCCCACCACCTCTCCACCAGTCAGCTGGTCAGTGGGAGGAATTTACTCCAAAAAAGATGGAGATCCAGCCGATATGCAGTGAAGAAGATGATGATATTGGATTTATATCCTGCCCTCCACTCTGAATCTCAGAGTCTCAGAGCGGCTCACAATCTCCTTTATTTTCCTCCCCCACAACAGACACCTTGTGAGGTGGGTGGGGCTGAGAGGGCTCTCACAGCAGCTGCCCTTTCAAGGAAACTTCTGCCAGAGCTATGGCTGACCCAAGGCCATTCCAGCAGGTGCAAGTGGAGGAGTGGGGAATCAAACCCGGTTCTCCCAGATAGGAGTCCACACACTTAACCACTGCACCAAACTGGCTCTCTACATCAGTTCCCACGTGACCTGGAAGTGACATCATGTCAGGGTGAAACTCTGGCATTTGGGCAAAAACTCTTATTTACCATAGAGTTTTGGCCCAAACATCAGAGCAGGGCTACCAAACTTGCTTGACCGAAGAGCCGTATAGAATAAACATCAGATGTTTGAGAGCCGTAAGACATGAATGTTAGATGTTTGTGAGCCAGAAGGGAGGAAAATAGATGGGGAGGAGGGAGAAGTGGAAAGAAAGCAACTTTAAATTTTAAATGCATGCTCCAAGCCACCAGCTGGCTTGGCTTGGCGAAGGGATTTAAAGAGAGAAACGCCTTTTCCAAGCTGGCCAACAGGGTGGTGGAGGCTTCAAGAGCCGCACGCTGTGTGTGGAAGAGCCACATGTAGTTCCTGAGCCACCATTTGGCCACCCATGCACCAGAGTGTCACCCCGACACGATGGTGTCATTTCCGGGTCACGTGGACACATTGCTGCACATTGGCTGGACCTCCCTCCTGCTTCTTCTGGCAAGTCCCCACCATCCCTCACCAGTTGCCAGGTTGGAACTAGCAACCCTAACACATACAAACACACATGCATACATACACATAAAATCCAATTTGGTGTAGTGATTAAGTGTGCAGACTCTTATCCGGGAGAACCGGGTTTGATTCCCCACTCCTCCACTTGCAGCTGCTAGCATAGCCTTGGGTCAGCCATAGCTCTGGCCGAGGTTGTCCTTGAAAAGGTAGCTGCTGTGAGAGCCCTCTCCAGCCCCACCCCTCACAGGGTGTCTATTGTGGGGCGGGGGGGAGCTCTGAGACTCAGATTCAGCGTATAGGGTGGGATATAAATCCAATATCATCAAACACAGATATGTAAATCTACTCTAGCACCACAGTTACGTCTATATCTACGGCACTAAGTTGCTTTTTCTGTTCTCTGCAGGTGGACCCGCATCCCGTAGAAGTAGAAGACAGGCAGCCGGTTTCGTTCCTGATTTAATGAGAATTTGAGGAGAGTGGCATCTTAATTCAGGGGAATGTCTTAATTTTTTTTTCCCCTCCTGCCTCTGCTTGTAACAGCTTTTTAATTTTTAAAAAAATCATTCTTAGAAACGGGCAGGTATCAAGGACACCGGACTCTGAAGTCAGAATACGTCGTGCCTCTTTTCCAGGAGAAAAGAAATGAAGGAGAGACCTTGTGGACTAGCTGGTAGGAGAAGCAACTGTGGTCAGATTGCTAGATAAAGTGGACTCTTATCACTTCCTGTGGCAAATCGGACAGGTCTGAGAAGAAAGAAGGCCTATACATCTGTGCAGACAATACACCAAAGAAGCAAAGGAGTGTCCTCTGAATTTCTGACTTAATTCAGCATCCAAGATAAGCTTTTGATTTGGTTTTGTTTTTCAAAAAAACCACACACACAAACTTTAACCATCTAGCACCCATCAAGTGGTACTACTTAAACTCACTCTGATTTTGAGGGGTGGTAGATATTCCATGTAACATTATGAAGGCACACGCTTTTTGTGTACAAATGGGATACACTTTTTGTACACTTCTGGGATAAAGCTGGATTTTTGTAGATGCTGAGCACTTCCCCCCCCCCCCCAAAAAAAGGGAATTAGAATAGCTTTTCTACTGTTCTGTGTTTTCCCTCCACACGCACACATCTTCAGCGAGGGGGCTTGATTCATCAGAGCAGCCAAAAGTTCTGTCTTGCACTTGACACAGTTTTGATCCACTGCCACTAAAGCGCTCAGTCCAGTATTTGCTTGGTTGAACTTGGCCGGAACACTTTGCGTTTGGGAAGAGTATGTATATTGACCCTTTGTTGGCAGCAAGGGATCTGTCTCTAAAAGCCTTTTTAAAAGCCTACTTTTCTTTAGAAAATGGAATTGGGAACCAAGTAGGATAGTTCTCCGGGCTTGGATTTGCCCCCATTTGGTTCCTCAGATTAATCAATGAGAAGGGAAAGGGAAAGACTGTAAATATACCCAACTTGGCTGAAGGTTTGCGTGTGAAGATCTAGGGCTTGAGTGGAGAGGACAAACTTTGATGAATCATAATTTGTCAGGCAAAGTTCTCTGTAAAGGCAAAAGTCTCTTGTGTTCCCTGGAGCGGTCTGATTTATCAGGGCATTTTCCGTCTCTTCTTTTGTTTTGAGCAAAGTCTTATTTTGGTGCAATATGCTTTTTTTTTCCGTTCCTCCATTAACACAGTGCGACTTTGCTGCTTAAAGGCGAAGGCACAGCAAATCGGGGCTGCTTCATTCATCACAGGAGAACCCTGTGACAGAACCGCTTCCCGAGCACATTCACAAGTTCGGGAAATCTTAGTTGATCGTGCTGAGATTCTGAGTTCTGACAATGCGAAGAGTTCTGAGAAGATTGGGCTAGCTTGGGCTATTTCAGTCAGGGCAGTTAACGAGTGGTTAACAGAGCAGTTGAACCCGAATGGTGAAACTCTAATGTATAGGCAGACACCCAGTATGTGAGACTGTCCTACTGTCTTTCCCCTAAACTAGATTTGTTTCCTGTTGGTTGGGCCATTGTGCTCACAACGGGACATAATTTATTGGGGCACAGAAGTAAAAAATTCTGCGCTTTTTTGGATAGACTACTGCACTTACGGAGAGTGGTGGATTTATTCACGTCGCTGTCAGTTACTGGCGGGGGGGGAAGTATCTCCCTGGCTCACAGAGCTTCAGTCTGCCATTAAACAATCACATTCTTGTGCCTGCGTTGTGCCAGTAGCAGCCAAAATCCTAAATAACCCAGGATTTTCAGTATAATATTTGTATGAACGTTTTACGTGACCTCTGTTTGGAGCTTAGGCATTTTGTCGTTTGGTTATGGCATCCGCCAGCCAGGGTTGAATGTGAAGAATACGACGGAAGAAAAGATTCAAAGATACGTAGCCGTGATGTAAGTTTTAGGATTTACAGCTAAAAAGGGGGGGAAGGTTGTCTTTGGGCACCGCAGCTGCCAGTCTCTCTTGTCTAGGAGCAGGCTCCCCCCACACGCGCACGCACACACACTAGCAGTTCGATCCCAGTGGAAGCTGGGCTCAGGTAGCCGGCTCAAGGTTGACTCAGCCTTCCATCCTTCCGAGGTCGGTAAAATGAGGACCCAACTTGCAGGGGGGGGGGAGTGTAGATGACTGGGGAAGGCAATGGCAAACCACCCTGTAAAAAAAGTCTGCCATGAAAACGTCGTGATGCAACGTCACCCCAGAGTCGGAAACGACTGGTGCTTGCACAGGGGACCACCTTTACCTTTTACTCTTACCTTGGCAGGATGCAGTTTGTGCGTCCATATACACACAGGGACCCGGAGTAGATGGTGGCAGGAGCGAAGGGCAGGTTTTTTTGTCGCCCCCCCCCCCCGGCCCTGTCCCCTAGCGTGTCATGTTGCTTTCTGTTCTCTTCCCCGCCCCTTCAATAATAATTACCAGAAACTCGTTCATTTGTATGGGAGGAGAAAAGATGGCTCTCTGGGCCCATTAGGGTAGATAAAATTTCGCCTTATACAAACGATTGCATCTGCTGGACAGCGAAACTGTCTACAAAGGCCTCCTCCACGGTTCTGTTTCTCAGTGACAGAACGTTGGGCAATCTGCCGACGCTCCTTGGCGTGACAAGCGCGAGAAGTCTGAGCTGTCCTGCTTGTCCCAGTGTGGGAAGCATGCTCTTAAACTAGGCTGCCTGAACTTGAAAGCAAAGAGGCTTCAACCAAAAAACCTTCGTAGCAGGTTGCATGTCTGTTTGTAAACGGCTTTCTGGAAAAACAGCGTTGTCTTAAAACCAAATCCCTGGCGGGGGGGGGGGGGGTATCTCACGTTGTTGTTTTTGTTTTGTAAGCATATCTGTTGTTGTTTTTTAAAAAAGAATCATCGCAACTGAAGGGAACAGAATAATCTCGATTCACTACTTTACTTGAATAGCAATAACGCGGCTGTAAACGTGCATGTCTCCTAGAGCAAGGGGTGACCGCTAGGTGCTTAACTGTGATAGGCCGTCATACCAATGAGGGCCGGCTATTGGTATCACCGCAGCCATGCACTACACGGGCATGAGTCAGGATGCAAAAAGGAAAAAAAAAATCCAAACGCTCTTCTATGTAAAACGTCTGGCCGTCGCTGGGTTTCTTGCAGATCAACAGTGGCCTTAAGTTGTTTGCAAAAAAAAACCAAATGCTTCTTCAGAAGCTCGACATACCTTTTGAAGGGTGGAGCTATATATAGCTATATTTGGGGCGGGGGGGGAGATAAAAGAGTGGGAAGATAAAAACAGCTCCCCTCCCTCGATACGCCAGTCTTCCATTTCAACTTGCAACCTCGAGGATTGTGTCTTATTGAAAAAGGGCAACAACAAAAAAAAATCCAGAACTTGCACATATTTGATTTTTTAGGGCAGAATTTGCCCCTTCACTGTATTTCTTGCACAATAATTTCATTCTGCAGGGGTTTGCGTATTCTCAACTACTGTAAAACAGTTTAAAAATAAAGCAAAAAAAAAAATGGGAAATGATTGTATTTTATATTAAGGTATGAGCCCTGTGGGTTCTGTTTTGTTTTTTTCTTAATAAAATTATTAAAATGTTATCTTGGTCTTGATTTTTTTTTTAGATGTCAGAACTTAAGATGGCATACAGGGGAGTATTCATAAAGAGTGGCTATGATCCACTGGGTCTGCTCGGAGCAGAAGAGCTGAAGTCTATCGCAGTGTGATTTGTGAAGGCACCATTAGATTACACTCAACAGTCAGTATTGTGTACTTTTAAGATCTGAGTTCTTTTTTTATTATTATTGTGACGGAACTGGCCCGATTCGGCCTTCAGACCCGGTCCCATCAACTCCCTATTGAGTCGCCAACTCCTGGAGGGAGCTATTTCTCCTCCGGCCACTTGGGCTCGCTGCCACCACCTGCTCAGTCTAGGGGTTCAGATTGAGAGGAACAGGACTCCCAATCCCCCTCTCCAGCTCTGAGGCCAGACCTCAAGGTCCTCTGCCACCCTGTACTTGGGTATCACAGAGACCACAGCACTTCTTCGGGGAACTCCTGGAGGATTGGCACCTTATCCAACTGCATGCCTCCCCCCCTTCCTCAGGGCCCCCTTCATAAAGCAGCGTGGTCTAAGCGGTTGGGGATCTATGTGGTACAGAGTTTGACTGCCAGCATTCAAAACAGTAAAAATGCTTAATAAGAAGAGAAAGAAAAATAAAAACAAAAACAGTTACATGTAAAAGTTTAGCACAGCACCTGATCAGCAACAAGAAGGGCAAATAAAAGGTGGATTTAAACGCATCTCTCGTCCCTGGTGTAAACTGGCCCTACCTTGTGAATGACTGCCTGGGGTCCCACAGGCAGGAGCCCACAGGCTGGCAGCCTCTCTCCCTGAGCGCCAGCTGAGAACTGGCCTTTTCCCGCCTAACTCAACTAAATAAAACAAAAGAACTTCCTGCCCCTCTAGGAGGCTTTCCCCCTAGAGTTGCTGGTTTAACTCCAGGAGGGGGGGAGGCAATGAGGGGAAGGCTAAAGAACTTCCTGCCCCTCTAGGAGGCTTTCCCCCTAGAGGCGCTGGTTTAACTCGAGAAGGGAGGAGGGGATGCAGGGAGGCTAGGCCAAAGCCTGCTTTAGTAGTTTAATGTTCCCTTCCAACGAAGCACCAACATTAACTAAGATGGCGTTTCTCCACAATTATTATTATTGAAAAGCAGTTTATTGAGAAATAAATAAGTTACAAAATAGTGCAAAATAGAAAATCTAGGACTCACACACAAACACAAAGCTGCCAAAACATAACACAGATGAAAACGGTACACGGTATGATTCTGAAACTGCTTATTAAATAAGGTAAGCATGCAGATTCGGTTTTTAAAAATCTCATCAGTAGAAGTATGCTGTCAAATACAAAACAATTTATAGGAACTCGGTGTTAAACTACTTAACACAAAATTAAGCACGAGATGTAATCTTCATGAGTCAAAGTAGGCGAAGCACAGGTGGGCCCGAATTTCCAATTTAAGAAGCGTTCCCATTTACGTAAAGTTTTTTTCCTGCTACCAGTAAGCAATGTAGAGCCACAAGAGCCCATCACTTTGTCTAAAAGGAAGAACTCCCATCATTTAGAAGCTCAGGCAGGCCCGTAGCCAGAAAATTTCAGATGGGGGGGGCGTGAAATAAAAATTTGGGCGAAGGCCCTCCCCGCTCTGGCAGCCCCCACTTTCTCCGCCTTGATCTCCCCGTGCCTCTGGCCCCTCCGTGGCGCCTCCCTCCAACCCACCTGGTGAAGGCCTATCCCTCCGCCTCCCCCCTCCCGCACGTGATCACGGCAGCCCCCAGAAAGAAAAATAAGTCCCTGATCAGCGCTGGCTTGCACCCCAGCACACCGCCCGCCGCCTTAGCTAGCCCAACGTTGCTGCCAGGGCCAGATCTCGGGGGGGTGGGGACAGAGGGGGGTGTTTGTCCCGGGCGCTGACGGAGGGAGGGGGGTGCCAAATTGGGTATGGAGTCCATTGTATTCTTGGGACCATAAGATAGAATGGCCCATAAGGGGCATCATTTTTTAATTTTGCCCCCCCCCCTCAAAAAACATGTAGATCCGTTCCTGGTTGCTGCTGCCCGCCCCTCCTTTACCTTTTCTTCCCGTCGCCTCCCCCCCACCCACGCGTGATCATAGCGTACGGCGGGGGGGAGGCGACGGGAAGAAAAGGGAAAGGAGGCGCGAGGAGCCAAGAGACTCTTTAAAGCAAAATTGTGGTGGAACACACACATGTAGGTGCCTTCTATGGAATCAGACTACTTTTCCATCAAGGTCAATATTGAAGAAGACGACTTCAGATTTATACCCCACCCTTCTCTCTGAATCAGAGACTCAAAGCAGCTTACAAGCTCCTTTATCTCCTTCCCACACAACAGACACTCTGTGAGGTGGGTGGGGCTGAGAGAGCTCTCCCAGAAGCCGCCCTTTCAGGGACAAGTCTGCAAGAGCTATGGCTGACCCAAGGCCATTCCAGCAGCTGTAAATGGAGGAGTGGGGAATCAAACCCGGTTCTCCCAGATAAGAGTCCACGCACTTAACCACTACACCAAACGCTCTCATGTCAGACTGGCAGCTGCTCTCTGATGTCCTTTGCATCAACTGATGGTGGTGGAAAGTTTTAAGTCACAGCTGACTTACGATGGCCCAGCAGGGCAAGAGATGTTTTATAGAGGTGGCTGGCCGTTACTGCCTCTGGTGATTGGTCCAAAGTCAGCCGGTGAGCTTCCAGGACAGAGCAGGTATCAAACACAGGTCTCTGAGATCCTAGTTTGACGCTCTTAACCACCACACTGCACTGGGTCTCCATCATACTGAGTCTCCAACACCATCCGGCTCATTGCATCTGGTGAAAAGAAGAAGAGATTGGATTCCTACCCCACCCTTCACTCGGAGTCTCCAAGCAGCTTACAATCTCCTTTCCCTTCCCCTCCCCACAACAGACACCCTGTGAAGTAGGTGGGGCTGAGAGGGCTCTCAGCAGCTGCCCTTTCAAGGACAGCTCTAGAGAGCTATGGCTGACCCAAGGCCATTCCAGCAGCTGCAAGTGGAGGAGTGGGGAATCAAACCCGGTTCTCCCAGATAAGAGTCTGTGCACTTAACCACTACACCAAACTGGCTCTTATTGGCGACAGTATTGGTTTCAGCGACACCAGTGAAACCAATGGGCAATTGACTGGTATGATGAAATAACTACTTTAGGAACTGATGTGGAATTCACTGGCCATTCGTTATGAAAGACATGGAGGGAGGATCAATTCACCAGTAGCAATCCTGAACAAATGAGAATCTCCAAGTTCAGAGGCAGGAACCCTTTGCGTGCTGGGAAGCAATAACAGGATCCAATCTTGATTTCCGTGCCCATCATAAAAACTGATTGGTGGGCCACTTTCGGAGACAAGATGCTGGACTTGAAGGATCTTTGGTCTCATTCAACCGGGTGGCTCTTCATTTAAGTTCTTGAGCACAGACTTTTGTTTTAGCAAGGCATTGCTGGTGTTCTCATACTGGCCATCGCATAAACTTGGGGCGTTTTCGCACAGAGCTTACCCCGGAGCGACGTCCCTCTTCACCACGCAGCGTCTGCGCGGATTTCGCACCAACTGCTCCGCAGAACCCGGAAGAGCCGTGGCTTTTGCGTCGCTAATGTAAACTGGTTTTTAGCGGTTTACATTTGCAACGCAAAAGGCTCGGCACTTCGCGGCTCTTCCTGGTTCTGCGGAGCAGTTGGTGCGAAATCCGCGCAGACGCTGCGCGGTGAAGAGGGACGTCGCTCCGGGGTAAGCTCTGTGCGAAAACGCCCTTGGTCTTTTTTGTAGGGGCCTATGGCCCCCATCTCCCTTCTGGATAAATGCCGGATAAAGAAGCATTTATCTCCTGGAGCCTCCCAATGTGTCTTGGCCCTTGAGGTTACTTATCTTAAGAATCCCTTTAATAACAGAATTTCAGTTTGAAAGAAAATCGTTAAGATACTTGAAAAGCGCAGAGCAAAAACAAAAAAAAAGGTGTGTGTGTTTTTTTAAAACTGCAGCAAATATTGACTTCCGGGGAGGAAAATGGCGAGCTGAGTTGTCTCTCGTAACGGGAGCAAGCTGAAGGTCTTGTTCGGGGTAGTGGAGGGCAAACCAAAGCCCACTGCCTACCTTTCTCAGTGAGAGAAAGGTCCAAGACTTGCACTAAAAACTTTAGAAGAGATTTACCTTGGCTGAAAAGGAGCTTTGGAGAAGGGTCCTTTGAGGCTTTGAGGAGTCTCAGAAGTTTGCAAAATTATCGTCTGCAAGATCTCTCAGAGCCATGGATTTGGCATAAGCTCGTCACGATCCTAACCTTCTGGGACATTTTTAAACAACTAAAGTCTTGGAAGACCAGTGGAACTTGGATAAACAGAGGGAAAAAGGTACAGAAACTCTTCTTTCACTCCGGAGCTATTTACAGACTAAAGAGACGTTTTAAAGGTGGAAATAAGGGGAAAATATAAAACTTGCAAGTAGAAGAAGGGAAGGGTGAAGTTTGGACTATTTTGACATAAAAGACAGTGTTAAAAACTGCTAAAAATTGAAGAGAAATCATTGTTGTGTCTACTTACGATTTGTGGAATGTAAACAACCATACTGCGCAGGAATATACTGGAACAGTCCTTTAACTCTACTGAGCAAGACAGGAAGTGCGTCAAGCAATCTATAAGGTTGAAGGTGACAGAGACAGGAAGCAGTAAAGAAAAAAGCCTACTCTACATCATAGAGAAACATCGGCAGCCATTGCTGGGAGGTCCAATTTAAAACATCGTTTTAAAAAGATTTGGGACTTTAAAAAGTGACAGAAACGACAGGGAAAAGGGTAAGAAGATAAGAACTATTGACTACATTATTGGTGGGCTCCTGGGGTGATTTTAAAAGGGGAAAAAAAATCTTTAAAAGGAGAAAAAATCGCGGCCGCCATTTTGGATTTTTTAAAGACTTTTTTGTTAAATATCTTTGCTTTGGGGGCTCAGAAACCAGCGAAATTGGGCTTGCTGGAAAGGGCAAGCCCTGCTCTATTGAACCTGACTGTCAGATTTTAAATTGGTGAGGTCAAAAATTTCGTCATTTTTTTAAAGGGGAAAAATTCTTCAAAAATTTATATCTGGGCCTGGGAAGCTCAGAAGAAAACAGAACAAAGTTTAATTGAGAGAGAAAATTTAGACCTTCTGAACTTGGTAGTCAAACTTGCAAATTGTGCGACGGAAATTTTTGGTATTTTAATTGCATCCCCCTTGCTTTTTGCTTAAATGTCAGAGCCCAGGCAGCCCCGAACAAGAGCCCTTTCATTAGATAAAATGCAAGACCAAATGGAGGCTATGGAAGCCAGGATTATGAAAGGAGTTAAGAAAATGATGGAAGAGTTGAAGGAAGAACTTACTACAGTAATTAAAAAAGAAGTGGATGACCTCAAAAACCAAATTGGGAAAATAGACAAGAAAGTACAGGAGGTGGAGGAGAAAGTTAAAATACATGATACCACCTTGCTGAAAGTACAAGAAAAAGTGACGATTCACGACTGCAAATTAATGGAAAATCAGCTACGTTTGAGAGGAGTACCTGAGGAAGAGAATGATGATTTGAAAGGATATATAACAAACATAATCGCAGAATTCTTAGAAGAAGACCCTGATAAGACTAAAAGCATGTATGATCACATGTATAGAGTCAACTCGCTATATGCCAAAAAAAATAACTTACCAAGAGATGTGGTTGTAAGATTCATGACAAAGGAAATGGTGGGAAGGATTATGAAGAGAAACTTTGAACAATCATTGATAGTAAGAGGTAGCAGAGTGAGAATTATGAAGGAGCTACCGAAAGAAGTGATAAATGATAGGAGAACATATAAAAAGTTGACAGAAAAATTGAAAGACAATGGCACAAGGTATAGATGGATAATCCCCGAGGGTGTGAGCTTTGAACTTCAGGGGAAGAGAGTCACGATCACAAATGCCCGAGAACTGAGGAGATTTTTTGAAGAAAATAAAGAATTTGCACCATGATGGATTACAAACTATTGTCTTGGAATGTTAATGGACTAAATTCACCACAAAAAAGAAGGGCAACCTTTCATTGGATTAAAAAGCAAAATTGTAATATAATTTGTTTGCAAGAAGTCCACATTAAACAAAAGGATTATAAATTTTTATGGAACAAACAATTGGGAAGGGAATTTTTTTCGTTAGCTGACCAGAAAAAAAGGGGAGTAGTTTTTTATATTAAACAAGACCTGGAGCCAAAATTGGTATTTAAAGATAAGGATGGAAGATTTGTAGCAGTGGAAATAACATCAAATGGGGAAAAAACGCTGTTATTGGGACTATATGCACCTAATGGTGCAAAAGATGTTTTTTTTAAAGACATTACACAACAACTAGATGAGTTGACCTACGATCAAATACTCTTAATGGGAGATTTTAATGGAACAGTTGAGAACTCATTGGATAGATCCGGAGGGAAAAAAAATAGTGGAAAAGAAGGAAAATTGCCAAAGTCTTTTTTTGAATTAGTAAAACAGGAAAATTTGGAGGACATATGGAGAAAGTTTAACCCTGAAGTGCGGGACTATACTTTTTTTTCTGCAAGACATAAGACATTTTCTAGAATTGACATGCTATGGGGAACCAGAGATTTAGGCCTCATAACAAGAAAGATAGAGATTTTGCCTAAAATTGGCACTGACCATAACCCAATAATGTGGATTACAAAACTGTCCAAAAGATTGAGAAGATGGAGATTGAATGAAGACTTGCTACAGAACAAAGAAACAGTGACTTTCCTAGGAAAAGAAACTAAAGAATTTTTCCAAGTGAATGATAAAGAAGATATCGATTTTCAGACGGTCTGGGATGCTTATAAAGCAGTAATGAGAGGGTTGCTGATTACTTTGAACAATAAAGATAAAAGGGAAAAAGAAAAACAACTACTGGATATTCAAACTGAAATAAAGAAAAAAGAAGGAGAGCTGAGGAAAAGACCAGGGAAAAAGAAAATTCTAAGGGAAATTTCAATATTGCAAACTCAATTAAGACATTTATTAAACAAAGAAGTAGAATGGAACTTGAAAAGGCTCCAGCAAAAATCGTTTGAAGGAGCAAATAAGACGGGGAAATACTTGGCGTGGCAGCTGAAAAAAAAGAGGGAAAATAAAATAATTAATAGAATTGTGATAGATGAAAGAGACGTAGTTACTCAAGAGGGAATAAAAAGAGAATTTTTTAAGTATTATGCCAAGCTGTTTAAAGGTGCTGAAGTAAAGAGAAAAAAGATAGATGAATATCTACAGAAAATAAAAATTGAGCCATTAACTGAGAATATGAGAAAAATCTTGAATGACCCAATTGAAAAAATAGAAATTGAGGCAGCAATCAACGTGATGAAAAATGATAAAGCTCCCGGGCCAGACGGTTATACAGCCAAGTATTTTAAAATGTTTAAAGATGAATTAATACCAAAATTACAGAAGCTGATGAATGCAATAAGAGTCAAAGGGAAGGTACCAAATACATGGAAAGAAGCTGTTATTTCTTTGATACCTAAAGAAGAAAGAGATGTTACAAATGTGAAAAATTACAGACCAATTTCACTTTTGAACAATGATTATAAAATATTTACAAGAATTCTGGCAGAACGTCTTAAGCAATATTTGATAAATTTTATAAAAGAGGACCAAGCCGGTTTTCTTCCCAAAAGACAAATAAGAGACAATATTAGAACTGTTGTAAATATTGTAGAATATTATGAAAGACATCCAGAAAAGGAAGTAGCGCTATTCTTTGCGGATGCAGAAAAAGCATTTGACAATTTAAATTGGGACTTTATGTTTGCAGTGATGGAAAAAATGGAGCTTGGAGAAAGTTTTATAAGAATGATAAAGGCAATATATTCTGAACAAAGTGCAAGGCTGTGCATCAACGCAGATCTTACAGATGAAATGAAAATTAGTAAAGGTACCAGACAAGGCTGCCCGCTTTCGCCATTGCTGTTTATAATGACTCTTGAAATTTTACTAATGCAGATTCAAGAAGAAAAAGATTTAGAAGGACTACAAATAAAAGGATTTACCTATAAATACAGAGCATTTGCAGATGATATAATGTTTATAAATGAAAATCCTTTACAAGTTACACCTTTGTTGTTAATGAGAATACAAGAGTTTGGGGAGCTGGCGGGACTTTATATAAACAAAGAAAAATCAAAAATCTTATGTAAGAATATGCAGAAAAATAGACAACAAGAACTACAAAGACTAACGGGTTGTGAAGTTACCTCTAAGGTAAAATACCTAGGGGTAGAGATAACAATGAAAAATATTGATTTGTTTAAGAACAATTATGAAAAGCTATGGCGTAAAATAGAAGAAGATATGCTAAAGTGGAACAAGCTCAATTTGTCACTGTTGGGTAGAATAGCTGCAGTAAAAATGAATATTTTACCAAGGATTATGTATCTGTTTCAAACCATCCCCATTGTGAAAGATGCTAAGCAATTTGATAAATGGCGAAGAAAAATTTCGGAATTCGTGTGGGCCGGGAGGAAACCTAGAATTAAAATGAAAGTCCTGATAGATGCGAAAGAGAGAGGTGGATTCCAATTACCAGATTTGAAACTGTATCATGAAGCAATTTGTTTAGTATGGTTAAAAGAATGGATAACGTTATTAAATAAAAAACTTCTAATGTTAGAAGGCCATGGAAAAAAATTCGGCTGGCATGCATATTTGTACTATGGAAAAAAGAAGATGGACGGTCTTTTCTCTCACCATTATATAAGGAGTAGCTTATTAAATGTGTGGATAAAGTACAAGAAATATGGTGATGAGAGGAGACCTTTATGGATAGTGCCGGCTGAAGTGATAAAGTTAACGGCCAAAACAGTCAAGGAAAAACAACTATCATACAACCAGTTACTAAAAATACAAAGCGGGAAAATAGAATTGAAAACTGCAGAAGAACTAAACTATAAATATGATTGGTTTCAAATGCAACAAATAAAAAGTTTGATGGAGAATGATATCAAAGCTGAAGGAATAAGGAAAGAACAAACAGAAATGGAAAGAGTTCTGCTTGGAGATAATGAGAAATTAATTTCAAAAGTGTACAAATTACTTTTACAATGGGCTACAGAAGATGAAGTAGTGAAATCTCAAATGATAAAATGGGCAATTAATGTAAATAAAGAAATAAAGATGGAATCTTGGGAATATCTGTGGAAAAATTCCATGAAACTCGCAACATGTCATAGTATTAAAGAGAACTGTTTTAAGATGATGTATAGATGGTATATGACTCCAAAAAAATTAGCAAAGATGAACAATAAGATGCCAGATAGGTGCTGGAAATGTAAAAAGCATGAAGGTTCTTTCTACCATATGTGGTGGACTTGTGAAAGAGCTAAAATGTTTTGGCAAATGATTCAACAAGAGATATCTAAGATCCTGGGATATGAATTCAATAAAGAGGCAGAGACTTTTCTGCTGGGATTACAAATGGAAAAATTTCCAAAAGAAGATAGAACATTAATATGGTACTTGCTCTCAGCTGCTAGGACATTGTATGCGCAGTTGTGGAAGCAAGAAAAAATACCAGAAAAATGGGACTGGATTATGAAAGTTATGTCATGGAGTGAAATGGACAAATTAACAAGAAAATTAAGAGACTGTGATTTAGAACTTTTTAACCAAGAGTGGAAGAAATTCAGAAGATATGTAGAGAAAGAGTGGAAAATAAAAGGACATTGGACAATTTTTGAGGATTAAGATTTTTAAGATAACAATACAATTCTTGAAGGGGGTTCTTCTTCCCTATGTTTCTTTTTTGTTTCGTTTTTTTTTTCTTGATAGTTAAGGGTACCTTTAATATCTGTTTTTTTAAAGAAAATAACACTGGCGGGGGTCAAGTAATTGGGGGAGGGGTGGGAGAAAGTAAGATGTGGGGTAGAATGATGGTCTTTTTCTTAATATATATTAAGCTTTTTATAAGTTGTAGTTATAGTTCTACTACCATATGTTACTAATAAAATTGTTTATTCAAAAAAAAAAAAAACTGCAGCAAATATAAATCTCAAAGAGTTCCAGAACATTTTATATCCAATGAAATAGGTAGTAAAAAGTAGGCTTTGACAAAGCCATCTCTTAAAAGTCAATAAGGAGTACACACAGATCAAATCATCAAAGTGCATGAGAGGACAAATTCGTCTCCCAGCTGGTTCCAAAAAAGATTTTGTCCCTCTGTGAATAGCGTGGCATCTCCCAGAAGTCTCAGCCTCCCAGAATCTCAGCTATCGCCAAGTTACAGAGATCAGCTGCCCCTGGAGGAAATGGCACCTTTGAGGAGTTCTGTATGACATCACATCCGCACTGAACTTCCTCTCCCCAAACTCCACCCTCTCTGAGCACTACCCCCAAATCTCCAGGAATTTCCCAAGCTGGAGCTGGCATCCCAATCAAAGAATAGATGTGAACAGGGATGGAATTATAGCAGGGGCACCTTTGCATATTAGGCCACACACCCCGGATGTAGCCAATCCTCCAAGAGCTTACAAAAAGGGCCTTGCAAGCTCTTGGAGGATTGGCTACAGCAGGGGTGTGTGGCCTAATATGCAAAGGAGCTCCTGCCTCAATTGCACCCCTGAATGTGAGGCAGAACTTCCACATATCTGTGTCATCACTTAGGCCGTTTTCCCACTGAGCTTACCTCGGAGCGACGTCCCTCTTCACCGCGCAGCGTCTGCGTGGATTTCCCACCAACTGCTCCGAGGCTGCTCCGAGTAACCAAGTAGAGTCGCGGCTTTTGCGTCGCTAACGTAAACTGGTTTTTAGCGGTTTCCATTTGCGACGCAGAAGGTCGGGAACTTCCTGGTTCCTCGGAGCAGTTGGTGGGAAATCCGCGCAGACGCTGCGCGGTGAAGAGGGACGTTGCTCCGAGGTAAGCTCAGTGGGAAAACAGCCTTAAAGTCATTTCCTAGGAACAGCCTGGCAATTTTAACTGCTTATGCTGGGAAAAGATTTGCAGTGACATCTGGGACTGCAGCCCTATCCTGTTTCCCAGGAAAGAGAAGACCCCCGTGAACAGGGATATATCTGTAGATGAAAGTTGTCAACTTCCAGGTGGGAACTGGAGATCTCCCAGAATTACAACGTATCGCCAGACTACAAAGATCCGTTCCCCTGGTGAAAATGGATGCTTTAGAGGGTGGACTCAATGGCACTGTATCCTGCTGAAACCCCTCCCCTTCAAAAACTCCATACTCCCCTGGCTCCACTCCCAAAATCTCCAGGAATTCCCCAGCCCAGAGTTGGCAACCCTACCATAACCCTGCCTGACCTCATCCCTGCTTCAGACAAGCCCTAGCCGGAGCAATTTATTAATCTCTCTTTCCCCCTTTTGACCTTCTGAGTCTGATTTCTGGAGCTACCTGTCGGCAGAGCGACTGCACACAGCTTGTCTTCTTGGTGGTAGATCCTGAGTGGATAAGCTGGAAATAGAAAATTAATGCCTGTCGGAGGAGGCCGACTGATGGGAGATCAAGAACGAGATTAGCAAGGAGCCTGCTCTCTCCTGCGGCTCCAGCTGTTAACGGTGCACATTTGTGGCACGGACGGTATGCACAAGGTGTACTTCTTGGGGCTACCTGACACAGGATTCCTTCCCCCCCTCCCAGGCCTGATAGGTGCATAGCCAGGGTGGCCAGCTCCAAGTTGGGAAATTTCTGGAGAACTGGAGATGGAGCCTGAGCATTTTATTGTAGCAGGAACTCCTTTGCATATTAGGCCACACCCACCTGATGTAGCCAATCTTCCAAGGGCTCTTACTGTAAGCTCCAGGAGGATTGGCTACAAAAGGGGGCGTGGCCTAATAAGCAATGGAGTTCCTGCTACAAAAAAAAGCCCTGATTTCCTGCAATGGGAATATTCTATGGCAGTTTTTCCCATTCGCAGGGTCGCAACCTGGCACCGGGCCACGGAAACCTCAATACCAGGTCACAAGAAAAGCCAAAGCTAGCCCTGCCCCCAGCAAAGTATGAGCTCTGCTCTGCTTCCTTCCTTCCCTCGTCTTTCTGCTGTGCAGAGAAAAGCTAGCCTTGAAGACTGACACAGGCTGCAAAGCCTGAGCTCTGTTTTCCTTCCTTCCCCTTGTCTCTGTGTTGTGCAGAGAAAAGCTAGCCTTGAAGACTGTCACAGGCTGCAAAGCTTGAGCTCCGTTTTCCTTCCTTTCCCTTGTCTCTGTGTTGTGCAGAGAAAAGCTAGCCTTGAAGACTGACGCAGGCTGCAAAGCTTGAGCTCTGTTTTCCTTCCTTCCTCCCCCCATCTCTGTGACATAATTCCTGGCTCCACCCCCAGAGTCTCCTGGCTCCACCCCGAAATTTTATATTAAAACAATTTTATTGGTAACATATGGTAATAAATCTATATCTTACATCTTTAAAAACTTCTTTTATCTACCCCATATATTACTTTCTACCCACCCCTCCCCCCGTTACTTGACCCCCGCCAGTGTTATTTACTTAAAAAGCAAATATTTAAAGGTACCCTTAACTATTAAAACAAAAATTTATATTCTTCTTTTTAAAACTTAATCATTATCAAAAATTGCCCAATGTCCTTTTTATGCTTGTCACACCCTTGCTCCTGGCTCCACCCCCAAATTTTAGTGGGCCACGAAGGTGAAGTGTAAAAATAACCGGGCCACAGGAAAAAAAGTTTGGGAAACCCTGTTCTATGGGATCACCTTTTATTCCTATAACGAAGGCTGGCTTTGGCATTAGGACAGTTTTTAGAGTAATTTGCATATCATTTCCATGTGCTTTTTTATGATAAATATATGATAAATCATCAGGCTGATGTGCCGTTTTCCTTGCACGTTTGCACGGGCAATTACTTTTTTCTTACATTTCGATGACAGCTGCTGGTAAAGATTTTGTTTCAGAACAAAGTCTCATTTCACATTAAAAGAGAAACCCAACAAACAAGGCGAAACGACATTTTACGGCTGCAAATCCAACAGGTGCAAAAATAATCTTTCGACAGCCATCAAGTCAATATCAACTAAAAGGAAAGTATCATCTCCTTTTGAGAGTGGGGTTGCCAACTCTGGCCCAGGAGGCTTTTGGAGACCTTGGAAAGGGTGTTTGGCTTGAGAAGGGAAGGGATTTCAGCAGGGTTGTCATGCCAACACAGCCTGCTCTCTGAAGCTGCCCTTTCCCCCAGGAGAACAGATCTATATGTAATCTGGAGATCACATGATGACGATGGTGGTGGTGGTGGTGATATTGGATTAATATCCCACCCTTCACTCCGAATCTTGGTCTTCAAGCGGCTCACAATTTCCTTTACCTTCCTTCCCCGTAACAGATTGTCTGTGAGGTGGGTGGGGCTGAGAGAGCTCTCACAGAAACTGCCCTTTCAAGGACAACCCTGCGAGAGCTATGGCTGACCCAAGGCCATTCCAGCAGCTGCAAATGGAGGAGCGGGGAATCGAACCCGGTTCTCCCAGATAAGAGTCTCTGCACTTAGCAACTACACCAAACTTGCTCCTTATAACAAACTTATAATTCCAGGAGGTCTCCAGGCCCCACCTGGACATTGGTAAACATTTCCAGAAGAATTGCTCGTGTAGGCCCTAGGATTACCAGGCCCCAGCAAGGGTTTTCCCACTTTTGGAAGCCTTGATCACTGGCCAATTGGTCGGTAGGGAAACCCCACCCCCTAACAGGGACATCTCGGATGCAATGACATCACTTCCAGGTGATGTCATCACACTGGGGACGTTGCACAACAATGCTCTGGTTGTTGGGGGCAAACTCTATGTTTTGGACGGATTGGATTTATATCCTGCCCTCCACTCCGAGAAGTCTCACAGCGGCTCACAATCTCCTTTACCTTCCTCCCCCACAACAGACACCCTGTGAGGCAGATGAAGATATTGGATTTATATCCCGCCCTCCACTCCGAAGAGTCTCAGAGCGGCTCACAATCTCCTTTCCCTTCCTCCCCCACAACAGACACCCTGTGAGGTAAATGAAGATATTGGATTTATATCCCGCCCTCCACTCCGAAGAGTTTCAGAGCGGCTCACAATCTCCTTTCCCTTCCTCCCCCACAACAGACACCCTGTGAGGTAGATGAAGATATTGGATTTATATCCCGCCCTCCACTCCGAAGAGTCTCAGAGCGGCTCACAATCTCCTTTCCCTTCCTCCCCCACAACAGACACCCTGTGAGGTAGATGAAGATATTGGATTTATATCCCGCCCTCCACTCCGAAGAGTCTCAGAGCGGCTCACAATCTCCTTTCCCTTCCTCCCCCATAACAGACACCCTGTGAGGTAGATGAAGATTTTGGATTTATATCCCGCCCTCTACTCCAAAGAGTCTCAGAGCGGCTCACAATCTCCTTTACCTTCCTCCCCCACAACAGACACCCTGTGAGGTAGATGAAGATATTGGATTTATATCCCGCCCTCCACTCTGAAGAGTCTCAGAGCGGCTCACAATCTCCTTTACCTTCCTCCCCCACAACAGACACCCTGTGAGGTAGATGAAGATATTAGATTTATATCCCGCCCTCCACTCCGAAGAGTCTCAGAGCGGCTCACAATCTCCTTTACCTTCCTCCCCCACAACAGACACCCTGTGAGGTAGATGAAGATATTGGATTTATATCCCGCCCTCCACTCCGAAGAGTCTCAGAGGGGCTCACAATCTCCTTTACCTTCCTCCTCCACAACAGACACCCTGTGAGGTGGGTGGGGCTGGAGAGGGCTCTCCCAGCAGCTGCCCTTTCAAGGACAACCTCTGCCAGAGCTATGGCTGACCCAAGGCCATTCCAGCAGGTGCAAGTGGAGGAGTGGGGAATCAAACCCGGTTCTCCCAGATAAGAGTCCACACACTTAACCACTACACCAAACTGGCTCTCCAAACTAGAGAATAATGGAGTGCCCAGTGGACATTCAACCCCACCTATGCTTTCTGATGATCCTGAAGTTGGGGAGGGGGGCCTCCAAACCGAGGGGTCCCCTGCCCTCAACTGACGATTAAACACAACAGGAAACCACAACATACAGATAACTGAAAACTAGCAAAAACACCGTGTGTAATGGATTTCAAATAATCATGCTATACCCATTCAATTTTACCACCATGCATCTAATTCGTAACATTTTAATCAAGATCATAGTCCGTAAGTCCACTTAAAGTGAAAATCAATCCTGGATGCTTGAAATCAAAGATAGGCCTAGTTCCTGAAGTTCTCATATATTTCCAGACACAGGTTGGCACCGTAAAAATGCTTGATGTATTCCTTAAGACAGCAGTCCGCTTATCCAACTGGTGCGGCAACACGATTCCGGCTGTTCTCGCGTTTCATTTGCCACTTCCGCTGGCCGCAGCAATTTACTAGGAACCCGTGCTGAGGCAACCACTCTCATACACATTAGCTCATTACTAGTTGCACAGACATATGGTGGTAAATGTGATATATTTTTAAAAAACTGAATGAGTATAGCATGATTATTTGAAATGCATTACACACAGTGTTTTTGCTAGTTTTTACCCGACTGGGGATTGGCAACCCTAGCTCTTGCAGAAGTCTGAGGGTGCAATAGCTTGTGCACTGGGGAGCGCGGGAAGCACAGCAAGCTGTTGAAATCCTGCTTTCCTTCCCCCCCCCCTCCCTTAGGAAGGGGACTTTTAACCCTGAGGAGAGCAGCATGACAGTATTTGCTGGTCTTCAGCTAACAAATCCAAAAGTTGTGGAGAGCAATCTCTCCCCACCCCGCACCACAACTGTAGACAGTTGTCAACAGTCTAGTAGTTGGCACCTGCGATCCTTTGCCGCTTTGCATTTGAGCCACCCCAAAACATTTGCTGCTGTTTTCAGAAGGGGCAGGGAGAGAAACAGCTCTCTGGGCACATGACATAAGGAACACCCCGTTTCTGAAGCAGAGCTCCACCTGTTCCCTATTAAATCCCTCCTGGATTTCCAGCACCTGCTACGAATGGCCATTGACTTCAACAGCCTCGTAGGATGCCTCTCTCTCGCAGGAGGGCTGAACGAATTTTCCGATAACCTTATTCGTCTGCAGCTTCGACCTGCTGGAGCCTCACTGGGGCCAAGAATTTTTTAACAATTATTTATTTGCATTTTCCCATTCAAGGGGCTGTTCCCAGGCAAGCCCCCTAATTGCAGCGTCTGTATTTTGGAACATCTTAATTATCAGCTGCGATCTCACATTGCCCGCGATGTCGCTTTTGCAGGAATCGCAAGAGTGCATTCAGGCCTGGGGGTGGGGGGGGGACTCCTCGGGGAGTCAATTAGATTTTTGTTACGGTTGGGAACAGGTGTTTGCTGCTAATTCTAAACTGTCCAACTTTCTTGAAGAGGAGAAAGTTCCGGCCGGTCCGCTGCTGCCAAAAGAAATCTCTTAATCATATTTATTTGCAAACCATATTGAGAGAAACTGCCGTTTTTATTTCCTCTGTAAATGCAGCCACTTCGGGGAGTCTCCAGAGTCCGTGTCCAGCTTTTCACATCACAGCATAAAGTAAATTGTCCCAGTTGTGCCGGCAGCTGTTTTAGAGCAACATAACGGAAAGGCTAGGGGTGCCAGTACCTACCAATCCCAGGAGCACTTGGGGGTGGGCACTGGTGAGAGGGAACAGCACGGAGGCTGTGATTGCCAGAACTGGAGAACTTCAAAAGAAACGCATGACTTTGTTTCAAAAGGTAGAACGTTTATTTGAGAACAGTGTTCAGGAAAGAGGCAGGTTGACTCTGATAACCGGTACAGCTATCGGCTCTGACTTATGCAGTTTGTAACAGCAACAATAAAACCATTTCTCACACTTAGGGAGACAGTTGTCTGTTCCCAGGCCGCCTTATCTCCCAGAGGGGAGGAAGGAACCCTGCTGTTTCGCTCTTGCAGGCTAGCTTCAAAGGACACCTGCAGAGGCTTCCCAGGGACTATCAGTCGTCCTTCAGTGGTCACAGTTTGTTTGAAATGCAAAGCATTTGGTTAGTAGGCATTCCAGTAAATACATGGTATTAGTAGACATTGGCAACATGGAGTCAGTCAGGCTAATATCATTAAGCTCAGCACATAGGAAAGTTACAAGTCCTGACAGTGATGTCACTTCCGGATGATCATCCAGAAGTGACAAAATGCCCTCAGTGCTGTTCCCCCTCATCAGTGCTCACCCCCAGTGCACACCCCATGATCACCCAGAACTGATGTTGCAGCCACACAATGCTCTAGGAATGCGTACAATCTCTATGGTAATGACCATAGAGATCTGGGAAATTCCTAGAGCATTGTGGATGCTGTGACATTTTCCTTCTCCTGTTTTTTCTCTCTCTCACTACTCGAGTGATGGAGCATGGGTGTGGGAGGGCAGGGGGAGAAGTGAGCAAGCAAATGGTATCGCCTAATTCCCACCACTGTTCCCTCTAAGCTGAGTTAGCATGAGCTCGCTCAAAGATTTTTAGCCTCCAGCTCACATATTTTCGTCTTAGGTCAGGAAGGATGACCCCAGAGCAGTGTTCCCTCTAAGCTGAGTTAGTGTGAGCTAGCTCATAGTTTTTTTAGCCTCTGCCTCACACATTTTTGTCTTGAAATATAGCCCCAGAGCAAACTAATTTATGCAGTGGCTCACAACTTTAATGCTGGTAGCTCATAACTTTAATATTAGTAGTAGCTCACAAACTCTGCCCCATGGTGCAGTGTTAAATAATAATAATAATAATAATAAACCTTAATTTGTATCCCGCCCTCCCCGCCGAAGCAGGCTCAGGGCGGCTAACAAGACATGGTTTCCCATGATTTACATAAGACAATTTTAAAATACAATTAATACATACATTTAAAAACAGTTACAAGGTTAAAACTACATAAAAGTTAAGGCTATCATAAATTAAGGTGCTATATTCAGTAGATATTTTTCGATGGCAGGTATCGTTTTCAGGACTCCTTATATGCTTGCATAAAGAGGGTAGTTTTGCAAGCCCTGCAGAACTGACTAAAGTCCCGCAGGGCTCGCACTTCCTCCGGTAATTGATTCCACCAGTGGGGGGCCATTACGGAGAAGGCCGGCTCTCTTGTTGCTTTCAGTTTGGCCTCCTTTGGTCCAGGGATCCTTAAAAAGCCTTGGGAGCTAGATCTTGGTGCTCTCTGGGGAACATGTGGGGAGAGGCGGTCCCTAAGGTACGACTACAGTACTGCAGTCCTAAGCTCTCCTCATGACCTGAGTTCAATCCCTGGCGGAAGCTGGGTTTTCAGGTAGCCGGTTTGAGGTTGGCTCAGCCTTCCATCCTTCCAATGTCAGTAAAATGAGTCGCCAGCTTGCTGGGGGGGAAGTGTAGATGACTGGGGAAGGCAATGGCAAACCACCCCGTTAAAAGTCTGCCGTGAAAACGTTGTGAAAGCAGCATCACCCCAGAGTCGGACCTTTCCTTTCCCACAAAGTAGAATTTCTGCTCACAAGACCCCACATCTTACAGGGAACATTGCGCAGAGCACAATACTTTTATGCAGAAGCTCACCGCATTAATGCCGGTAGCTCACAAAGCAGGATTTTTGCTCACAAGACTCTGCAGCTTAGAGGGCACATTGGTTGGAAAGATCATCTCTGTGTTCCAGTACGGCTGTGATCCTAAGAGCACTTTCCTGGGAGAATATCCTACTGAATAACATCTGACTTACTTCTGAGTAGGCCCGCTAATGTTTGCTCCCAAAGACTAAGTGGAATCTCAAGCAAGCACTGTGGTTTGGTGACCAGAGTTAGGAAGGAAACCCCTAAGCAGGTCTATCAAGAAGTAAGTCCCATTGCGTTGTGGGGGTCTCTTTCCTAGGCTTGCTGCCTTAGTCTGAATCATGCTTTCTCAGGATCTGAGAACACAGCCGTCTTGTATTTAACCCTGAAGTCCTCAAGCGGGCGGAGGTTACAAGCATCGAGGCACTGCTGTTGAAGACGCAGCTGCACTGGGCAGGGCATATTTCCAGGATGGAAAACCACCACCTTCCCAAGATTGCTCTGTATGGTGAACTTTCCACCGGCCATCGAAATAGAGGGGCACCAAAGAAGAGGTACAAGGACTCCTTGAAGAAATCCCTTGGCACCTGTCGCATCAACCATCACCAGTGGACCTAGCCTCAGATCGCAAAGCATGGAGGCCCACCATCCACCAGGCTGTCTCTTCCTTTGAGAACGCACGCATAGCTGGTCTTGAGGACAAAAGGAGATTGAGGAAGAATCGCACTGCTGCAGCACCAACCCCAAATCAGACTTTTCCCTGCAGCCACTGTGGCCGGATCTGCCTGTCCCGCATTGGTCTTGTCAGCCACCAGCGAGCCTGCAGCAGACGTGGACTACTGCACCCTTCTTAAATCTTCGTTCGCGAAGTCAAGCTGAGAGAGAGAGAGAGAGAGTATGCCAGTAATGCCCAGTGGCCCCCAACCTTTTTGGCTTGGTGATCCTGAAACCCAAATTTACTTGGAACAGTTACCCGTGTTTCGTTTTTTAAAGTGCAAATAAGCAAAACTGTCAAACCCTATTACCCACTCTCACAGGCTTCAGGACTTTCCTTTGAGTTAGGGCAGTTCCTCAGTGGAAGAGGCTCCCTCGGGAGGTGGTGGGCTCTCCTTCCTTGGAGGTTTTTCAACAGAGGCTTGACGGCCACCTGACAGCAGCGCTGATTCTATGAACTTAGGCAGGTCGTGAGAAGGAGGGCAGGAAGGGTTGCATCAGTGCTGAGTTCTCGTGGCCCTTTCTTGCACACCCACGGAAATGCAGACCGCCACTTTGGCACAGTGTTCCCTCTAAGCTGAGTTAGTGTGAGCTAGCTCGCAGATTTTTAGCCTCCAGCTCACAGATTTTTGTCCTCGCTCAGGAAGGGTGACCCCAGAGCACAATCATCGATGCAGCAGCTCACAACTGCCAAGTCAGCATTTTTTCATCTGAAGCGGGCGAGGCAGTTGGCCCCTTTCCTAGAGCGCCGGGACCTAGCAACGGTGATCCATGCGACGGTCACCTCAAGATTGGACTACTGTAACGCCCTCTACATGGGGCTGCCTCTGTGCCGGACCCGGAGATTGCAGCTAGTGCAGAACGCGGCGGCCAGGCTGCTGCTTGGCCTCCCAAGATGGGAGCATATACGGCCGGGGCTACGCGAACTGCACTGGCTGCCGATTGTATACCGGGTCCAGTACAAAGTGCTGGTGATTACCTTTAAAGCCCTATATGGCCGAGGACCGACCTACCTGAGGGACCGTCTCTCCCCGTATGAGCCCCAGAGAGCACTGAGGTCAGTAGGTAAAAACAGATTGACCACCCCTGGGCCAAAAGAAGTTAAACTTCGGACTACCTATGCACGGGCCTTCTCTACCGCGGCCCCTTCCTTGTGGAATCAACTCCCAGAGGAGGTGTGGGCCCTGCGGAACCTTGATCAGTTCCACAGGGCCTGCAAGACCACCCTTTTTAAACAGGCATTCATGAACGGCTGACCAAGTCCACAAAGAAACATCAAAATGGTCCAGTCTGGAGATCCGCCATCATTACACAAACTGACAGGCATAGCGTCGATTAATAACGGTACTGTCAGATCTAACTTAATGTTTTTAGACTTAGTAACTGTTTTAACTAATGTATTAATCGGTTTGGGGTTAATTTAATGTTTTGTTAAATGTATTGTTATTTTGCTGTTGTTAGCCGCCCTGAGCCTGCTTGGTGGGGGAGGGCGGGATATAAATAAAATTTTACTTACTTACTTACTTACTTACAACTGTCGTGCCAATGCTCACAAAGTAGAATAGCTCACAATAGCTCACAAGACTCTGCAGCTTAGAGGGAATATTGCTTTGGGGTCAGGAAGCAATTTCTCTCCAGGCCAGTTTTGCCAGGGTTCCTGGAGGATTTCCCCCCCCCCCTCCATCTGAGAATGGAGCAGGAGTCATTGGGTGTGTGGGGGAAAGGCATTTGCAAATGTCCTGCATTGTGCAGGGAATTGGACTAGATGACCCTGGAGATCCCTTCCAACTCTTTGGTTCTATGAAGAAGAAGAATTGCAGATTTATACCCCGCCCTTCTCTCTGAATCAGAGACTCAGAGCGGCTCACAATCTCCTTTAACTTCCTCCCCCACAACAGACACCCTGTGAGGTGGGTGGGGCTGAGAGAGCTCTCACAGCAGCTGCCCTTTCAAGGACAACTCCTGCGATTGCTACGGCCAGGGCTTTTTTTTTTTTTTTTTTTAAAGCAGGAACGCACAGGAACGCAGTTCCGGCTGGCTTTGCATCAGGGGGTGTGGCATAGCATGCAAATGAGTTTCTGCAGCACTTTTGCAACAAAAAAGCCGTGTAAGATCATGGTGACATCAGGGGGATGTGAACTAATATGCAAATGAGTTCCTGCTGGGCTTCTTCTACAAAAATAGCCCTGGCTATGGCTAACCCAAGGCCATTCCAACAGCTGCACGTGGAAGAGGGGGGAAATCAAACCCAGTTCTCTCAAATAAGAGTCTGCGCACTTAACCAAACTGGCTCTCACTTTTGGGAGCAAGTTTGGTGTAGTGGTTATGTGTGCGGACTCTTATCTGGGAGAACCAGGTTTGATTCCCCACTCCTCCACTTGCACCTGCTAGCATGGCCTTGGGTCAGCCATAGCTCTGGCAGAGGTTGTCCTTGAAAGGGCAGCTGCTGTAAGAGCCCTCTCCAGCCCCACCCACCTCACAGGGTGTCTGTTGTGGGGGAGGAAGGGAAAGGAGATTATAGGGCGCTCTGAGACTCTGTCCTTGAAAGGGCAGCTTCTGGGAGAGCCCTCTCAGCCCCACCCATCTCACCGGGTGTTTGTTGTGGGGGACGAAGGTAAAGGAGATTGTGAGCCGCTCTGAGACTCTTCGGAGTGGAGAGCGGGATATACATCCAATATCTTCATCTACCTCACAGGGTGTCTGTTGTGGGGGAGGAAGGTAAAGGAGATTGTGAGCCGCTCTGAGACTCTTCGGAGTGGAGGGCGGGATATAAATCCAATATCATCTTCTTCTTCTTGGGCCAGGATCCATGGGGAGTGGTGGACAGTGCTATCAAATCACAGCTGACTTACTGCAACCTTGTAGGGCTTTCAGGGTGAGAAATGAACCAAGGTGATTTGCCAGTGCCTGTCTCCATATAACAACCCTGGACTTCCTTGGCGGGCTATCCAGGTCAAGGTCAAAGGTGGGCAGAGGTGGTTTGCCATTGCCAGCCTCTACGTAGCAACCCCGGCGGCCTCTGTCCAAGCACTAACCATGTCCAACCCTGCTTAGCTCTGAGATCTGATTAGATTGGACTTTCCTGGGCTATCCAGGACAGGGTAGGACCCTAGGTTAGGGTATTGCTGTCGAAGGGTACAGAGAGAACGCAAGACAAACCCTAGCTGAGGAACAGTGAGCTGAATTCTATTAACGGTAGTTAAATCAACCCATGGCTGAGCATGTTGTCTGAAGTGGCAGTGGCTCTCTAGGTACCAAACGTGGGCCGTTCCCAAATCCGTCACCTGGCATACTGTAAGATGCTAAATATTAAACGTGGGACCTTCTGCGTGCGGGTCGTCTGCATCGCCAGTAAAATGAGGACTCTTCTTTTTTCCTATGACGTTGTTCTGCTCGAGGTCCTTCAGTAAGCCAGGAGGGCTGGTGCGCTTTCTGCTTTCAAAAGAAGGCTTTGAATCGCCCTCTTCCCTTGAGAGTTCAGAAGTCACCCAATCGCAGAGGCCTAACATAGATCCAAGAGGGCAGCCGTGTTGGTCTGAAGCAGTTGAACAAAGCCGGAGTCAAGTCGCAACTTCAAGACCAACCGAGTTTCATTGAGAACGAAGGCTTTCGTGTGATCTGATGAAGTGTGCGTAGAGAGCGCACGAAAGCTTACGTTCTCAATAAAACTTGGTTGGTCTTAAAGGTGAACTTGACTCCTGCTTTGTTCAAAGGCCTAACATGGCTGTGGCTGTCAGGAAGGGGTGTGTCCTCTGGAGCCATGCCTCTTTGGGTCTTCTTCTTCTTGCAGGGACACACAGAATAGCTACAGAATAAATATGGCACCATATTAAACAGCATACTCTCCCTGCTCCCATGGGAACAACCTAACCACCGCAAGGGAAAGGAGAGAGAGAGGGGGGGAGGCAAAGAGAATCAGAAGAAATGCCTCTCTGTCAATTTGGTGTAGTGGTGAAGTGTGCGGACTCTTGCCTGGGAGAAACGGGTTTGATTCCCCACTCCTCCACTTGCAGCTGCCGGAATGGCCTTAGGTCAGCCATAGCTCTCTTATCTGGGAGAACCAGGTTTGATTCCCCACTCCTCCACTTGCAGCTGCTGGAATAGCCTTGGGTCAGCCAGAGCTCTCTTATCTGGGAGAACCGGGTTTGATTCCCCACTCCTCCACTTGCAGCTGCTGGAATGGCCTTGGGTCAGCCATAGCTCTCTTATCTGGGAGAACCGGGTTTGATTCCCCACTCCTCCACTTGCAGCTGCCGGAATGGCCTTAGGTCAGCCATAGCTCTCTTATCTGGGAGAACCGGGTTTGATTCCCCACTCCTCCACTTGCAGCTGCTGGAATGGCCTTGGGTCAGCCAGAGCTCTCTTATCTGGGAGAACCGAGTTTGATTCCCCACTCCTCCACTTGCAGCTGCTGGAATAGCCTTGGGTCAGCCAGAGCTCTCTTATCTGGGAGAACCGGGTTTGATTCCCCACTCCTCCACTTGCAGCTGCTGGAATGGCCTTGGGTCAGCCATAGCTCTCTTATCTGGGAGAACCGGGTTTGATTCCCCACTCCTCCACTTGCAGCTGCAGGAATGGCCTTAGGTCAGCCATAGCTCTCTTATCTAGGAGAACCGGGTTTGATTCCCCACTCCTCCACTTGCAGCTGCAGGAATGGCCTTGGGTCAGCCAGAGCTCTCTTATCTGGGAGAACCAGGTTTGATTCCCCTCTCCTCCGCTTGCAGCTGCTGGAATGGCCTTAGGTCAGCCATAGCTCTCTTATCTAGGAGAACCAGATTTGATTCCCCACTCCTCCACTTGCAGCTGCAGGAATGGCCTTGGGTCAGCCAGAGCTCTCTTATCTGGGAGAACCGGGTTTGATTCCCCACTCCTCCACTTGCAGCTGCAGGAATGGCCTTGGGTCAGCCAGAGCTCTCTTATCTGGGAGAACCGGGTTTGATTCCCCACTCCTCCACTTGCAGCTGCAGGAATGGCCTTGGGTCAGCCAGAGCTCTCTTATCTGGGAGAACCGGGTTTGATTCCCCACTCCTCCACTTGCAGCTGCAGGAATGGCCTTGGGTCAGCCAGAGCTCTCTTATCTGGGAGAACCGGGTTTGATTCCCCACTCCTCCACTTGCAGCTGCTGGGATGGCCTTGGGTCAGCCATAGCTCTGGCAGAGGTTGTCCCTGAAAGGGCAGCTGCTGTGAGAGCTCTCTCAGCCCCACCCACCTCACAGGGTGTCTGTTGTGGGAGAAGGAGATTGTAAATCGCTCTGAGACTCTGATTCAGAGAGAAGGGCAGGGTATAAATCTGTGGTCTTCTTCTTTTCTGTTTTGCTGCAAAAATCTTTTTTTAGGGGGGGGGGGGGGTTGGTCTCTGCTTTGTCAGAGCTCTGTTCCTTTTCCACGGTGTCAGAAAGCGACGGTGCCGTCCCTTTAAACAACACAATCAGATCAGACCAGCTAGCTGCCTGGATTTACATGTGAAAATTGCCCATCTTCATCTCTGGAAATTATGCTCGCCGTTGCAAAGAGAATAGCCTCCCGCTTTGAAGTTGGCCGGCGAAAGGTACAAATTAGCTCCCTGCCAAATCTCACTCTTCGTCTCCAACACTTCTGGCTTTTGTGTGTGAAAGAGAAGCTCACTGAATACCCATAGCTCTGTTTCTCTTCTCCTTAAGTTCTCAAAGGCAGAAATGCAAATCACGTATTTTAAAAAAAACTTGGAAAGACGTGCCGGACTCCCTACCGGAAGGCAGCGTGTAACAGCTTGCTTTACACAATGAAGGTTCAAGCCCTGTTCACAAATTACAGTGAACCCATGTAGATTGTACACTTGATTCTTCTCTACACGTACGTTGTAGCAGGAGCTCCTTTGCATATTGGACCACACACCTCCTGATGTAGCCAATCCTCCTAGAGTTTACAGTAGGCCCTGTACGAAGAACCCTGTAAGCTCTTGGAGGATTGGCTACCTCAGCAGGGGTGTGGCCTAATATGCATAGGAGTTCCTGCTACTAAAAAAGCTCTGCATTGAGTAATTCTCATTTGGCATTCAATGCCTGTGTGATATAAATAAACCCCACATTTATCTTCCCAAGACTGCCCTGTATGGCGAACTTTCCACCGGCCATCGAAATAGAGGGGCACCAAAGAAGAGGTACAAGGACTCCTTGAAGAAATCCCTTGGTACCTGTTGCATTAACCATCACCAGTGGTCTGACCTAGTTTCAGATCGCAAAGCATGGAGGCACACCATCCACCAGGCTGTCTCTTCCTTTGAGAACGCACGCATAGCTGGTCTTGAGGACAAAAGGAGATTGAGGAAGAATCGCACTGCTACAGCACCAACCCCAAATCAGACTTTTCCCTGCAGCCACTGTGGCCGGACCTGCCTGTCCCGCATTGGTCTTGTCAGCCACCAGCGAGCCTGCAGCAGACGTGGACTACTGCACCCTTCTTAAATCTTCGTTCGCGAAGTCAAGCCGAGAGAGAGAGACATTTATCTTGGTCAGGGGTGGCCAAACTTGCCTAACGTAAAAGCCACATAGAATAAATGTCAGACGTTTGAAAGTCACAAAAGATGAATGTTTGAAAACCGCAAGACATGAATGTCAGATTTTTGAATGCCAAAAGACAGGGAGGGAGGGAAGCAAAGAGATGGGGAGGGAGGGAGAGATGGAAAGAATGCAACTTTAAATGCATTCCCCAAGCTGCTAGCTGGCTTGGAGAAGTGATTTAAATGGAGAAATGCCTTCTCCAAGCCAGCTGACAGGGCAGCGGGGGCTTCAAGAGCCACACAATATGTGTGAAAGAGCCACGTGTGGCTCCCAAGCCACTGTTTGGTCACCCCTGATCTAGGTCCTGGTCCCCAGTTTCATTTATCAATCTCAAATATTGGCTCTTTTTTTTACAAAGAAATATATAAGCGTACATGTAGGTTTTCTGTGCATTCCCTATAACTTATGAGCAAGCATTTAGAGCTATTCCAAATTGGCAAACCATGTTCAGAATGGCATGGAATTTCAGGGCACAAATCAAGCCTTCTTTGTATTTCTTTATAGTAAAGCTGCAGCACCGCAGTCCGAACTCTCTGCTCATGACCTGAGTTCGATCCCGGCGGAAGCTGGGTTCAGATAGCTGGCTCAAGGTTGACTCAGCCTTCCATCCTTCCGAGGTCGGCCAAATGAGTACCCAGCTTGCTGGGGGGAAAGTGTAGATGACTAGGGAAGGCAATGGCAAACCACCCCGTAAAAAGTCTGCTGTGAAAACATTATGAAAGCAACGTCACCTCAGAGTCAAAAATGACTGGTGTTAGCACAGGGGACTACCTTTACCTTTCACCCCCAAAGAAGAAGGAGAGTTGATTTTTATACCTTGTTCTTCTCTACCTGAGAAAGGCTAACAATTGCCTTTCCTTATTCTCCCCACAAAGAAGAAGAAGATATTAGATTTATATCCTGCCCTCCACTCCGAATCTCAGAGTATCAGAGCTGCTCACAATCTCCTTTATCTTCCTCCCCCGCAACAGACACCCTGTGAGGTGGGTGGGGCTGAGAGAGCTCTCCAAGAAGCTGCCCTTTCAAGGACAACCTCTGCCAGAGCTATGGCTGACCCAAGGCCATTCCAGCAGGTGCAAGCGGAGGAGTGGGGAGTCAAACCCGGTTCTCCCAGATAAGAGTCCGCAGACTTAACCACTATGGCTGACCCAAGGCCATTCCAGCAGCTGCGAGTGGAGGAGTGGGGAATCAAACCTGGTTCTCCCAGATAAGAGTCCGCACACTTAACCACTGTACTAAACTGGTTCTCAAAGAAGAGCCCCGTAGGGCAGAGTGGTAAAGCTGAAGTACTGCAGTCCAAGCTCTCTGTTCACAACCTAAGTTTGATCCTGGCGGAAGCTGGGATCAGGTAGCCAACTCAAGGTTGACTCTGCCTTCTATCCTTCCAAGGTCCATAAACTGAGGACCCAGCTTGCTGGCGGGAAAGTGTAGATGACTGGGGAAGGCGATAGCAAACCACCCCGTAAAAAGTCTGCCAAGAAAACATCGTGATGCAATATCACCCCAGAGTTGGAAACGACTGGTGCTTGCACAGGGGACTACCTTTGCCTTTTTTTACTCTGCCCACAACAGGCGACTTGTGAGGCTGATGGGGCTGAGAGAGTTCTGAGAGAAACTGTGCCTGGCCCAAGGCCTCAGATCCAGCTTGGTGTAATGGTTAAGAGCAGGGGACAATAATCTGGAGAACTGGGTTTGATTCTCCATTCCTCCTCCTTGTGCAGCAGCTGGGTGAGTCACAGTTTTCTCAGAGTTCTCTCAGCCCCGCCCACCTCACAGGGTGTGTATTATGGGGGAAGGAAGGGAAGGAGATTGGAATCCACTCCGAAACTTCGAGCGAAGAGCAGGATTCATGTCCAATCTCTTCTTCATAGGAAGAGGAGTGGGGAATCAAACCCAGTTCTCCAGATCAGCAGTTCCTGCTCTTAGCCCCTGCCCCAAGCTGCCTACTCACTCCCCAAAGCAGCTGACAATATCATTCTGCATTTTATCTCTCCAACAACCTTGTGAGGGAGGTTTGCTTGAGAAAGCAGCACTGTCCCAAGATCTCCCAGAACGTTTCGAGGGCAGAATGGAGTTTGAACCCGAGCCTCCCAGAGCCTTCCACTGAAGCACAGCAGAGTGGCCAAAGTGCAGCTCAGAAGCCACATGTGACTCTTCCACACACATTGCGTGGCTCTTGAAGCCCCCACTGCCCCATCAGCCAGCATGGAGGAGGCATTGGTCTCTTTAAATAATTTATCCAAGCCAAGCCAGCCAGAGGTTTGGAGAATGCATTTAAAGTTAAAGTTGCCTTTTTTCCCACCTCTCCCTCCCTCTTCCGACCCCATCTATTTTCCTTCCTTCCTTCCTCTCTCCCTCCCTCTCTCCCTCCTTCCTTTCTTCCTCCCTCCCTCCTTCCTTCCCCTCTCCCCCTCCTTCCTTCCTTCCTTCCTTCCTTCCTTCCTTCCTTCCTTCCTTCCTTCCTTCCTTCCTTCCTCCCTCCCTCCCTCCCTCACTCACTCACTCCCTTCTTCCTTCTTTCCTTCTTTCCTCCTTCCCTCACTCTCTCTCTCCCTCCCTCCCTCCTCCCTCCCTCCCTCCTCCCTCCTTCCCCTCTCCCCTCTTTCCTTCCTCCCTCCCTCCCTCTCTCCCTCCTTTCTTCCTTCTTTCCTCCTTCTCTCCCTCTCTCTCCCTTCCTCCCTCTCTCCCTCCCTCCTTCCTTCCTTCTTTCCTCCTCTTCCCTCCCTAACTCCCTCCTTCCTTCCTTCCTCCCTCCCTCTCTCCCTCCTTCCTTCCTTCCCCTCTCCCCTCCCTCTCTCTCCCTCCTCCCTCCCTTCTTCCTTCCTTCTTCCCTCCTTCCCTCCCTCTCTCTCTCCCTTCCTCTCTCCCTCCCTCCCTCCATCCCTCTCTACCTCCTCCCTCCTTCCTTCCTTCTTTCCTCCTTCCCTCCTTCTCTCCCTACTCCCTCCCTCCTTCCTTCCTTCCTTCCTTCCTTCCTTCCTTCCTTCCTTCCTTCCTTCCTTCCTTCCTTCCTTCCTTCCTTCCCCTCTCCCCCTCTTTCCTTCCTTCCTTCCTTCCTTCCTTCCTTCCTTCCTTCCTTCCTTCCTTCCTTCCTTCCTCCCTCCCTCTTTCCCTCCTTCCTTCCTTCTTCCCTCTTTCCCTCCCTCCCTCTTTCCCTCCTTCCTTCCTCCCTCCTTCCTTCTTCCCTTCTTCCCTCCTTCCTTCCTTCCTCCCTCCCTCCCTTCCTTCCCTCCCTCTCTCTCTCCCTTCCTCTCTCCCTCCCTCCCTCCATCCCTCTCTACCTCCTCCCTCCTTCCTTCCTTCTTTCCTCCTTCCCTCCCTCTCTCCCTCCTCCCTCCCTCCTTCCTTCCTTCCCCTCTCCCCCTTTTTCCTTCCTCCCTCCCTCCTTCTTTCCTTCTTCCCTCCTTCCTTCCTCTCTCCCCCTCCTTCCTTCCTCCCTTCCTCCCTCCCTCCCTTCCTTTCTTTCTTTCTTCCTTTCTCCCTCCCTCCTTCCTTCCTCCCTCCCTCCCTTCCTTCCTTCCTCCCTCCCTCCCTCCCTCCCTCCCTCCCTTCCTTCCTTCCTTCCTTCCTTCCTTCCTTCCTTCCTTCCTTCCTTCCTTCCTTTCTTCCTTCCTTCCTTTCTCCCTCCCTCCTTCCTTTCTCCCTCCCTCCCTCCCTCCTTCCTTCCTTCCTTCCTTCCTTCCTTCCTTCCTTCCTTCCTTCCTTCCTTCCTTCCTTCCTTCCTTCCTTCCTTCCTGTCTTGCAACTCTCAAATATCTGACATTCATGTTTTTCAGCTCTCGAACATCTGACTTTATGTGGCTCTTATGTTAAGCAAGTTTCGCCACCCCGGTATAGCCTCTAGAAAGAGCAGAAGCGTTTCTCCAGCCTAACACGCCAGAGCTAGACTGATGCCTTTGAGTGCTTACAGGAGAGGGCCAGCACCATTCAGCGACCCCTCTTCCCCCATCCTCTCAAATGGGACATCAGACGACGGCGTTTTATCATCAGCGTTAGACAAACTTAACAGTACCTCGGCCAGCTCTCTGCTCCGACTCCTGGAGTTTAATGCCCATCATTTTCTTATGTTCTGGAAACCACATTAGGGGCATAATGGGACTTGCCAGCCATTATTTGTCAAACCTAATTGTGCCTTTGAATGCAGCCTTCAGCCTTTAAGATGCAGAGCGCCGGACTTTAATTCCACCTAAGGGTATACATATATCTCGATGTATTTTTCTCGGTCTAGAGAAAGCGTCGTCGGTATAGAACAGTGCTTTATGTTTCTCAAGGCTCCAGATAGGATCCTTTGGGGGTGGGGGAGGGAGGTGTTTATTTTTCTTTACATTTTGGGGACTTGTTTAAAGGATTCTTGGCAGTTGTACAAGACTACGGTTATGCCCAGGAACTCCTTTGCATATTAGGCCACACACCCCTGATGTAGCCAATCCTCCAAGAGCTTGCAGGGCTCTTAGCACAGGGCCTACTGTAAGCTCCAGGAGGATTGGCTACATCAGGGGGGTGTGGCCTAATATGCAAAGGAGTTCCTGCTACAAAAGAAGCCCTGGTTGTGCACATTGTCAGTTCTGCTTAGGTTGAGCAGAGCGATTTTATTGCAGCCTATAATTTGCTGGAGATTTATTTTTTTTAAAAAAGTCAACTTCAAAGATCCTTGCAGGCCCAGTACGTGGGGTTCTGCTACTCCAGGCAGCTCCCTGTGCCGCGCTTCCCCCTCACCCTGTTCTGGTCATGCAAAGGCGCCGCTCGGCCACTTTCAACCCGAAAGCAGCAGTGAAGCCTCCGAAGAATGCAGGGGAGTATGGGGGCGACTCATGGTGCCCCCAGGTGCAGTGGCGCCCTAGGCAGCCACCTATCCCATCTACTCCCACGCGCCAACCTTGGGTCCTTGTAGGATGGATGTTGGTTCTGCATTCCAAACCTACAAGAAACTGTCTTGGTAACACTTATGGGACAGTTTTGGATTAGTTATGCTGCAAAAAGACAGTCTGAGCTACGAATAGAGCCAGTTTGGTGTAGTGTGTAAGAGCAGTGGATCCTAATCTGGAGAAACAGGTTTGATTCCCCAGTCTTCCTCCACATGCAGCTGCTGGGTGACCTTGAGTCAGTCACAGTTCTCTCAGAGCTGTTCTCTCAAGAGCAGTTCTCTCAGAGCTATTCTCGCAAGCAGTTTTCCCAGAGCTCTCTCAGCCCCACCTCAGCCCTCATAGTTTGTGTGTTGTGCGGAGAAGAAGGGAAGGAAACTGTAAGCTGGTCTGAGACTCTGAGAGAAAGGCGGAGTATAAATCCAACTTCTTCTTCTTCTCTGAGCCAGTTTGGTGCAGTCATTAAGTGCATGCACTCTTATCTGAGAGAACCGGGTTTGATTCCCCACTCTTCCACTTGCGGCTGCTGGAATGGCCTTGGGTCAGCCATAGCTCTCATAGGAGTTGTAATTGAAAGGGCAGCTAGTGTAAGAGCTCTCTCAGTCCCACCTGCCTCACAGGGTGTCTGTTGTGGGAGGGGGAGAGGTAAAGGAGATTGTGAGAGCTCTGAGACTCTGAGATTCAGAATATAGGGTAGGATATAAATCCAATATCTTCTTCTTCTTCTTCTTTTAGATGTTCACAGAGTGGAAAAGCTGCAGTACTGCAATCGGAGCCCTCTGCTCATGACCTGAGTTCAATCCCAGTGAAAGCTGGTTCAGGTAGCTGGCTCCAGATTGACTCAGCCTTCCATCCTTCTGAGGTCGGTAAAATGAATACCCAGCTTGCTGGGGGGGGGAAGTGTAGATGACTGGGGAAACGTGAAAACAACGTCACCCCAGAGTTGCAAACGACTGGTGCTTGACAGAGGACTGTCTTTACCTTTTAGGGAAACAGTTTGCTGTGAGTCACAGTATGCTTGGGTAGTCCCAGTAAGCTAGGAGTTCTCAAATTATCGTTACGGTCCGTATTTTGTCACATAGGAGCATTAGGATTGTTTTCTTGATGGTAGGTGAACCGACTCCCTGACCTGGAGGGCCAATCTTGTCAGATATCAGAGACTTAGCAAGGTTTGTCCTGGACCATTGCAGTGCTACTAGAGAGTCCTACTAGTATCTCGGAGACCCGGGTTCAAATCCCTGCTCTGTCATGGAGACATGTTTAAAGATACGGTTGCCAATCCCCAGGTGGGGGCAGGGGATCCCCTGGTTTGGAGGCCCTCCCCACGTTTTAGGGTCGTCAGAAAGCGGGGGGAAGGGAGGGAAATGTCTGCTGGGAACTCTGTTATTCCCTATGAAGACTTATTCCCATGGAAAATAATGGAGAATTGATCTGCGGGTATCTGGGGCTCTGGGGGGCTGTTTTTCAGGGTAGAGGCACCAAATTTTCAGTATAGCATCCAGTGCCTCTCCCCAAAATACCCCCCAAGTTTCAAAAAGATTGGACCAGGGGGTCCAATTCTATGAGCCTCAAAAGAAGGTACCCCTATCCTTCATTATTTCCTATGGAAGGAAGGCATTGGAAAGGTGTGCCGTCCCTTTAAATGTGATGGCCAGAACTCCCTTTGGAGTTCAATGATGCTTGTCACAGCCTTGATCTTGGCTCCACCCCTAATGTCTCCTGGCTCCACCCCCAAAGTCGCCTGGCTCCACCCCCAAAGTCCCCAGATATTTCTTAAATTGGACTTGGCAACCCTATTTAGAGACCTTGGAAGAGTCATGCTATCTCAGCACAACACAGGTTCGTTGAGGGCCTAAAATGAAGGAGAGGGAAATTGCAAGCCACATCGGAGGAGAAAAGTGGGGTACAAATACCTAGTTGCTCACAGCAGTCTTGACTACGCTACAGCACCTGTTGTGGCCCCAAACACTCTCTGAGAACGTTACTACAGCCAGGGGTGGAATTCTAGCAGGAGCTCCTTTGCATATTAGGCCACACGCCCCTGATGTAGCCAATCCTCCAAGGGTTTACAAGGCTCTTTTTTTGTAAGTTCTTGGAAGATTAGCTACATCAGGGGCGTATGGCCTAACATGCAAAGGAGCTCCTTCTAGAATTACACCCCTGACTACTGTTATTCATAAGCATTTTACCAAGAACACTTGTTCATGTCTACCATATTTATAGGCCTTTCTGTGGTCGACAGAGGGGTTCCCAATTTATTCCACCCCCAAAGGCCTCACTGACGTCCAGTCTTGTCCCATTTTGAAGAATCATTAGCAGCATAACTGTGCTATAGCAGGGGTTGCCTTCTTTTCAGAGCCTATGGACACCACTGGAATTCTAACACAGCGTGGTGGGCACAGCCACAAAATGGCTGCCAGAGAGGACAGAGCCAGCCACAAAATGGCAGCCACAGGCAGCTTACTTTCAGTCACACAGTGAGGATACTCGGGGCACCATAGTTTGGGACCCCTGGGCTGTAAGGTTGCCACCTGATTAGAAAATATCACACTCATGTAGGTTAGAGCTGCCAAGCCCCTAGTCTGAGCAAAAGTTCCCCCACCTGGGAGGTTCCCAACCCACCGACCCGCATTGGGCCGGAGGGGGAAACCTCCCCCTACATCGCCAGAGCGATGACATCACTCAGAAGTCCCCTGTGTTCTCCAGTGGGGGACTTTCTCTCTTGTGCGGCGCGATGATGTCACCCAGAAGTGACGTCATTGTGCTAGCAACATCGTGCAGCAGCCACTCTAGGTGTTTCTGGGAAAACTCTAAGGTTTTCCCAGACACTCTAGCCATTTGAGAGGGGAAACTCTATGGTACAATAGGTACCATAGAGTTTCCCCAGAAATGCCTAGAGCGGCCACCGTGTGACATCACCGGCACGATGATGTCACTTCCGGGTGAGAGAGAGAAATGAGAGAGAAAGTCGCCTGCTGGAGAATGCAGGGGACTTGGCAATGTAGGTTCAACAGTGGCCCATCAGAAATTTGGTACTTTTCCTAGCCCAGCAATGAGCATCGTGACCTGCTTATGTCTGCTGACCTAATTGTACAGGATCGGAATGGGGGGAACTGACCTCTTTAGCTATACCCCAGTTGCTGCCTGCTACCTTTCAAAGATCTCGGCCGGCCCATGCCCCCTTTCTCCAACAGCATCTGATCTCCAGTCGCCAGGGTCTTTTGTGGTCTCCCGGCAGACTTGAAATCTCTCTTGTGTGATTTCTTTTTTTCCTGCAGAAGAGAAGGGACCTAGGTGTTATACGTGATTGCCTAAATTAATTCACACTTCCCTTTCTAGCAGGCGCATGCTGCTCCGTCTTGTCGATCAGTGCCTCTGGCACCTTGAAGAAGAAAACACGCACAATTGCAAAAGTCATGCTTGAGCGAATACCTGCGACAGACGCACTTTCCGCCATCACCACCCCCACCGCTGCAATTTTACACGGGAGGTAAATAATGCAGTTGGAAATTTCTGGGCAAGTTTATAGGAACCCTGTGAAGAGGTCAAATCAGAGCTGTCTACTTTGGCTGGCGGTAACTCCCAAATGGGGAATGGGGCTACGGCTGAGTGGCAGAGTATCTGCTTGGCATGCAGAAGGTCCCAGGTTCAATCCCCGTCATCTCCAGTTAAAAGGACCAGGGCTGGCCATATACTGTCTGGCACCCTAGGCAAGACCAACTTCTGGCACACACACACACACTGATAACATCACCAAGGGAGCACCCTATTCAGCACCCCCAGAAGGTCAGCGCTCTAGGCAATCACCTAGGCAAGGCCAGCCCTGAAAAGGACTGGCAGCAGGTGATGTGACAGATCTCTGCCTGAGACCCTGGAGAGTCCCTATGAGTCAGACAACACAGGCCTTGTATGATCAAAGGGCTGATTTGGTTTAAGAAGCCTTCATGTGCTCATAGGAACAGACTCTCATCCTCAGCTACTTAGTTTTTTTTCCTAGTGCCATCTAGTGGAACAAGCAAGGTAGTTTTCCCAGTGGAGTGCTCTCACAATGGTCATGGAACAAAACCACGTTCAAAATCTGTTTCCCAACATTTCCCCTTGCTTTCTCTGCTACATGTTTTGTGTCTCCTTACCAGCTTCCTATCTGGGGCGGACTGGCATTTTGGTGTAGTGCGCGGACTGTTGTCTGGGAGAACCGGGTTTGATTCCCCACTCCTCCACTTGCACCTGCTGGCATGGCCTTGAGTCAGCCACGGCTATCGCAGGAGTTGTCCTTGAAAGGGCAGCTTCTGGGAGAGCTCTCTCAGCGCCACCCACCTCGCAGGGTGTCTGTTGTGGAAGGAGAAGATAAAGGAGATTGTAAGCCGCTCTGAGACGGATTCAGAGAGAAGTAGGGCTGCCAACATTGGGCCGGCAGGGGGAACCTCCCCCTGCATTGCTGGTGCAATGACGTCACCCAAAAGTGATGTCATCAAAATGGCGGCACCCATGCAGGGCCGCTCTAGGCGTTTCCAGGAAAACTCTATGGTTTTCCTGTATGCTCTAGCCATTTAGGAGGTAAAACTCTATGGTACAATAGGTACCATAGAGTTTTGACCTCCGAAATAGCTAGAGCGTCCAGGAAAACCATAGAGTTTTCCCGGAAGCGTCTAGAGCGGCCCCGCACAGGTGCCGCCATTTTGATGTCACTTCTGGGTGATGTCATTTCCTCGCGCACACGCAAATGTCCCCTACCGGGGGATGAAGAGGACTTGGCAACCCCAGAGAGAAGGGCGGGGTATAAATCTACAGTCTTCTTCTTACAGGGAAAGGTCTTGGGGGGGCTGCAGTGTAAGTTGAATGACAGGGGCCATTTGGCTTGGCCCCCAGCCAAAGTAACTCTAACAAAAAAGGTCAGGCCCACTATCCTGCCAGGGACTATTTCCTTTCCCATTCCCCCCTGACACCCATTCCCATATATTTGTTTGACCCCTGAGGTCCCAAGCTGTTAGGCAAAAATAACCCGAGCAGTGTGTATAAAGGAGATCACGATAACTGAAGGAATGTACTGTTTGCTCAAGGAAGGTGTTCATTAAACTGTTTTTGGCAAATGGCAGCTGAAAGAACATGAGAGCCAGTCCCCTGCGCTCTTCCAAAATCCCGGTCCTTTGGGCTGTCCGTCTCCAACCATTTCTCAAACTCCTTTGCCCCAAGGGAAACATGTGGTTATATTTTGAATGGAAAGGCAAGGTGAAACTTAAATATAAAAGTTCCTCTATGGCATATACTTTTCAGAAGCTAGCACTTTATGGGCTGTTAAAGTACACCTGGATTCTTGAGCTGGGTAAAGGATTGTAGACAATTCCTGTGGATGACTTAGAAGGAAATCCCTGCTTTCCCATCAATTTATTTGAAGTCTGGAGATACAGATGCTCTTCTAATGAGGAGGAATAGCTACAGCCCTAACGTAACATGAATTGTATATATTTATTTGATTTACTTAATTTATACCCAGGGTGGAATTCTAGCAGGAGCTCCTTTGCATATTAGGCCACACACCCCTGATGTAGCCAATTCTCCAAGAGCTTACAAAAAAGAGCCCTGTAAGCTCTTAAAGGATTGGCTACATCAGAGGGGTGTGGCCTAATATGCCAAGGAGGCCCTGCTAGAATTCCACCCCTGTTCATACCCATGCCTCTTCTCAAGGGGGATAAAAACGGGTTTGTAACATTCTCCCTTTCTTAGGATTGCCAGCTCTGGCTGGTAAACATATGGAGATTTGAGGGGCGGAGCCAGAGGAGGGTGGGGCTTGAGGAGGGGAGGGACCTCCGCAGGGGGCAGTGCCATAGAGTCCACCCACTAAAACAGCCATTTTCTCCAGGGAACTGATCTCTGTTGACTGGAGAGCAATTGCAATACTGGGAAATCCCCAGGACCCACCTCAAAGTTGGTAACCCCACCCCCTTCTCCATTTTATTCTTACAAAAGTCCTGTGAGGTAGGTTAGACTTTGTTGTTGTTTAGTCGCACAGTTGAGTCTGACTCTTTGCAACCCCATAGATAAAGTCACGCCAGGCCCTCCTGTCTTCCACCATCCTTCAAAGGCTGCTCAAAAGAGAGAGGACGATTATAATATGATGGAAGGCTTAAAGATAGCAGCTAAACGTAAAAACTGTGTCATAATAGGTGATTTTAACTACCCGCAGATTGATTGGGTCAATATGTGTTCTGGTCGAGAGAAAGAGATTGAGTTTCTTGATGCTCTCAATGACTGTGCTATGGAGCAGATGGTCTCAGAACCTACCAGGGGTGGGGCGATCCTGGATTTGGTCCTAAGTAATGCCCAAGACTTGGTGAGAGATGTAAAAGTGATTGCGCCACTTGGGAGCAGTGACCATAATGTTATTGATTTCACCGTTTGTATAAATAGGGAGTTGTCCAAAAAGACTGCCACAACCACGTTTAACTTTAAAAGGGGTAAATACACTGAGATGAGAAGGCATGTGAGGAGGAAACTGAAAGGAAAGGTACATATGGTTAAAACCCTTGGGGAAGCTTGGATGCTATTTAAAACTATAATCCTAGAAGCTCAGATAAAATACATACCACAAATTAGGAAAGGCACAAACAGGCATAAGAAAAGGCCTGCGTGGTTAACAAACAAAGTAATGGAAGCTGTAAAAGGTAAGAAGGACTCCTTTAAGCGGTGGAAAACCAGTCCAAGTGAGATTAGTAAAAGGGAACACAGGCTGTGGCAAATCAAATGCAAGACTGTGATCAGGCAGGCAAAAAGGGACTATGAGGAGCATATTGCAAAAAACATAAAGACCAACAATAAAACTTTCTTCAAATATATTAGAAGTAGGAAACCAGCCAGGGAGGCAGTGGGGCCCTTGGATGACCATGGGGTAAAAGGATTACTGACGGAGGATAGGGAAATGGCTGAGAAGCTAAATGAATTTTTTGCCTCCGTCTTCACTGTGGAAGATGAGAACTTTTTGCCCGCCCCAGAACCACTAATTTTGGAAGGGGTATTGAAAGACCTGAGTCAGATTGAGGTGACAAAAGAGGAGGTCCTACAACTGATAGACAAATTAAAAACTAATAAGTCACCGGGTCCGGATGGCATACATCCGAGAGTTCTGAAAGAACTCAAAGTTGAACTTGTGGATCTTCTAACAAAAATCTGTAATCTTTCATTGAAATCTGCCTCCGTTCCTGAGGACTGGAAGGTAGCAAATGTCACCCCCATCTTTAAAAAAGGTTCCAGAGGAGACCCGGGAAATTACAGGCCAGTCAGTCTGACTTCAATACCGGGAAAGTTGGTAGAAACCATTATCAAGGACAGAATGAGTAGGCACATTGATGAACACGGGTTATTGAGGAAGACTCAGCATGGGTTCTGCAAGGGAAGATCTTGCCTCACTAACCTGTTACATTTCTTTGAGGGGGTGAACAAACATGTGGACAAAGGAGACCCAATAGATGTTGTTTACCTTGACGTCCAGAAAGCTTTTGATAAAGTTCCTCATCAAAGGCTCCTTAGAAAGCTTGAGAGTCATGGAGTTAAAGGACAGGTCCTCTTGTGGATCAAAAACTGGCTGAGTAATAGGAAGCAGAGAGTGAGTATAAATGGGCAGTCTTCGCAGTGGAGGACGGTAAGCAGTGGGGTGCCGCAGGGCTCGGTACTGGGTCCCATGCTCTTTAACTTGTTCATAAATGATTTAGAGTTGGGAGTGAGCAGTGAAGTGGCCATGTTTGCGGATGACACTAAATTGTTCAGGGTGGTGAGAACCAGAGAGGATTGTGAGGAACTCCAGAGGGATCTGTTGAGGCTGGGTGAGTGGGCGTCAACGTGGCAGATGCGGTTCAATGTGGCCAAGTGCAAAGTAATGCACATTGGGGCCAAGAATCCCAGCTACAAATACAAGTTGATGGGGTGTGAACTGGCAGAGACTGACCAAGAGAGAGATCTTGGGGTCGTGGTAGATAACTCACTGAAAATGTCAAGACAGTATGCGTTTGCAATAAAAAAGGCCAACGCCATGCTGGGAATTATTAGGAAGGGAATTGAAAACAAATCAGCCAGTATCATAATGCCCCTGTATAAATCGATGGTGCGGTCTCATTTGGAATACTGTGTGCAATTCTGGTCGCCGCACCTCAAAAAGGATATTATAGCATTGGAGAAAGTCCAGAGAAGGGCAACTAGAATGATTAAAGGGCTGGAGCACTTTCCCTATGAAGAAAGGTTGAAACGCTTGGAGAAACGTCGACTGCAGGGTGACATGATAGAGGTTTACAAGATAATGCATGGGATGGAGAAAGTAGAGAAAGAAGTACTTTTCTCCCTTTCTCACAATACAAGAACTCGTGGGCATTCGATGAAATTGCTGAGCAGACAGGTTAAAACGGATAAAAGGAAGTACTTCTTCACTCAAAGGGTGATTAACATGTGGAATTCACTGCCACAGGAGGTGGTGGTGGCCACAAGTATAGCCACCTTCAAGAAGGGTTTAGATAAAAATATGGAGCACAGGTCCATCAGTGGCTATTAGCCACAGTGTATGTGTGTATATAAAATTTTTTGCCACTGTGTGACAGAGTGTTGGACTTGATGGGCCGTTGGCCTGATACAACATGGCTTCTCTTATGTTCTTATGTTCTTATGAATTCGTGTTAGATACCTCAGTAACGCTGTCCAGCCGTCTCCTCTTTTGCCGTCCCCTTCTTCTTTTGCCTTCTGTCTTTCCCAGCATCAAGGTCTTCTCCAGGGAGTGCTCCCTTCTCATTTGGTGGCCAAAGTATTTGAGCTTCAGCCTCAGCATCTGACCTTCCAGGGAACAGTCAGGGTTGATTTCCCTTAGAACTGACTGATTTGATTTTCTTGAAGTCCAAGGGACTCTCAAGAGTCTTCTCCAGCACCACATCTCAAAAGCATCTATTCTTCTGTGCTTGGCTTTCCTTATGGTCCAGCTCTCACAGCCATACATTACTACTGGGAATACCATCGCTTTGACTATACGGACTTTTGTTGGCAGGGTGATGTCTCTACTTTTTATTATACTGCCCAGGTTCGCCATAGCTGTCCTCCCAAGGAGCAAACGTCTTTTAATTTCATGGCTACAGCAAACGTCTTTTAATTTCATGGCTACAGTCACCATCTTGGATCCCAGAAATGTGAAGTCTGTCACTACTTCCATGTCTTCCCCTTCTATTTGCCACGTTATGATGGGGTCAGATGCCATGATCTTAGTTTTTTTGATGTTGAGTTTCAAGCCTCTTTTACCCTCACCAACAGGTTCTTTAGGTCCTTCTCACTTTCTGCCATTAGAGTGGTATCATCGGCATATCTGAGGTTGTTGATGTTTTTCCCGGCAATCTTAATTCCGCCTTGTGCTTCATCCAGGCCAGCATTCCGCATGATGTTCTCTGCATATAAATTAAATAAGCAGGGTGACAATATACATCCTGGTCGAACTTTTCCTATTCTAAACCAATCAGTTGTTCCACATCCTGTTCTAACAGTTGCTTCTTGACCCTTATAAAAGTTTCTCAGAAGACATGTGGGGTGGTCTGGTACTCCCATCTCTTTAAGGACTTGCCACAGTTGGTTGTGATCCACACAATCAAAGGCTTTAGCATAGTCAATGAAACAGAAATAGATATTTTTCTGATACTCCCATGCTTTCTCCATAATCCAGTGAATGTTGGTAAATGTGTGGAACTGACCCCAAGTCACCCAGCAAGCTTCCATGGCAGAATCAGGATTTGAACCTGGGCCTCATGGATCTTTGTCTGACCCTCTAACCACAAGACCATGCTGGGCCGGTCCCTATAACAATTCCCCCGGAACACTCAGCAGGTGCGCAAAGGTTCCTCGGCCAATCTGCAAAGCCTCCTCTGGATTCAGAGAGTCTAGTAACCCGTGGGTCCTATTAAGTCTGCCATGGCTTGTGTGGTTCAAACATGTGGGACATTCTCTGCTGATGAGGCAGGAGCAGTTAAACCCAAAGCTTCATAAAGTACAGGATCGAGGGTTGCCAATCCCCAGGTAAGAGAGCAATGAGAGAGATCACTCGAGACTGTGTACCAATAAGCAACCTGAAAGGTTATAGTGATCAAAAATTACTAAGATACAGGGCTTTTTTTGTAGCAGAAACTCCTTTCATAGAATCATAGAGTTGGGAGGGACCTCCAGGGTCATCGAGTCCAACCCCCTGCACAATGCAGGAAACTCACAAACACCTCCCCCTAAATTCACAGGATCCTCATTGCTGTCAGACGGCCATCCAGCCTCTGTTTAAAAACCTCCAAGGAAGGAGAGCCCACCACCTCCCGAGGAAGCCTGTTCCACTGAGGAACCGCTCTAATGGTCAGGAAGTTCTTCCTAATGTTGAGCCAGGAACTCTTCTGATTTAACTTCAACCCATTGGTTCTGGTCCTACCTTCTGGGGCCACAGAAAACAATTCTATACCATCCTCTATATGACAGCCCTTCAGGTACTTGAAGATGGTGATCGTATCATCTCTTAGCCACCTCCTCTCCAAGCTAAACATGCCCAGCTCCTTCAACTTTTCTTCATAGGACTTGGTCTCCAGACCCCGCACCATCTTTGGTGCCCTGCTCTGGACCTGTTCCAGCTTGTCTATATCCATCTTAAAATGTGGTGCCCAAAACAAAGGTGAGGTCTTACCAGAGCAAAGTGATACCATCACCTCACGTGATCTGGACACTATACTTCTGTTGATACAGCCCAAAATTACATTTGCCTTTTTAGCCACCAATTACTCTGTTGACTCATGTTCAGCGTATGGTCCACTAAGACTCCCAAATCCTTTTCGCACATATTACTGCTAAGGCAAGCCTCCCCCATTCTATAACTATGCATTGGATTTTTCCTTCCTAAATGCAGAACTTTGCATATTAGGCTGTACCCCCTGATGTAGCTAATCCTCCAAGATCTTACAGTAGGCCCTGTAAGAAGAGCCCTGTAGGCTCTTGGAGGATTGGCTACATCAGGGGTATGTGGCCTAATATGCAAAGGAGTTCCTGCTACAAAAAAAAGCCCTGTTGATATAATATACTACAAACCATTAACATTTACAGGCAAAACATAGCTCGTAAGCATAACTTTACAATATACTGCAAAATAAGCAGTCCAAATACAATGTAGAGTTCCAAATAGTGTAGAGTTCCAATGTACAGGACATCGACTTCATTTTCTGCTTCGAAGTATCTTCCTGCAAAGGCATACTCTACTATCTTCTCTAGAATGAAGACAACTTCACTAACTGAAGATAATTCCAAATTGAAGGCAACTCCAAGCTCTTCCTTCTTCATACACTGCAATAATTATTTCACAAAATAAATTCACAATGGACAAGAGATCTCGATACAACTTTCAAATGGCCTTGAGCCATTCGGAACTGTTGCCGTTTGAAAGTTGTACTGAGACCTTATGTCCGCTGTGAATGGGAAAAGCAAGCTGACGTCCTGTACATTGGAACGCTACCTTATTTGGAACTCTACATTGTATTTGGACTGCTTATTTTGCAGTATACTGTAAAGTTATGCTTACGAGCTATGTTTTGCCTGTAAATGTTAATGCTGTGTAGTATATTATATCTTAGTAAATTTTGACCACTATAACCTTTCAGGTTGTTTATTGGTATACCATCCCCACGTAAGGGCAGGAGATCCCCCAGTTCGGAGACCCTTCCCGCTTCAGGGTCATCAGAAAGGTGGGGGAGGGTCTCCAAACTGGGATGCCCCAAAAGATGCCCCAATCCTTCATTATTTCTAACGGAGGGAAGGCGTTTAAAAGGTGTGTGGCCCCTTTGAATGTGGTGGCCAGAACTCCCTTTGGACTTCAGTTGTGCTTGTCACAACCTTGCTCCTTGCTCCACCCCCAAAGTCTCCTGGCTCCACCCCCAAAGTCCCCAGATATTTCTTGAATTGGACCTGGCAACCCTAACAGGATCTCTCTCTTTTCAGCTCGTGAAATCAAGCACTGCAGCATTTATTTCCTTTCCCTCTTTGCACATATCTCTGTTTCCCATCCCCCCTACCCCCCTACCACCCTTTCCCTCTTTTCCTGCTCGGCTTTACAGCTTTCATAAGCTAATCAGGAGTTTTACTGGGTGAAACATCTCTATTAGGTCTCCCATCTCTCAACCGCATTAGACAAAAAAAGAGAGGGGGGATATAATTGAGGCTGCATAATTGATGCGCGCAGTGACAGGAGAGAGAAAAGGGCCAGGTAAGCCAGGTCACTTCATTAGCATACATTACATTCAACAAGACCACTCTCTTCACCTCTTTTTTTTATTAATGGGTTAATTCTATCCCATCGGCCCACGTATATCATTGTTTAGCACCTTCCCTATTAAGATACAGAGAAAATGTGCTAAGACCACATAGCTGCCATGCGCGGTACAAAAAAAAACCTCAGTGGCCAAGCAAAGCCGCAGTTTTCGGAGGGTTTAGAAAGCTGCCATTTGCCCTGTGAATGCATGAAGCTGCCGGATACAGAGTCAGACCCTCAGCCAAGAGGTAAAGTCCAGGGCTTTTTTTGTAGCAGGAATTCTTTTGCATATTAGGCCACACACCCTTGGTGATGTAGCCTGTCCTCCTGAAGCTTACAGTAGGCCCTGTACTAAGAGCCCTGTAAGGAATTCTAGCAGGACCTCCTTTGCCTATTAGGCCACACACCCCTGATGCAGCCAATCCTCCTAGAGCTTACAGGAGGCCCTGTACTAAGAGCCCTGTAAGGAATTCTAGCAGGACCTCCTTTGCATATTAGGCCCCACCCCCCTGATGCAGCCAATCCTCCTAGAGCTTACAGGAGGCCCTGTACTAAGAGCCCTGTAAGGAATTCTAGCAGGACCTCCTTTGCCTATTAGGCCACACACCCCTGATGTAGCTAGGGTTGCCAAGTCCAATTAAAGAAAAATCTGGGGACTTTGGGGGTGGAGCCAAGAACAAGGATGTGACAAGCATAATTGAACTCCAAGGGAGTTCTGGCCATCACATTTAAAGGGACAGCACACCTTTTAAAATTCCTTTCTTCCATAGGAAATAATGAAGTATAGGGGCACCATCTTTTGGGGCTCATAGAATTGGACCCTCTGGTCCAATCGTTTTGAAACTTGGGGGGTATTTTGGGGAGAGGCACTAGATGTTATACTAAAAATTTGGTGCCTCTACCTCAAAAAATAGCCCCCCCAGAGCCCCCAATACCAACGGATGAATTCCCTATTATTCCCTATGGGAATCGTTCTCCATAGGGAATAATAGAATGCCCAGTAGACATTTCCCTCCCCCCCACGCTTTCTAAAAGGGGGGAGGGCCTCCAAACCAGGGAATCCCCTGCCCCCTCCCTCACACACACACACACACACACACTTACCAGATCTTCTTCCGGAGAACTCTTGCTGTGAAAGCGAAAGCAAAAGAAAGGGCGGGGCTGTTCTCCCAAGCCCTTCCTGCTCCCTGCCCAGCCTTAAAGCGGCAGACATTTCACAAACGGCTCAGGAGCTCTATAATGAAGCCTACAGGTATGTTCTCCCCCCCCTTCACCCCCCACCCCCCGCTTCTCACTTCTTGAAGACCGGGAGATGAGGCTGCAAACCCAGGGGACTCCCGCCAGAGCGGGAGGGTTGGGAAGCCTAGATGTAGCCAATCCTCCTAGAGCTTACAGGAGGCCCTGTACTAAGAGCCCTGTAAGCTCTTGGGAGGATTGGCTACATGAGGGGGGGGATGTAGTCCAGGGCTTTTTTTGTAGCAGGAGCTCTTTTGCATATTAGGCCACACACCCCTGATGTTGCCAATCCTTCTGGAGCTTACAGCGGGCCCTGTACTAAGAGCCCTGCAAGCTCCAGGAGGATTGGTTACATCAGGGGTGTGTGGCCTAATATGCAAAAGAGTTCCTGCTACAAAAAAAAAGCCCTGGACTTTACCTATTGGCTGAGGGTCTGACTCTGTACCCGGCAGCTTCATGGCCCGGTTGCTAACAGGCCGCAGACCGGTACCGGTCCATGGATCGGGGGTTGGGGACCCCTGCCTTAAGCAGAAGTCAGAACCAAAAATTATTTTAAAAGACTTTATTCAATGTTATTTCTCTTATATTTGATTATCGTGCCCATGAATTTTGCCGCTGAGGAAAAGGAAAGGTCCCCTGTGCAAGCACCAGTCGTTTCCGACTCTGGGGTGACGCTGCTTTCACAACGTTTTCACGGCAGACTTTTTACGAGGTGGTTTGCCATTGCCTTCCCCGGTCATCTACGCTTTCCCCCCAGCAAGCTGGGGACTCATTTTACCGACCTCAGAAGGATGGAAGGCTGAGTCAACCTTGAGCCAGCTACCTGAACCCAGCTTCTGCTGGGATCGAACTCAGGTCATGAGCAGAGCTTAGGACGGCAGCTTTAACACTCTGTATCCAATAGTAGCCATGACACCTGGGCTTGCACATCTAGCAATTCTGTATTTTTAAATAAAGGGGTGACTAAATTAGCCCTCAACTCATTGAACATAGAGCAATCCGTAATCATCTGTTCAATGGTTTCAGTTTTATCTTATCAGCATCTGCATGTTCTGTTAGGGTATGATACTCTAGTATATCTGCTCGCAAAACCACAGAGGGGAAAGCATGCATTCTTGCCAAAGTAAAAGGTTTGGGACTGTCGGTTGATAAAAATATTTTGGCAGTTGCACCAGGAGGGCAATTCCCAAATGGAGTGCTGAACATACCCTGTACATCCTAGTAGAAGTACTTGTAACATCTAGTAATTTCCTTACACAGTTATTTGTTTGTCTCGTAATACTCTTAATCAAATCATTTCTTATTCTTAGGCATTTCATTTTCTTTTTCAGTAGCTGATCCCATCGGCTGTAATGTTTATCTGCCTAGATAAATTGCTGAGCAGACAGGTTAAAACGGATAAAAGGAAGTACTTCTTCACCCAAAGGGTGATTAACGTGTGGAATTCACTGCCACAGGAGGTGGTGGCGGCCACAAGCATGGCCACCTTCAAGAGGGGGTTAGATAAAAAATATGGAGCAGAGGTCCATCAGTGGCTATTAGCCACAGTGTGTGTGTGTGTGTGTGTGTGTGTGTGTATGTATATATATTTGGCCGCTGTGTGACACAGAATGTTGGACTGGATGGGCCATTGTTGGCCTGATCTAACATGGCTTCTCTTATGTTCTTATAAGCCCAAGTAGAACAGACCCTCCCTCAGATGTTAGATCCTTTACTTTGAAGAAAAATGCTTTAATCGAAGCCCTGGCCTCCACCGATAATTTGCCTAGTTCCACTCTCAGTGCAATGCCTGAGACACATCCAGGAGAAGTTGGGGCAAATTGTACTGGGTGGAATCTATTTTTTTTCAGAAGCAGCCTTAATCCAGATTTCCACACCGTACAGGGGTTGGTTTAGAACTGTAGCATTAAATGCCATTAAGGCTAAGGAGACAAATTCACCTCCTGATGACTAGAAGTATTTTACAACTGTCCTCCCTACTCTCAAAGCCGTGTTCCTTGCTAGATCTAAGTGTGCTTTCCATGTAAGAGATGGGTCTGTAGTTGTACATCTTCAAAGCCTCAATCCTAACATACCACATGATTCTCGTTTGTCTGAGAGTTTTTGTGTCAGCTTTAGAGGTCTGTTTAATCAAGTTCAAGGCATATTTACTTGTGCAAGATTCCCTAAGGAGCTTACTTCTGAGTAGGGTTTGACGTGTCCAGAACCAAAATTTAATAAAGTCAAAGGGTTGCTTTAAAGAGGGGAAAGAAGAAAGACAGAGAAAGAAGGGGGCTGTCTTAATTGCATTAATTACAAAGCATTTTCCCTCCGCCTTTCTGATCACGGCGGAGTTTTATGAGCCAAGGAATTGTCTCGCTGAATTTTAATCGGAGAGCTACACAAGCAACTGACATATGATTAGACCCGCTATCTGACACTGTGGTTACTGCTTTAGAAACATCTGCTCTTCCATAAAATCTATCTTGCCTTTTGTGTGTGTGTCTTCTATTGTTATCAACAGATAATCTGGCGGGGAATGACAGGGAAACCACCTAAGGCCTTCCCGGGGTGGCATTCTGATGTTTCCTGTTATCATAACTTACCTTTGACATGCTTCCCATTTTGGATTGAAGCCCAAGGAGAGGTATTCAGACTCCATGCTGGAGGGGGCAGGGCAAAAAAAAAAAGAAAGTTGAATGTTTGCTCATTTGCATGTGAAGGATTCTTCCTCTTTGATTGGTGTTGGCAGGGTTGACCCTGCCCCTAGGCAAACTAGGTGATTGCCTAGGGTGCCGATCTTCTAAGGGCGCCAAATTGGATGCCCTCGTGTGACTCAGTGACATTATCACCAGGGCCGTAGCCAGGATGTTAAAAGTCGGGGGGGGAGGGGTAGGCTTCCCAATCCCCAGGTCCCAGAGGGGGATCCCCTGGTTTTACAGGCTTCCCCTCCCCCAGCCAGCTGGCCGGCGGGGGAAGCTCCACCCCCACAGCCATCATGCACCTCCATGAACAATTCCCATAGGGAATGATGGGGAATTGATCTGCGGGTATCGGGGGCTCTGGGGGGGCTGTTTTTTTGAGATAGAGGCACTAAATTTTCAGTATAGCATCTAGTGCCTCTCCCCAAAATACCTCCCAAGTTTCAAAAAGATTGGACCAGGGGGTCCAATTCTATGAACCCCCAAAGAAGGTGCCCCTATCCTTCATTATATCCTATGGAAGGAAGGCATTTAAAAAGATGTGCGGTCCCTTTAAATGTGATGGCCAGAACTCCCTTGGAGTTCAATTCTGCTTGTCACACCCTTGCTCTTGACTCCGCCCCAATGTCTCCTGGCTCCGCCCCCAAAGTCCCCAGATATTTCTTGAATTGGACTTGGCAACTCTAGCGGGGGGGGGCTTTTTAAAAAGTCAGGGGGCACACTTTCCCATCCACTGCGGGGCCAGCCACTTCTCAGAAGCTTTTTAGGGTAGGAGGTTCTGAAAGTGGCCAAATCAAGGCAGAAAACCCTAAAACCTTGGGCTCAAGAAGGAACTGCACCTTACACGCAGGCAGGGGTTTTCCCTTCCGCCTCTCTATTCCCCCATCCCAGCGCTTTGCAGGCAGTAGCTCCATCTGTCCCCCACCCACCCTGGCCCATTCCACACGGCTTCCTCCACCTCCCACTCCTTCACCTTCCTCTTCTCTGCCCGCTGCTTTTGCGGCTGCACTGCGCTGTGCCCTGCTCAGCTCTCCCAGTACTGGCTGCCACTGACGACGCTTTGCTGGCTCAGCCATGGCAAAAAGGAAAACGAAAAAAGCAGGCTGCGCCTTGGGGAGCCCCCTGGGAGTTGGGGGGCACTGGCTGGAAGTCAGTGGCAGTGCCCCCACAGGCCCCCCTGTGGCTACAGGCCTGAAGTGGAGGCGCCAGAAGTTAGCCTCGCCTTGGGTGTTGGCACATGAAAAAAAAATAACGCAACACGTTGTTCCCTTAAATTTAATTTTAACTTAACGTTACTCTCAATTGGTTAATACAGGGGTGTCGAACTCAAGGAGAGCCAGTTTGGTATAGTGGTTAAGTGTGCGGACTCTTATAGTGGTATAGTGGTTAAGTGTGCGGACTCTTATCTGGGAGAACCAGGTTTGATTCCCCCCTCCTCCACCTGCAGCTGCTGGAATGGCCTTGGGTCAGCCAGAGCTCTCTTATGTGGGAGAACCAGGTGTGATTCCCCACTCCTCCACTTGCACCTGCTGGAATGGCCTTGGGTCAGCCAGAGCTCTCTTATGTGGGAGAACCGGGTGTGATTCCCCACTCCTCCACTTTCAGCTGCTGGAATGGCCTTGAGTCAGCCAGAGCTCTCTTATCTGGGAGAACCGGGTTTGATTCCCCACACCTCCACTTGCAGCTGCTGGAATGGACTTGGGTCAGCCAGAGCTCTCTTATCTGGGAGAACCAGGTGTGATTCCCCACTCCTCCACTTGCACCTGCTGGAATGGCCTTGGGTCAGCCAGAGCTCTCTTATCTGGGAGAACCGGGTTTGATTCCCCACTCCTCCACTTGCACCTGCTGGAATGGCCTTGGGTCAGCCAGAGCTCTCTTATCTGCGAGAACCGGGTTGGATTCCCCACTCCTCCACTTGCAGCTGCTGGAATGGTCTTGGGTCAGCCATAGCTCTCTTATCTGGGAGAACCAGGTTTGATTCCCCACTCCTCGACTTGCAGCTGCTGGAATGGCCTTGGGTCAGCCATAGCTCTTGCAGACTTGTCCCTGAAAGGGCGGCTTCTGTGAGAGCCCTCTCAGCCCCACACACCTCACAGGGTGTTTGTTGTGGGGGGAGGAAGATAAAGGAGATTGTGAGGCGCTCTGAGTGGAAGGCAGAATATAAATCCAATGTCTTCCAATGTCTTCTTCATTTGTTATGAGGGCCAGATCTGACATAAATGAGACCTTGTGGAGCTGGGTCATGTGTGTCATGAAATGTAATGCCAGGTTGCAGAGATATAAAGGACACAGACAAACACAATTAAAGTTCTTTTAAAAAAAAACAACCCTGGAATAAAACATGATTAAAGTATTATCACTCTTGCAATACTGTGGTCAGCATCACAGCAAGCTCTCCCTTCTGCTCCCCTCCCCCCCCCCCCCAGAAGTCTCCACAAGACGCTTTGAGCCATTTGGGAGCGTGAGCCATAACTGAGAGAGTGTCTTGTGGAGACGTCGGGTCCCTATGAATTTTGTCTGAGTGTTGCAATTGTGTATCATATCGATATTGCGGAATATCCCTCATTGATAAAGGCTTGAAACAGGCGTAGCAGAAGCTGACAACCTGTCCAGGGGATTCCAACTTATTTTCTACGTGCGAAAAATCGAATGCCTTTGCAACTACTGGAAACTAGCATCGAGTCGGATACAAGAAACTGACACATTTTTGGCGTGTTTCATTAAGGGTCTCGTTTCTCTGTATTGTTCTGTACATTTATACAAATATTAGTCCTTTCACTATAACCCTTGGGTTGTGCTTGTGTTTGTATTTCTGGAGTGACCTCTCTATTGTATTTTTAATACCTAGGTGGGAGCAGGCGATCCCCCGGTTTGGAGACCCTCCCTCTTGCTTTAGGGTCATTGGAAAGTGGCAGGGGGATGTCTGCTGGACACTCAATAGCACAGGAGCTACAGAGCAAAACCTCGATGCTTAGCGTCCAGATCTAGAGATGTATCCAAGAGTCTCTAGCATTTCCCGCTGCTGCCCAGGTGCATGCATGCAAGCTACCCACCAGACACGAAGTCCAGTACATAACACTTTTCATGACCTGATCTGTCATGATCCAAGGCCTAGGAGTTGATACAGGGGGCTACATCGCCCAGGATTCCTTCTGTCCTCTGATTGGGTAGCAGAGTTCTGCAGTCACGCACACTAAATAACGCACTTTCAATCCACTTTCAGTACACTTTTCAACTGGAGTTTGCCAGTGCACACAGTAAAATCCAGTTGGAAAGTGTGCCCAACGTGGATTGAAAGTGCATTCTTTAGTGTGTGTGATCAGAGGGGATGGGACCTGGGAGGAAAGCATAAAAGGTGACACCCCAGACAGGCTGTGTTCTCTCCAGAAAAGGCTGCCGGAGAGAAGAATCCTTCACTCTAAGGAGGGGATGAGTCTTTGGCAATAGAGGCAGGGGACAGCTGGTCAGAAGCATCAGGTAGGGTTGCCAATCCCCAGGTGGGGGAAGGGGATCCCCCAGTTTGGAAGCCCTCCCCCCCCGCTTCAGAGTCATCAGAAAGCAGGGGGAGGGAAATGTCTGCTGGGCACTCCATTATTCCCTATGGAGACTGATTCCCATAGGTTATAGTGGAAAATTGATCCATGGGTATCTGGGACTCATTGGGGGGCTGCATTTTGAGGAAGAGCCACCAAATTTTCAGCATAGCATCCAGTACCTCCCCCCAAAATACCCTCCATGTTTCAAAAGTATTGGACCAGGGGGTCCAATTCTATGAGCCCCCAAAGAAGCTGCCCCTATCCATTATTTTCAATGGAGGGAAGGCATTTAAAAGGTGTGCGGTCCCTTTAGATGTGATGGCCAAGAACTCCCTTTGGAGTTCAGTGATGCTTGTCACAACCTTGCTCCTGGCTCCACCCCCAAAATCTCCTGGCTCCTCCCCCCCAAAGTCCCCAGATATTTCTTGAATAGGACCGGGCAACCGTAGCATCAGGTTTTTTTTATTCATTTACACCAACCTTTACTGTTGCACTATAAGTCTTTTATGACCCACCTCTAGTTTGAGCAATTATAATAAATTTCTTGTTGTTAACTGCCTGGGTCGTCACATCTCTTCAGTCACCGTTAAAAGGTTTTGCTAACAAGGAAGATACAGGAGTGGTTGGGTGCTCTGGACCCTCCCAGACCCTGACCAGAGCGGTGGCAGCCAATAGAAGTAGGCTTCCCAATCCCCAGGTCCCAGCGGGGGATCCCCTGGTTTTACAGGCTTCCCCCCTCCCCCAGCCAGCTGGCCGGCGGGGGAAGCTCCACCCCCATAGCCATTATGCACTTCCAGGAACGATTCCCATAGGGAATGATGGGGAATTGATCCGCGGGTGTCAGGGGCTCTGGGGGGGCTGTTTTTTGAGGTAGAGGCGCCAAATTTTCAGTATAGCATCTAGTGCCTCTCCCCAAAATACCCCCCAAGTTTCAAAAAGATTGGACCAGGGGGTCCAATTCTATGAGCCCCAAAAGAAGGTGCCCCTATCCTTCATTATTTTCTATGGAAGGAAGGCATTCTAAAAGGTGTGCTGTCCCTTTAAATGTGATGGCCAGAACTCCCTTGGAGTTCAATTATGCTTGTCACACCCTTGCTCCTGGCTCCGCCCCCAGTGTCTCCTGGCTCCACCCCCAAAGTCTCCTGGCTCCACCCCCAAAGTCCCCAGATATTTCTTGAATTGGACTTTGCAACCCTAAATAGAAGGCCCTTTCTGCTCCCCTGATCTGCGACATGACCCCAAGGATCTACAGTTTACACCAACGGGCAGGGCTATTTTTCGAAGCAGGAACTCCCTCGCCTATTAAGCCACAACCTCCTGATGTAGGGTTGCCAAGTCCAATTTAAGAAATATCTGGGGACTTTGGGGGTGGAGCCAGGAGACATTAGGGGTAGAGCCAAGATCAAGGCTGTGACAAGCATAATTGAACTCCTAAGGGAGTTCTGGCCATCACATTGAAAGGGACGGCACACCTTTTCAATTCTTTCCTTCCATAGGAAATAATGAAGGATAGGGGCACCTTCTTTTGGGGCTCATAGAATTGGACCTCCTGGTCCAATCTTTTTGAAACTTGGGGGGTATTTTGGGGAGAGGCACTAGATGCTATACTGAAAATTTGGTGCCTCTACCTCAAAAAACAGCCCCCCAAGAGCCCCAGATACCCGCGGATCAATTCTCCATGATTTTCTATGGGAATAAATCTCCATAAGGAATAACAGAGTTTCCAGCAGACATTTCCCTCCCCTCCCCCTGCTTTCTGACGACCCTGAAGCGGGGGGAGGGCCTCCAAACCGGGGGATCCCCTGTCCCCACCTGGGGATTGGCAACCCTATCCTGATGTCACCAATTTTCCAGGAACTAACAGTAGGCCCTATAAGAAGAGCCCCATAAGCTCTTGGAGGATTGGCTACATCAGGGGTGTGTGGCCTTGTTATGTATGTGGACTTGAATGAAGACTGGATTGGGTGTTCCTGCCTGGCTCATTGGAGCCATACAAACGGAGCTTGGGGACTCAGGCATAATGGGCAGCAGGATGCAAATCCCTGCTGCCCTGGTCCAATCACAGGCCCCTTGCCTGCTTGAATGGTCCAATAATGTGCTTGTGTGGGAGCCCAGAGTTGTATATAGTTGGTCCGTTGGCCCTGTTCTCCAGTCTTTACTGGGCAGCCATCTTCCATGCTGTACCAAATAAAGAGCTGTTATCCACTTCCACCTCACCTCTTCAGTGATTAAAAGAGGTAAAGGTAGTCCCCTGTGCAAGCACCAGTCATTTCCAACTCTGGGGTGACGTTGCTTTCACAACGTTTTCATGGCAGACTTTTTACGGGGTGGTTTGCCATTGCCTTCCCCAGTCATTTACGCTTTCCCCCCAGCAAGCTGGGTACTCATTTTACCAACCTCGGAAGGATGGGAGGCTGAGTCAACCTGGAGCCGGCTACCTGAACCAGCTTCCGCTGGGTTCGAACTCAGGTCGTGAGCAGAGGGCTCCAACTGCAGTACTGCAGCTTTACCACTCTCGGCCACGGGGCTCTTCTTCGATGATTAGAACCCACTATGTTATAGGCCTAATCTGCAAAGGAGTTCCTGCTACAAAAAAAAAGTCATGCCAATGGGGAAATTTATGCATGAAATTATGCACATATAAGTTTCCCCATCAGGCAAACAGCAGTTCTCCAAGGCTCATTCGGGTTGGGAAAATGGCACTAGGGTTGGGGGAGGGGAGGTTTAAGACCTTTCTCATCTGTCAGGGTCCCTGCATAACTCGATATTAGATTTCCAGCAAGGAGACCTGTGGACAGACCTTGTGAAGAACACGTGGACTTTGTAATCTGTGTGTCAGCCCATAGAGAGTTTGCTTCCACAAAAATGTACTAATGCTTCCTATCGTAGAGGGCTTTACAGGATATTATTCATAGAGGGGAAGCCGACCCTCATCTAGGATCCTCAAGAGCTCCGTGTACAGAAGCTGTATATCTGCAAGTAGCCATGGAGAAGCCAAAAGGGATTGGCTATCAGGCATTGTTTCATGCCTTTGGTCCAATCCACAGCAAGCCATCTCTTATGCGCCTAATGTCTGGAAATAATAGAAATGGGGGCAAAAATCAGAGCGGAGGCTTCCTCCTGAAAAACTAAACCAGATTATTTTGTCCATATGAAAAATCAAAGAAGGCTATGGACAATTACTTACACAAAACTGACCAGACTTAAGAATAAGGCATTTTAACCATCTAGACTGCAGGGGTGTCAAACATGTAGCCCAGGGGCCAAATCAGGCCCCCAGAGGGCTCCTATCAGGCCCCCGAACAACTGTCTGTCATCTGCTTCCTTCTCCCCCTCTGGCTTCCTTCTGCATCACAGCTTGCTTTTCCAGGCTTGCTCAATTGCACAGGAGCTACAGAGCAAAACCTCTATTTTCTCCATTGGCTCAGACTCCTCCCTTGCTTTGCCAGGCTCACGCAACCACACAGCAGAGCTACTGAGCCAAGCCTCTCTTCCTTCTGTTGGCTGAGGCTCCTCCCCACCAGCCCCTGAGGGAGGGAGGAAGGAAAGAACCAGAACTTCCTTTGTCTAGTTCCCTGGATCACATGAGAGAGATACAAAGAAAGCACCTTTAAGACCAATGAGTGCTAATGTTTTAAACATGATTTAAGTTTTTTAAAAATGTGTATATTTATGTCATGGGTGCTGGGGGCCCTGCAGAAGAAGCCAAGCCTGCAGAAGAAACTGTGCCCCTGCCACCTGCACCAGTGCCCCTGCCTCCTGCTGGAGGAGATCCAAGCCCCCCTGCCTCGCCCTCTCGGGTGGCTCGTGTGCGTGACCGCCTTCGTCAGGACCTCAGGGATCGGAGGAGGGCGGCACGCTCACGAGCAAGACGCTCCCTGAGCCCTGAGTTTTGAAAGGATTCTGGCCCTTCTAGGAGTGAGGGTGCTTGAGTCCCAGCAGGATCCTGGCTGCCCTCTGAGTCAGCAATTAGCCCAAATGGGCAACAGACAGCAGAGGGCTATATAGCTGTGGGCTTTGAGAGAAGGCTTTGTGGAAGCAACTAGTCGTCTACCTGACGTCCTAGCATCCACTTCGGCTTTTGACTTTGGACCTCCTGACCTTGGCTTGACTTCTGGACCCCCTGACTACGGCTTCTGAACCTCTGACCTACGATACCTGGACGACGATTTGGCTTTGGCACCTTGGACACTCTTGCTCACCGGTTACAGACCTTGGACTGCCCCTGGACTTCGCCTGGCCTGGCCCCAGCTCGTGACAATTTAATTATATTTGTCTGTGTCCTTTATGAAGTTTATAGCTCTGCTACTTAATATTAAATCAGTACACCCATGGCCCAGCCCAGCAAGGTCTCATTTATATCAGATTCGGCCCTTATAACAAATGAGTTTGACACCCCTGATCTAGACTTAGCCACTTTTGAGACCTTGGGCAGTAAGGGAATGTTTCCATCTCACATTTGGCCAAGAATGGGCCTCTCACAGTGGTCTTCTCTCTGTTTCCCCTCCCTTCCCCCCCCCCCACAAAAGACAAGACGAACCTGTTCATGGAGCTAATTCATTGAGTGCTATATAATTAGTCATTATAGGTAACCCTTTACCTTCAACAGGCGCAAACATGCAAAAACCAGGAAGCCCAGTGAGGAAACTGGTATGAGTTAAAAAAATAAATAAATAAAGACTGCCGTTTCAGGAGGAAAAAGAAAGGGAAGAGATTTGAATAATATGCAAAATAGGCTGTATGTTATTAACAAGGTGTCAAGTTTTGACAGTCTACGTTATTGTGGAAATAAATGAGTTTTGACACAAATATGTACGAAATGCATTGATTTCTTTTTCTCCCTTTTGAACAAATGTTGTAATGAGATGTTGCTGGCCGTGCCTCGGATTTAGAAAGATTTTGATGAGCATTAGGCGAAAAACAGAGCCGCTGATCAATTATTAATGAATTCATTAATGCTGTCCGAGGCGCAACAATAATTATTTCCTTTTCCCAGGTAACGCTTCCAACCACCGTCGCCACCCCGCCTCCCGATGCCACGCACGCAGACGGCCCCTCCGACGACACATCCTTCTCCCCCGCTTTGCATTTTTAATTTCCCCCAAATGAGAAGGCACAACACAGAGACAAAAATAATATTCCGATGATAAGCTCTGGAGGAGATCAAAACGGCGCCAAGGAAAGGACGGAGCCTCTCGTCTTAACGAGGTCTGACAAATATTATCTGAATGCTCCTTATAATCTGTCCTTTTTCATTTCGGCTCCCCAGTGAACGAAACGCCATTAGCCGAAGCCTGTTTTGCATCCGGGAAGAGACAAACAGGTCAATGCTTCTTAATGTTGGCCAGTGTGCTCTCGATGAGATTTGCGTTGCGCCGGCATGGACTCCAGAGAGGGACAAGGGAAGATGTGTCCAGCAAGCGCCTGTCGCCTTAGGACAAACATCTGCTAGAGGAACTCGTTGGCCACGTTCACCGGCTGGGGACTCCATGGTTGATCCATTCCATCAGGGTTACCAGATGTCCTCGTTTCCCATCCTGGCCTGGTTTCTGGAAGGATCGCCGTGGAATTGCGCTAAGATGGCCAGTGACCTGGACTGAAATTACCCTCTCCAAAGCTGTGCTCGCTGATGGATGTTCCAGAGCGTATTCAGAAGGTCTGAGAAAGAATGAAGCCAAAGAAGATAGGTCAGAAGAAACATTATCAGCCAGCTTCCCCAAGTCTGAAGAAGTTTCTTCTGTCTCCTCTCAGATCCTCACAGTTCCTAGAATTTCACAGACCAGGCAACATTAGAAACCCTTTCCAGATGTTACATCCAGACAGGGGTCGTTTTGTAGAAAAATAGGTGGTGGAGCTCATTAGCATAACTCATTAACACATGCCGCCACCACCCCAGCCAAAAGCAACCCGATGCAAGAAAGGAGAGCCCCGGGCGATCAAGGCCTGCTTGGGCTGGCTAGAGATCCAGCCAGCCCAAGCAGGCCTCGCTTGCCTGGGACTCTCCTGGGTCACCCCCTCCCCACAGTCAAAAGGCCAGCAAGCCACCCGCTGCCCAAAATCACATCAGAAGTGGAGAAACGGCAGTGCGGGCTTCCCCAGGGGTTAATGAAGGCTGCTGGGGGTGTGGCAGAACTCCTGGTGGCTGGCTGGCTGCCCGCTCTCCTAATCCAGGGATTGTTATGCTGCTGCACCTATTATTCAAAGGACAAGGTAGGTAGGTGGGGAGGAGGGAAGGGACCCTCAGAAAGGTTCAGGAGCTGTGCTCCTGTGAGCTGCTGCTGCACCTGAGGCCTGCATCCAGAAATTCTCCGCCTCACCATCTTCACAGTGTGTCTGTTGCAGAAAGAGGAATAGGCTTCCCAATCTCCAGCTCCCAGCGGAGGAATCTCCTGGTTTTACAGGTTTCCTTCCACCCCCAGCCAGCTAGCCGGCGGGGGAAGCCCCACCCCCACAGCCCCCACAGCTCTAGATCTCCAGCAGTTTCAGTGAATAATGGAGAACTGATCCACGGATATCGGGGGCTCTAGGGGGGCTGTGTTTTGAGGTAGAGGCACCAAATTTTCAGTATAGCATCTAGTCCCTCTCCCCAAAATACCCTCCAAGTTTCAAAACGATTGGACCAGGGGGTCCAATTCTATGAGCCCCCAAATAAGGTGCCCCTATCCTTCATTATTTCCTATGGAAGGAAGGCATTTAAAAAGGTGTGCTGTCCCTTTCAACGTGATGGCCAGAACTCCCTTCAGAGTTCAATTATGCTTGTCACACCCTTGCTCCTGGCTCCGCCCCAATGTCTCCTGGCCCCACCCCCAAAGTCTCCTGGCTCCACCCCCAAAGTCCCCAGCTATTTTTTTTTAATTGGACTTGGCAACCCTAAAGAGGAATGAGATTGTAAGCCTCTCCGAGGCAAAGGTTTAGATCCAACTCTTCTACTACTACTGAGTAAGAACCTCGATCTCTCAAAATTAGTATTTTGTACTCTGACGGCAGTGGCTCCCCAGGGCCCTTTATTGTTGTTTCAATGTACTCACATGAGGCTTCTCCTATAAGAGTTGTCAAAAGGCTTGAAGAAAAAGTACCCTGTTTCTTTAATAGTGGCTAAATGTGTGGAAATGGGAAGCTTAAGCATCTCATGGGTTGGAGGCAGGGGTGGAATTCTAGCAGGAGCTCCTTTGCATATTAGGCCACACACCTCTGATGTAGCCAATCCTCCTGGAGCTTACAAAAAAGAGCCTTGTAAACTCTTGGAGGATTGGCTACATCAGGGGCGTGTGGCCTAATATGCAAAGGAGCTCCCACTAGAATTTCGCCCCTGCTTGGAGGTAACTAAAAAAGTAAAGGTTAGTCCCCTGTGCAAGCACCAGTTGTTTCTGACTCTGGGGTGACGTTGCTTTCACAACGTTTTCATGGCAGACCTTTTACGGGGTGGTTTGCCATTGCCTTCCCCAGTCATCTACACTTTCCCCCCAGCAAGTTGGGTACTCATTTTACCGACCTTGGAAGGATGGAAGGCTGAGTCAACCTTGAGCCGGCTACCTGAACCCAGCTTCCACCGGGATCGAACTCAGGTCATGAGTTCGTGAGCTCGCAGAGGTTGTCCTTGAAAAGGCAGCTGCTGTGAGAACCCTCTCAGCCCCACCCACCTCGCAGGGTGTCTGTTGTGGGGGGAGAAGATATAGGCGATTGTAAGCCGCTCGGAGTCTCTGATTCAGAGAGAAGGGCGGGGTATAAATCTGCAGCCTTCTTCTTCAGTGCGGGAATACGCTGTTAGTTTTGAAGCCACCTTTGTGAAATGAGCGAGTTGTCAGGTCCCCCCTGGTACTCAATAAACAGTCTTTGATTTCTTCTAAAGTTCCATTTATTTTCGAATCCAGGTAAGTGCACTCAGGCATTTGCTCTGAGTCAGATCTGGGGTTACACAGAGGGACCAACAATAATATAGGAGTGAAACTAACAAGCAATTGCCCACCCCACCCCCCTTACACCAAATACAATCCCTTATTTTCCCAAGCATTCTTTGGATGGTCCTTTCCAGTCCAAGGTTGCAAACTTAGATACACCCTGTTACTGAAAGCGCACTAGACATGCAGGTGGGAACAAGGGGGAAGAGGGAGGAAAGAGATAACGGTACAGCAGGCTGGGAAAGAGTTTTAAAATACTTTGCAAGGCACTTACAGAAGAATTAACTCTGTCACGGCAAGATTCTCGATTACGGTTTCTGAGCAGGAATTCTAGTTATTCTCTTCTGCTGCATTGCACAAACGCCTTGTAGTCTCCTCTAATGGCACTCACTGAAGGGAATCAACAGCTCCATAAATAAAATCCAAAACGGGGAAGTGCTTTTAGAAATCAAATTGCAAAAATTGTGTCTGTGTGTGTATAAAGATGAGCATTAGACGGTGGGACCGACATTACAGCCCCCCCCCCCTCCCCAAATATCAGAGTGATTGTCATGCCATAATAACACATCAAAAGCTGAGCTGAAGAGCTATTTTGCTGGGAAATCTGTTTTGTGTAAGAAATTCTCTCACTGAAGCCTTCGTTGTTTTCCCATTTCCATCCCTCTTGAGTTTTGCATAGACATCAAAGGACAAAAGAGAAGAAGGCCTTGGTTTTTTTTTTTTCCACTAGGTGTTTTAAGCCGTTCTATATTTCCTGGTTGTATTACCACCCTGAACGACGCATCTCAGCATGTGGTCCATTACATACACGCACCCCACACACGGCAGCTGTGAGCAAAATCCATCAGAGAGGTATTATTCCCCAAAGGGAAAAAGGAGTGGGTAGAAAAGGAATCAAATATCTGAGGCTTCTAATCTCTCCCTGGAAGGAAAAAAAAAGTCCATACCTGTGCTCAGAAAACAGGAGGCCTTAGCAAACGATATTCTTGGGGATACTTGGCAGCTGCATGATCCTCCAAAAACAGGGTTGCTAGCGTCCAGGTCCCAGTGCGGGCTCCCCCACTTTGGGGTAGGGTTTCCAATCTCCAGGTGGGTAAGGAATAGAAAAAAACACTGTGAAATTGACAAGCTTTAAACAAATGGACACAGTAAGAACCTCTTGCTGAGGGTGAACGAGGAGAGCACAAAAATAGGCTTAGAAACTCAACATCAAAAAAAAACTAAGATCATGGCATCCGGCCCCATCACACCTTGGCAAATAGAAGGGGAAGACATGGAAGTAGTGACAGACTTCACATTGTTTGGGATCCAAGGTCACTGCAGATGGTGACTGTAGCCAGAAAATTAAAAGACGTTTGCTCCTTCGGAGGACAGCTATGGTGAACCTGGGCAGTATAATAAAAAGTAGAGACATCAGCCTGCCAACAAAAGTCTGTATAATCAAAGCGATGGTATTCCCAGTAGTAATGTGTGGCTGTGAGAGCTGGACCATAAGGAAGGCTGAGCGCAGAAGAATAGATGCTTTTGAGATGCGGTGCTAGAGAAGACTCTTGAGAGTCCCTTGGGCTGCAAGAAGATCCAATCAGTCAGTCCTAAGGGAAATCAACCCTGACTGTTCCCTGGAAGGTCAGATGCTGAAGCTGAGGCTCAAATACTTTGACCACCAAATGAAAAGGGAGCACTACCTGGAGAAGATCCTGATGCTGGGAAAGACAGAAGGCAAAAGAAGAAGGGGACGGCAAAAGCTGAGATGGCTGGACAGTGTTACTGATGTAACAAACACGAATTTGAGCAGACTTCGGAGGATGGTGGAAGACAGGAGGGCCTGGCGTGACTTGGTCCATGGGGTCGCAAAGAGTCCGACTCGACTGTGCGACTGAACAACAACTTTGAAATACTTAATTCATTGGAACTTCCCAAGGTATTTTTTAAACAGAATTCAAGCGACTCAATGTCTGAAATTATAGCATTGGTTCCAAACGCCCACAATCAATGCTGTAATAATTGGTAACATTCTGCCGTCTGTATATCCCGTTTTCTGATAGACACAGGTGTACTGTAACAGTTGAATAATGTAGAGGTAGCCGTCCTCTATCCAACAGGTGCGGCTACACGAGTCCAAGGTTCAATTCGTGTTTCATTCGCCACTTCCACTGGCCGCCTCTATTTTTATCAGGGGCCCATGCTAAGGCAACAGCTCACATATCATGGGTTCCATCTCTTTGTTTGCACGATCGGACGTTGAGCTCGGTTGAGTTGCTTGAATTTTGTTTAAAAAATACCTTGGGAAGTTCCAATGAATAAAGTGTTTCAAAGTACTGTGTGCATTTATTTAAAGCTTGTCCGTCTCACAGTGTTTTTTCTTTTCCTTATTAATCTATACACTGTAGTTTCCGGTTTTGGTTTTAATCCCCAGGTGGGGGCAGGGGATCCCCGGTTTGGAGGCCCTCCCCCCACTTCAGCGTCATCAGAAAGTGTGGGGGGGAGGGGAGGGACATGTCTCCTGAGCAGTCATCATTCCCTATGGAGACCAATTCCCATAGGGAATAATGGAGAATTGATCCGTGAGTATCTGGGGCTCTGGGGGAGCTGTTTTTTGAGATAGATGTACCATATTTTCAGCATAGCATGCAGTGCCTCTCCTCAAATCACCCTCCAAATTTCAAAAAGGTTGGACCAGGGGATGCAATTCTATGAGCCCCAAAATAAGGTGCCCCTATCCATCACTATTTCCAATGGAGGGGAAGCATTTAAAACAGGGATGTCGAACTCATTTGTTATGAGGGCCGGATCTGACATAAATGAGACCTTGTTGGGCCGGGCCATGTCAGGCTGGGCCCTGTATGTACCTATTTAAGATTAGGTAGCAAAGATATTAAATTGTATAAAGAACACAAACACCAATATATACATATATTTAAAAAACTTAAAACATGCTTAAAACGTTAGCACTTACTGGTCTTAAATCTGCTTTCTTTGTATCTCTCCTGTAGGATTGAGGGAACTGGGCAAAGGAAGCTATGGCTCTTTCCTTCCTTCCCCTGGGGACTGTGGGGGAGCCTCAACCAATAGAAGGAAGAGAGGCTTGGCTCAGTAGCTCTCCTATGCAATTGAGAGAGCCTGGCAAAGTGAGCTATTCCTCCCCCCTTCCTCCCCAAGGGAGGAGCCTCAGCCAATGGAGAAAATAGGTTTTGCTCTGTAGCTTCTATGCAATTGAGCAAGCCTTGCAAAGCAAACTGTTATGCAGAAGGTAGGGAGGAGGAAGCAGATGACAGCCAGTTGCTCGGGGGCCTGATAGGAGCCCTCCGGAGGCCTAATTCCGCCCCGGAACTGCATGTTTGACGCCTCTGATTTAAAAGGTGTGCGGTCCCTTTAAACGTGATGGCCAGAACTCCCTTTGGAGTTCAGTTATGCTTGTCGCAACCTTGCTCCTGGCCCCACCTCAATGTCGCCTGGCTCCACCCCCAAAGTCTCCTGGCTCCACCCCCCAAAGCCCCCCAATATTTCTTGAATTGGACTTGGGGACCCTATTTTGGGGGGCTTTGATCTGCTCCTGGCCAGCTGACTGGTGGGGGAAACCCTGCCCCCAAACAGAGACATCGCTGTGCAACTCCCCGCCATAATGTCATCACTTCCAGGTGATGTCATTGTGCTGGGGACGTCATGCAGCAACTCTCTGGGTTTTGGGTGGACTCTGTGGTCTTTAAGACCAAAAAACTCCATAGACTTTTGCCCAAAAAGTATTGAAATCGATGTCACTGACGCAATGATGTCCTGCCCACCCTCAGAAGAAGAAGAAGAAGATATTGGATTTATATTCCGCCCTCCACTCCGAAGAGTCTCAGAGCGGCTCACAATCTCCTTTACCTTCCTCCCCCACAACAGACACCCTGTGAGGTAGATGAAGATATTGGATTTATATCCCGTCCTCCACTCCGAAGAGTCTCAGAGCGGCTCACAATCTCCTTTCCCTTCCTCCCCCACAACAGACACCCTGTGAGGTGGGTGGGGCTGGAGAGGGCTCTCACAGCAGCTGCCCTTTTAAGGACTACCTCTGCCAGAGCTATGGCTGACCCAAGGCCATTCCAGCAGGTGCAAGTGGAGGAGTGGGGAATCAAACCCGGTTCTCCCAGATAAGAGTCCGCACACTTAACCACTACACCAAACTGGCTCATCCCCCAAATCCCCCACCATGATAGCAAGAGGATCTGGCAACCCTATCCAAAAATATAACATTTCAAAACGCCTTGAGGCCACTAGCCAAGATGGAGCAGGAAAGACAAAGTCCCAGAAAACATCACTTATGAGACAAAGAGATTATGAAAGGCCTACGGAATAATTATTCAAGAGGTTCTTTCCTTCTTCCTTATTAGCATTCTGTAGCACTTTTCGAAAAGAAGCTTATATATTTTCTGGAGCCAAGGTTCATTAATTCCCTGCAATCTTAGCTCTCAGGGTAAAGATAAGGACCTTGTCCATAGCAACATCACTCCTAAATTTACCAACCTTCAGTTGGCTTTTGGCAATGTCCTGGAATTGCAGTTGATCCCTGGATCTCAGGTCCCTGGAGGACATGGCAGCTTTGCACAAAGGACTTTGTGGCATCATATCCCTGCTGAACTCCTCCACCTCCCCAAATTTTGCACTCCCTAGACTTTGCACTCCCCTCAGTGTCCAGAAACTTCTCAACCCAGAACTGGCAACCCAAACCACTCCTGGGAACACCATAAGAACATAAGAGAAGCCATGTTGGATCAGGCCAATGGCCCATCCAGTCCAACACTCTGTGTCACATAAAAACATAAGAGAAGCCATGTTGGATCAGGCCAATGGGCCATCCAGTCCAACACTCTGGGTCACATAAGAACGTAAGAGAAGCCATGTTGGATCAGGCCAATGGGCCATCCAGTCCATCACTCTGTGTCACATAAGAACATAAGAGAAGCCATGTTGGATCAGGCCAATGGCCCATCCAGTCCAACACTCTGTGTCACATAAGAACATAAGAGAAGCCATGTTGGATCAGGCCAATGGGCCATCCAGTCCAACAGTCTGTGTCACATAAGAACATAAGAGAAGCCATGTTGGATCAGGCCAATGGCCCATCCAGTCCAACACTCTGTGTCACATAAGAACATAAGAGAAGCCATGTTGGATCAGGCCAATGGCCCATCCAGTCCAACACTCTGTGTCACATAAGACCATAAGAGAAGCCATGTTGGATCAGGCCAATGGCCCATCCAGTCCAACACTCTGTGTCACACAGTGGCCAAAAAAACCCAAGTGCCATCAGGAGGTCCACCAGTGAGGCCAGGACACTAGAAGTCCTCCAACTGTGCACACCCGAGCACCAGGAATACAGAGCATCACTGCCCCAGACTGAGAGTTCCAACAATAAGCTGTGGCTAATAGCCACGGATGGACCTCTGCTCCATATGCTTATCCAATCCCCTCTTCAGATGTTTGTCCACAAATTAATTGAATGGAAACAGAGAGGAGCAGGATTACACCCCACATCTCCCTTAATGACAACCTAGAGCAGTGATGTCCCAACATGTTGCTCATGAGGAACGCTGTGCCCACTGATATGTTTTTTACATTATTCTTCCTCAAAAGAAAGAGCCGATCCTGGCTTTCCTCCACCTCAACAGTCAGAACAGGATGTGGTGTCTGGAAAGAACCCAGCATCCCTTCTGCATCCACAAGGAGAATGTATTCTGAGACAGCTACTCTACCTTGGCACCTTCTAATATTTTGTGATTGGCCCCTGCCCCTAAGACAACTACTTTGTGATTGAATGTTGGCCATTTTGTGGGCATGCTTGTTACTAATTCTTAGAAACCTTATAGAGCCCACAAGATGAATAAGTTTGGGGAATCCCTGGCCTTTCTAACCATCTGTGGTAAAAAGGTAAAGGTAGTCCCCTGTGCAAGCACCAGTCGTTTTCGACTCTGGGATGACCTTGTTTTCACAACGTTTTCACGGCAGACTTTTTACAGGGTGGTTTGCCATTGCCTTCCCCAGTCATCTACATTTTTCATTTCATTTCATTTATATCCCGCCCTACCCCACCGAGGCGGGCTCAGGGCGGCTCACAACATAACAATTCTAACAATAAGGTTTAAAAAATTAAAATACAATAATAATTTACATAATTAAAAACAACCAGTATATCAATGTATCAGTATATCAATGTATATCAGTATATCAATGTAATGTCAGTTGCTATCTTATTGTCTTCCTTCAGAAGACAATACCCTTTCCCCCCAGCAAGCTGAGTACTCATTTTACCGACCTCGGAAGGATGGAAGGCTGAGTCAACCTGGAGCTGGCTACCTGAACCAGCTTTTGCTGAAATCGAACTCAGGTCGTGAGCAGAGGGCTCCGACTGCAATACTGCAGCTTTACCACTCTGCGCCACGGGGCTTTAGCCATCTGTGGTAGCTTCTCTTTATTAAATTATTGTTTGCACTTCCTTCGGTGTCTTAGAAAAGACTCCCCCCCCTTAACTGGATTCATACTAAAATAACTAACTCTCCACAGAACTTCTACCAATCAACTTAACACTTGCAGCAACCAGCATACTGAGCCTATTTTTTGACATCCGAATAACCTGTCTGGCCACACTAACCCCCCCACCCCAACACCACAACCACCGAACACAAACTCAAAAACTTGACAACTCAAAACTAACTTTCCCCAAAACCTCACACTGATAATATTACTATCAGCACCTGCTACTCCTCACAATGCCACTCATATACAACGCTTCCGAGAAGTTTAGGTTAACAGCCATAAACCAAGAGCCTTAAGACAAGAGTAACCGCTCTCCTAATTTCTGAAGACTTGTAAAACCCTAATACACATCTTCTGAGTGCAACTCTCAGACACTTTAATTAAACTAAGGCCTTTTAAGGGTCTTAAAAAGGCACTGCGATATTAATAATGTGCCAATTAATTTACATTTAGTTGATGAACTCCTTCCTTGATTAAAAGGAAGATGGTGATTCAGAAACATTCTGTGGGATAAGCCAGTGCTGTGAACTAATTAGAGTAGTTTGAGGCAATCCAAGTTCAAATCCCCATTTCACCACAAATAGGGTTGCCAGATACACCCTGGATAGGCTTGCCAGTCCTCAAGTCCAGGCAGGGGATCCCCTGGTTTTGCAGGCTCCTCTCCACTGCTAACCAGCTGGCCAGCAGAGGAAGCCCCGCAACCAACACCCACCATGTGCCTTTAGATGCCAGGCAGGTTCAAAAACTTGCAACCTCTTCTGTTTTGGAAGTGGTGTCTGTGCCTTTAAATCTCAGCGAGACTAAAGCTGGGGGAGGCAAACAAGAAGAGCTGTGTGTGTGTGTGTGTGAGAGAGAGAGAGAGAGAGAGAGAGAGAGAGACTAATCCCTCTGTTCATTTTGCACTCCTTTCACAAGCTGTTTATGTCGTAAAAAGGATAGCAAAGAGTTAACTACAGCCTGATTACGGGATAGAGGAAAATTCTACCCCCTAGATCTCTCTCTCTGTAAATTGGTTGAAATACAGCAGATTGTTACATTCAGCAGCTCCAGTGAGTAAAGCTATCTATTCCATTGCCCCAGCAGGCCCATAGCTATGGTGGAGCCCCAGGGGGTCCAGGCCCCTCAAATCAAACTCCTGGGTAAACAGTAAGGCTCCACCAATCAGTTCACTACCGTTTGCAAGCAGTGCCTGGCGCCGCGGGCTGTGCATCTTCCGCCAGCGGCTGGGAAATCCTTCAGAGGTGCTGCTGGAGACACCAATTTTTCGGCATAGCATCTGGTGCCTCTCCTCAACCCCTCCCCCAAGTTCCAAAAAGACTGGCCCAGGGGGACCAATTCTATCAGCCCCTAAAGAAGATGCTGCTATCTTCCAATATTCCCAAAGGAAGGAAGGCATTTAAAAGGTGTGCAGTCCCTTTAAATGTGAGGGCCAGAAGTTCCTTCAGAGTTCAATCATGCTTGTCACACCCTTGCTCCCGGCTCCACCCCCAAAGTCTCCTAGCTCCACCCCCAAAGTCTTCTGGCTGCACTCCAAAGTCTCCTGGCTCCACCCCCAAAACCCCCAGATCTTTGAGTCAGACCTAGCAATCCTAAAATAACCTCATCTGGTAATAACATTCCATGAAGTCTCTATTAAGAGGAGAAATTTTCCTCCTTTGTTTCTCACCGATATCCGAGGTGGGTCACAGGATAACAATAAAGAAAACGGCAAAACTGCAAAGATAGACAGCTTAAGACAAATAAATTAATGATGCCATAGGGCAGGGGTGGCCAACGGTAGCTCTCCAGATGTTTTTTTGCCTACAACTCCCATCTGCCCTAGCCAGCATGGCCAATGGCTGGGGTTGATGGGAGTTGTAGGCAAAAAAAACATCTGGAGAGCTACCATTGGCCACCCCTGCCATAGGACTAGGCTAGCAGAAAAAGGGAACAATGCAAACAGTAAACAGAGAGGCAGTTTGGTGTAATGGTTAAGTGAGCAGACTCTTATCTGGGAGAACTGGACTTGATTCCCCACTCCTCCACTTGCAGCTGCTGGAATGGCCATAGCTCTCATAGGAGTTGTCCTTGAAAGGGCAGCTGCTGTAAGAGCTCTTTCGGCCCCACCTACCTCAAAGGGTGTCTGTTGGGGGGGGGGGAGATAAAGGAGATTGTGACTGCTCTGAGACTCTGAGATTCAGAGTATAGGGCGGGATATAAATCCTTCTAAACTGTCTAAAGCAAAGTAGGCGGAAGAGGAACTGTAATTCTGGGAGGGCTCCAGGCCCCACCTGGAGGCTTGGCAAGCTTACTTACAACACTGTGAAAGATTCAATTTAAGGCCATCTCAGCCATGACACTGATTTCGGAGTATTCAAATGTGAGAATCGCTGCCTCTAAAGTTTTGAAACTTATTCTACAGTTAAGTTCACTTGTTCCGAGTTTGGGTAGTATTTCCCTTGTCCTTTGACCTCCGCACTTTAGATGCACATAACTTTAGTGCTTAATTCCAGGGAGAACTGCCAAAATCCATTCTGGAATTAATTTCAGGGAGGACCAAGCCCGTCAGCACCAGCAATCAATCATGATCCCCCCCTACCTTGCAGTTGAGGAATTTGGCCTTCAGTCTTTTTGAAAGAAACTTGTTCCATATCTCTCCTGTATCTGCATTGTAAAATGCATCTAGCCATACCTTTAGACCCAAAATGGTCTCTTTGTAGGGTTGCCATTTGCCCAGTGGCGACAACAATCTACTCCATCCCCTGCCCACGATTACTGTAGCAGTTGGGACAAAAATGGGAGCAGGGAGTATTGTCAATGGTAATGCTCTAGGAATTTTAGCCATAGAGATTGGGGGAATGCCTAGATCGGGGTGGCCAAACTGCAGAGCCTCTTTCACACATATTGTGTGACTCTCAAAGCCCCCACTGCCCCGTCGGAGAAGGCATTTGTCTCTTGAAATCACTTCTTCAAGCCAAACCCAGCGGGTGGCTTGGAGAATGCATTTAAAGTTAACGTTTCTGTCTTTCCACCTCTCCCTCCCCTGTCTATTTGCCTCCCTCCTTCCCTCTCTTGTCTTGTGGCTCTCAAACATCTGGCATTCATGTCTTGCAGCTCTCAAATATCTTATGTTTACTCTGTGTGGCTGTCATGTTAAGCAAGACTGGCCACTCCGTCCTAGATCATTACCCAGAAATAATGTCATGACCAGCGACCCTCCACCTGGAAGTGATGTTGCATCCTCCATGACACTCCAGGACTTTCCCAGATCCCTATGATAAAGAACATAGAGTTTGGGTGAAATCAGATCTGCAGTGCCCAATCAGAAGACGTGCTGGGCAAGCCCAGGCGGCCTCCAGCAAAGGTGACAGCAAGCACCATGGAGCCCATGGGGACTACGCCGGAGCCATGGTTTAACTGGTCCACCCAGTTGCATAGATTGTGTTGGTTTATGAAATAGCTGTTAATATTCGATAGCACAGCTGGGAATATGCACACTCTTGCCCATTAAATATTAACAAGGAAAGCTGAGACTTTTTGAAGTGTAAGAATCGTAATCTGGGCAGGCCTCGTACGGACTTTCTGCCAGGGCATTCATGCTCTTTGCATGCTTCATCTGCGGGCCGAGTCTTTAGAGAATTGCAACCCCTGCATAAGAGTTCTGGCCTGGAATTTCCTTTGGCTTCTGTTTTTAATTAGCGGTTCTGCAAAGGGGGGGGGGGATTCTCCCTTTTGTCTGGTCTGCTGCTCTAATGCAAATTCCCAAAATACTTATACTGGAAGAAAGTTTCATGTCAGATCTACAGAACTATTAGTAGCCTGTGTATGAAGAAGAAGAAGACTGCAGGTTTATACCCTGCTCTTCTCTCTGAATCAGAGACTCAGAGTGACTTACAATCTCCTATATCTTCTCCCCCCTGCAACAGAGGTGGGTGGGTCTGAGAGGGCTCTCGCAGCAGCTGCCCTTTCAAGGACAACTCCTGAGATAGCTCTGGCTAACTCAAGGCCATTCCAGCAGCTGGAAGTGGAAGAGCGGGGAATCGAACCCGGTTCTCCCAGATAAGAGTCTCCACACTTAACCACTACACCAAACATGGCACAGAACCTGAAAACAGCTGCAGAATTCAGTTTCCAAGTACACTTATTGAGTGGATGACATAAAATTCTATATAATTTCTCTCAAGGTGTCTAGCAGGTTTTTTAATACCCAGGTGTAAATATGTCAACTCAACAGCAAAAGAACAAACAAACAAAACTAATCACTTTTCCCTGCCAAAACAACATCACCATTAGGCATGGCGTCACCTCCCAAACAAAGGGATGTCTTTAGAATACCTTCAGTGCAGAGCTTCTCAAAGAGGGAAATCCTGGCAACCAGGGCCATTACTGAGAAGGCTCTGATTCACACTTCATTTTTTTTGGACTCAACACAAGAAGGAAATTTTGTATAGATTTTTAACAAGGGTGAAATTCAGAAAGACACAAGATTTGCAAATCCTAGGAATTTACAGGCTAATAACAGTCATTTCAATTGTTCACACTACATAACAGGTAGAAAGGATGGGTTTTTTTACAACTAAGTGCAGGGACGTAGTAGTCATACTACTAAGTATAAAAGGCTCAGAAGGATATCTTAGTAGTAGGACTGACTTAGTAGTCTACTATACTTAGTAGTCTACTTAGCATACTACTAAGTAGTCATACTACTAAGATATCCTTCTGGGCCTTTTATACTTATACTAATCCAACCCTTGGATTTTGACTATGTTCCCTGTTTCCCTTTCTCTGCCTATTAAGAATGCTATCATTAAAAAAACAACTACTCTGTTCATATAAAAGTGGAATTGGAGTTGTCAACTGATGACTAGCATCCGGTAGAAGATGGCGGGGTGGGGGCAGAATCCCTGGGAACTGTATGGTAAAGCCATAGTTTCAAGCAATTCCTAGAGTAGTATGAGGTCACTTTCAAGTTTTCCCAGGAAGTGACATCATATCACATCAAGAGCAATTTTTAAATTAATTTTTCTCCTGCCAGCCAACAGAGTGGGGGTGGCCAACAGGAGGTCTCCAACCAGAGCAGGAGACATTGAAATCTTAAGAATGTAAGAACATAAGAGAAGCCATGTTGGATCAGGCCAATGGCCCATCCAGTCCAAAACTCTGAGTCACATAAGAACATAAGAGAAGCCATGTTGGATCAAGCCAGTGGCCCATCCAGTCCAACACTCTGGGTCACATAAGAACATAAGAGAAGCCATGTTGGATCAAGGCAAAGGCCCATCCAGTCCAACACTCTGTGTCACACAGTGGCCAAAAAAATTATACACACACACACATATATACACACACACACACACACACACACACTGTGGTAGCCACTGATGGACCTCTGCTCCATATTTTTATCTAACCCCCTCTTGAAGGTGGCTATGCTTGTGGCCACCACCACCTCCTGTGGCAGTGAATTCCACATGTTAATCACCCTTTGGGTGAAGAAGTACTTCCTTTTATCCATTTTAACCAGACTGCTCAGCAATTTCATCGAATGCCCACGAGTTCTTGTATTGTGAGAAAGGGAGAAAAGGACTTCTTTCTCTACTTTCTCCATCCCATGCATTATCTTGTAAACCTCTATCACGTCACCCCGCAGTCGACGTTTCTCCAAGCTAAAGAGCCCCAAGCATTTCAACCTTTCTTCATAGGGAAAGTGTTCCAACCCTTTAATCATTCTAGTTGCCCTTGGGTGGAATTCAGGTCAGGCTAAGGTTGCCGGCCCCTGGGTCCCAGCTTTGAGCTGCCACCAGGTGTAAGTCACTGCTGCAAGGCTCAGGCTCGCAATGCCCCAGACCACCTGCCTGCCACACCTCCTGGCTGGCTGTCTCCCTCCTTGTGTGCATGTACTCACTGTTGGCTCCTGCTGCTCATCAAGCTTCATTCACTTCCCAGCTGATTGCAGTGACTCAAGTGCATAAGGCATTTTTTTGAAAGAGAGGAGCAATGCCGGTGGTTGGTGCCTGGGAGCTCCAGGCGATGCCCTGGTGTGCTCTGCTTTGCATGCTCAGCATAGGCCAGCAGGGGGAAACCCACCCACCCCGAAGCAGTGAAGTTATTGTGTAACATCTTTTGGCATGATGACATCACTTCCAGTTTCAAAGCTAAAAAAAAAATCCCATACAGTTGTTGCCCAAAAAGCAGAACATAGTGTGTGGCATTGCCAATGTGATGATGTCACTTGCAGGTGACATCATCATGTTGGGAACGTTACACGTGACTTCCTGCCCACCCCTGGAATGCCCCCCAAATCCCCACACCAACAGTGAGGGGACTTGGCAACCTACTCTCTTGTTTTAAAGGGATGGTTCCAGCCTACGGAGTTAGTATTATTTTGGTTCCATTTTAGATTTGTTGTTAGGGTTGCAAGCAATGCCTTGGCAGATGTCAAAAGATTTAGAGAGCAGAACTTAGGAAGGATGTGATGTCGTTTCTGGGCTACATTCTAGGGATTTCCCCTTATCTCTATGGTAAAGACCATAGAGTTGTGGGGAAATCCCTACAGCATCATTATGGAGGCCATTTCCTGGCCATTTTTTCTCTTGCTTCTCCATTTCTCAAGGGCAGCGGGCTGAAGCCGAGGGCTGGAGTTTGGTGGACATGGCTGGCCAAATAGTAGACCTGGCTTATTTATTAGTTGTGTTTTTCGTATTTCAACTTTTAATTGTGTACAACAATTATATGCTTATGTTTCCATTGCAACCATAAGCACGGCTACTTCCTTTCAAGGCATTGAAGCCGTATTTATAATAATAATAATAATAATAATAATAATAATAATAATACTTTTTATTTATATCCCGCCCTCCCCACACAAGCAGGCTCAGGGCGGCTCACAACATATAACAGTGTAACTCTGCTCAAGGTTTATCTATCTCTCTGTGAGCCATGATGTTGTAACAGGGCTACATCACGGCCTGCTGATAGCTGTGGCCTAAGGCCGAGTGTAATCTGCGTTGGCTTACCTTTTCCCACCCCCCACTTCTGCCTGCTCTAAATTCTAATCTAAATAAATCAACGAAGGTGAATTTTGGCTGGCAGAAGCATCCCATTGCGACTAGATTCCATCTGATCATCGCGTTGTCTTGCCTGTGGTCGGATCCTTCCGGCACCAAGGCGTTGGGAAGCAGGCAGAAAGGCAACCTCCCCCTTCGAAATGCCTTCAGCTTGTGAGGCAGAAGCGGGCAACCCTGAAACCTAAGCGCGTATTCATTTGAACCGCAGTGACAGCCTCATTTAGAAACAAATTAGGGGTTAACGAAGAAGTCCACAGCAGTGGCGGAAGCGAGTTTCCCTTTTCCCCTCCCTGTCTGTTAGAATTAGGAGCCTTCCGTGAGTCGCGGGTGTCAAGAATACGAACGGGCGGTGTCATATCCGCAGCCTCTAATTGAAGGCAAGATAAATGGAGTGGAAAGGCAGCGTCCGATCCAATCAAAACATGAAAAAGGTATTTTGACATGTAAATTACAAACTTCCTGCGTATTTTGTCTCCCCAATTACACCCTCCCCTGTCATGTTTTTTTAAATTATATCTTAATCTCCCAGCCTCCTAATAATTATGTCATTATTCTTGGGGTATTTTATAGGATCTGCCATTCATTATTAACCAAACTCACTCTCCGTCCCCCGATGATGCTATTTCTCATGGTGTTCAAATATGCATTGTGTCACATCTGCCTTTGTAAATGTTAGGCCGGTCCTTCTCGTCGCTCTTTGATTAAGCGGTTGGGAATCCGCGAGTCTCTCACAGGCAGTTTATTCTGCCCATCATTATTTTATAGGGATGCACATTCTGGGATATCCATTTTTTAAAACACCGAATGGCTTCCTATATAAATCCCCCATCGGCTGGAATCACGGCTAGGGCCTCGAGGGGTTTTAACAGCAACCTGGCCCAACGCCATTCTAACCTGTCAGAGAATTTTTTTCCCCCCACTCAGGATGGCTGCCAGTCCAGGTGATGGGAAAACTGTTAAACCCAAGTCACCCTGAAATATCCTTTTTCTGCACCACAGAAAAGGCCGGGATTGTGAGTTAAGCAACAATTTGTCGTAGCAAGCAGAAGCTGCCTCGATGCAATCCAGAAGGCCAGTGTGGGGAAAGCCTTTCTCTTAGAACAGAGCCTGGTATTAGGAGTTGTCCTCGAAAGGGCAGCTTCTGGGAGAGCTCTCTCAGCCCCACCCACCTCACAGGGTGTCTGTTGTGGGGAAGGAGATAAAGGAGATTGTAAGCCGCTCTGAGACTCTGATTCAGAGAGAAGGGCGGGGTATAAATATGCGGTCTTATTATTATTATTATTCTCCAGGGTCCCCTGCTGAGGAGAACACACACGAACACATGCAAAGTGCCTTAGACAGAGACAGACCATTGGTCCATCAAGGGTAGCACTGCTCCCTCTGGCAGGCAGCAGTGCACTAAGATCTTTCCCACCACCCGTTACATGATCAGGGGTCATTTCATAGGGGAAAAAAGTGGGGAGGTTGATCCATATCCATGGGGCTGCCACCAAAAAGGCCCTCTCTTGTGTATCCACCAAAAGAACTTCTTTGGTTGTCAGGACGGCCAAGAAGGCCTCTGCCTGTGATATTAATTCCTGGGCAAGAACACACAGGAAAAAAACAGGACTGACTTGGCCTATTCCCTGAATTCCTTTCCAGTGTTCTTACAGTGTTCTTCCCTCCTCTTCAGGAAAATGCTGCAAGGTAGGTTAGAGTGACTGGCGTAAGGTCGCCCAGCAAACTTCCATAGTAGAAATTGAGATTTGAACCTGAGTTTCTTGGATTTCCCTCATCTAAGTAGCCCAGGCTAGCCTGATCTCATCAGATCCCAGAAGCGAAACAGGGCCAGTCCTGGTTCCTACTAGGATGGGAGACCACCAAGGAAGTCATAGGTTGCTTTGCAGAGGCAGGCAACGGCAAACCACCTCTGGATTTCTTTTGCCCTGAAATCCTACAGGGCCACCATAAGTCAGCTGCGACTTGACAGCAAGAGTCAAAAGAGTCTGAACTCCAAACCACTATTCAACACTGGCTAGGGTTGCCAAGTCCAATTCAAGAAATACCTGGGGGCTTTGGGGGTGGAGCCAGGAGACTTTGGGTGGAGCCAGGAGACATTGGGGGCAGAGCCAGGAGCAAGGGTGTGACAAGCATAACTGAACTCCAAAGGGAGTTCTGGCCATCACATTTAAAGGGACAGCACACCTTTTAAAACGCCTTCCTTCCACAGAAAATAATGACGGATAGGGGCACCTTCTTTTGGGGCTCATAGAATTGGACCCCCTGGTCCAATCATTTTGAAACTTGGGGGGTATTTTGGGGAGAGGCACTAGATGCTATACGGAAAATTTGGTGCCTCTGCCTCAAAAAAGAGCCCCCCCAGAGCCCCGATACCCACAGATCAATTCCCCATCATTTCCTATGGGAATCGTTGGTGGAGGTGCATAATGGCTGTGGGGGCGGGGCTTCCCCCGCCGGCCAGCTGGCTGGGGGAGGGGGGAAGCCTGTAAAATCGGGGGATCCCCCGCTGGGACCTGGGGATTGGGAAGCCTAACACTGGCTCATCCTATTCATAGACAACTACCAAGTTGAATGCAGTTATCTTTTAAAAACAGAGCTTTGAAACATCTATTTTCACTTCTGTTCTTTTTTTAAGAATAAGAAAAACATGAAAAAGTTACTTAGCCCCCAGGGCATCCAATCAATTTATACTAGACAAGGCTTTTTTTTGTTGTTGTAGAAAGAACTCCTTTGCATATTAGGCTACACCCCCTTGATATAGCCAATCCTCCAAGAGCTTACAGGGCTCTTAATGCAGGGCCTACTGTAAACTCTTGGAGGATTGGCTACATCAGGGGGTGTGGCCTAATATGCAAAGGAGTTCCTGCTACAAAAAAAAGTCCTGATAGTAGATAAATACTAGATGGATTAAAACATAGTAAAAGTGACATGGAAATCAAAGAAAAATTTTACTTAGTGGCTGCGGTAACCCAGAAATGATCAAGTTGGCTTGGGCTCGATTTTTTGCACCGTATAGTGAGAACGGTATCTGTTTGGCTCAGACGTCATGCCAAGGTGATATCGCAATTTCGCTGGGGATATCTGATAAAAGCAGAAAGCTCAAGAAGAGCGGCAAAATTTCTCCGGAAGGATTGTTAAGAGTTGCCGGCTTCGGGTTAGGAAACACTTGGAGAATTTGGGGGTGGAGCCTGAGAAGGGCGGAGCTTGGGAGGGGAGGGACCTCAGTAGGGTACAGTGCCGGAGTCCACCCTCCAAAGCAGCCATTTGCTCCAGGGGAGCTGATATCTATTGTCTGATAATCAGTTGTAACAGTGGAAGATCTCCAGGACTCACTTGGAGGCTGGTAATCCTAGGGCATATCTGCTTACCTTAAATGGCGTTTCTCCAATTTCAACATCACATTCATTCCTTGGGGCTGAAATTTAACCAGCTCAGTGCAGTTCAGAGTACTGGTAAGAAGGCAGCCAAACTGGTACCTCCCGTTTTCCTGTTTTGAGATCCTACCCAAGATTTTTGTCTTTTTATGTGCATGTTAGAGCCCCATGGCGCAGAGTGTTAAAGTTGCAGTACTGCAGTCCTAAGCTCTGCTCACGACCTGAGTTCGATCCCCAGCAGAAGCTGGGTTCAGGTAGCCGGCTCGAGGTTGACTCAGCTTTCCATCCTTCCAAGGTCGGTAAAATGAGTACACAGCTTGCTGGGGAGGAAAGTGTAGATGACTGAAGAAGGCAATGGCAAACCACCCCGTAAAAAGTCTGCCATGATAACGTTGTGAAAGCAACATCACCCCAGAGTTGGAAACGACTGATGCTTGCACAAGGGACCTTTCCTTTCCTTGTTGGCATGTGTGTGTGTTTGCACTTGGAAGTCATGGCGACCTCTAGTGACTGACTCCTACTGGGGGCCTGGAGGATCTTCAGGGAGGTGGCTGAATAAAGCCTGCCCCTGCCTCCCATCTTCTGGTATTCCAAAGAAATATTTGCTTCTGAGCTCCATTGTTCAAACTCCCTGGGAGAATTTTGCTGATCTCTAAGATCTGACAAACTTACTTTCTAATATTTTTCCCCACAAAAATGGGAAAATAACCAAAACATATAAAGCAGACAGGTGGAAATCTTCCTCATGCCACTGTGGCCACATAAGAGAAAGTAATTGAAAACGTATGATGGGAGTAAGGTTTTATTAGGACAATTAAAATTCAAGAAGCATTTGAAGGTAGATGCTGAGCTGATATGTTGTTGTTGTTCAGTCGCACAGTCGAGTCCGACTCTTTGCGACCCATGGACAAAGTCACGCCAGGCCCTCCTGTCTTCCACCATCCTCTGAAGTCTGCTCAAATTCATGTTAGTTACATCAGTAACACTGTCCAGCCATCTCATCTTTTGCCGTCCCCTTCTTCTTTTGCCTTCTGTCTTTCCTAGCATCAGGGTCTTCTCCAGTGAGTGCTCCCTTCTCATTTGGTGGCCAAAGTATTTGAGCTTCAGCTTCAGCATCTGACCTTCCAGGGAACAGTCTGGGTTGATTTCCCTGAAGACTGACTGATTTGATCTTCTTGCAGGCCAAGGGACTCTCAAGAGTCTTCTCCAGCACCACAGCTCTATTCTTCTGCGCTCGGCCTTCCTTATAGTCCAACTGATATAATTTAGTACAATTATGAGCTGATATAATTTAGTACAACTTCCGGTGATATCAGGGGTGTGTGGCATGTGCAAAAGATTTGTGCAAATAAGTTCTGCTGATGAGCTCTGGCACCTCTTTTTGCACAAAATGACCCCTGCCTTCAGCCCTGCCCTCCCTTGACCTATCCATTTCCCTCCTCTCTCGCTATCTTTCGCTCTCCACCAATTTATCTGTCCATCCCTCTTCAACCGCCTCTTTTCTCAGGGGTGCTGATAATCAGAAAAGACTGTGGGGTGGAGAGGCACTCCCAATTGCCGTTAGCCACACAGGAACAACACGACGTGGCCTTACGAAACCATTCCCCGGCTGGGCAATGACTTTTCAATGCCTTTGCCAGCCTCCCCTTTCCTCTCACCCCCCCCACCCCTTTCCACATGCTTTGAGTCCGTCTGCGCTTTAATAGATGTTGTCATGTGCAGCCTAAGGAGCTAAGTTCATCCTGTCACAAAAGTTTACCATGCCCTTTACCGGGTGATAACTTCTCTGTCGATAAAGGATAACCAGGCAGAGCCAGGGAGCGCAAGAGACAATGTGCTGTGCACAGAGTTGCAGCAGGGTTTGGACCCCAGGTCAGCAAACTGTAAATGATGAATCAGAGAAGAGACTCTTGGGGCAAAGGCAGCTGCTGGCGGGAGAGAAATCTCTTCTTTCCCGTTCGCTTCCGCCTGCAGCTGCTCCGTCTACAGGACAGAGGGGCACCAAAATGCCTCCTAGCACCCACCCAGGAGACCACAACAGGGAGAGAGGGAAAATAACAAGCAGAAAGTGAAAGAACCGTGGCAAAAGCACCAGAAAGAAATCAGAACGGAGTAAATGAAGAGGGATTGTTTCTATTAAATGTTACGTACAAATATATCTCCCCCTCCACCCCCCCTTTTTTTTTTTTTTTGCTTTCTGAACAATCACTAGCTAATTTATACATGCGCCTTGAGCATGTCAGAACCTAAGTAATGCCATGGGTCAGGAAGTGGAATTTGTGCTGAGGGGAAAGCTGGATTTGTTCTTTATCAGTCATGACACGCCCCGGCTGGCCAAGTCACCAAAACACACAGCCTAACCTACCTCACAGGGTTGTGGTAAAAAGGAGGAGGAGGAGGAAGAGGAAGAAGAAGCTGAAGCTGAAGGTGGTGATGGTGGAGGTGGTGATGATCTTCCAAAATAAAACAAAAATGTGATTTATGATAAATATTGCTGTGTAAAGAAACATATTCTTGTCCTAATAGGAGTTTAAAGAGATATTAATGATTAATGAATTATAAGATGTAATTGCAGAAAATGTTACAAGATGACTGATACTGATGATGAAGCTATAGAATGACTAATGTATAAGTAGAAACATTACACATTTTTAAATACATGTACTCCATCCCTTTTCCTTCCCTTCTATTCCCCATTCCCATTTTACCTGAAAACCTAATAGATCTATGTAAAAATGATGATGGTGATGATGATGATGAATAACATTGGATTTATATCCTGCTCTCCACTCCAAATCTCAGAGTCTCAGAGCGGTTCACATTCTATCTTCCTCCCCCACAACAGACATTCTGGGAGGTGGGTGGGGCTGAGAGAGCTCTCACAAAGGAGCTGCCCTTTCAAGGAAAACTCCTATGAAAGCTATGGCTGACCCAAGGCCATTCCAGCAGGTGTGTGTGGAGGAGAATCAAACCTGGTTCTCCCAGATAAGAGTCCACGCACCTAACCACCACTACACCAAGCAGTATCCCCTGCTTGGAGGAAAAAGGGGGATTTAGGAAGGGGCTTCAGCTCCGCAGCGGAGTCTCTGCTTTGCACGCAGAAGGTCTCAGGTTCAATTCCTGGCATCTCCAATGAAACAAAGATCAAGTAGTAGGTGACGTGGAAAAGCTCTGCCTAAGATACTCGAGAGTCATTGCCAATCTGAGTAGACAATGCTGCTCTCGGTGGACCAAGAGTCTAATCAACGTAAGGTAGCTTCATGTGCTCACAATTTTATGAACAGGAAGAGAGGTAAATGCTTGGGGACTAGACAAATGCTCAGTGTTGTTTGGGGTAAGGGTGGTGGATTAGTGGAAGAGCCTTTGCATGCAGAAGGTTGTAGGGTCAATCCCTAGCAACTCCAGTTGAAAGGACCAGGCAGTAAATGATGGGAAAGACCTCTGCCTGGGACTCCGAAGAGCTGCTGCCGGTCTGAGTTGACAATAATAACCTGGATGGTCCAATTCAGTATAAAGAAGCTTCATCTGTGTTCATCTCTGTTCAAGATACAAAGTGATGCAAAGTTTAAAAAAAATGCTTTCCTAGAAGAGACAGGTTGGGGCTCAGATTTCCCTTTGGGGTGGGGAGACTGTACTCTGTGCCTCTCTCAGCTCTGTCTTTCCTAGAAGAGACAGGTTGGGGCTCAGATTTCCCTTTGGGGTGGGGAGACTGTACTCTGTGCCTCTCTCAGCTCTCTCTTTCCTAGAAGAGACAGGTTGGGGCTCAGATTTCCCTTTGGGATGGGGAGACTGTACTCTGTGCCTCTCTCAGCTCTGTCTTTCCTAGAAGAGACAGGTTGGGGCTCAGATTTCCCTTTGGGGTGGGGAGACTGTACTCTGTGCCTCTCTCAGCTCTCTCTTTCCTAGAAGAGACAGGTTGGGGCTCAGATTTCCCTTTGGGATGGGGAGACTGTACTCTGTGCCTCTCTCAGCTCTGTCTTTCCTAGAAGAGACAGGTTGGGGCTCAGATTTCCCTTTGGGGTGGGGAGACTGTACTCTGTGCCTCTCTCAGCTCTCTCTTTCCTAGAAGAGACAGGTTGGGGCTCAGATTTCCCTTTGGGGTGGGGAGACTGTACTCTGTGCCTTGAAACCTATCCCCTAATGAACGGGTTAGGAATAAAATAGCCTGGCCTAAATTTTTACCTGTATCCTTCCGAAGTTGGTAAAATGAGTCCCCAGCTTGCTGGGGGGAAAGCGTGGATGACTGGGGAAGGCAACGGCAAACCACCCCGTAAAAAGTCTGCCGTGAAAACGTCATGATGCGATGTCACCCCAGAGTCGGAATCGACTAGCGCTAGCACAGGAAACTACTTTTACTTTATAATGCCAGACTGACATGTAGGAAACAGCTGGTGATGGAGATGAACCGCATCCCTTGCTCCTGCCTGGACCACAAGATGCTCGCAATGGAACAGATGCAGTGGAATTTGGCCACTCAACGATGCAGGGAGATGGCATGATGACTGGTTTGTAAGGTCCTGCGCTTTGCCCAACCTCTGAAACCCTCTCCCTCCTTGATTACTGCCTCATATTAGGAAAGCTCCAACATTCTCTGGTTCGGTTTGCTTCCTGTGCACCAGTCACAAACGGAGCCGGTTTTTCGACAGCTCGTTCTTCAGCCTGCTCATGGCTGTACAGCAGGTTGCTTCACCATCCCTCCGGGCCGGATCTAGGGGGGGCAAAGGGGGGTTCTTGCCGTGGGCTCCGGAAGAGGGGGGGTGCCAAATTGGTTGTGGAGCAATGTTCCCTCTAAGCTGCAGAGTCTTGTGAGCAAAAATTCTACTTGGTGAGCTACTGGCATTAAAGTTGTGAGCTACAGACCTTAAAGTTGTGAGCTCCTGCATAAATTATTGTGCTCGGGGGTCATCCTTCCTGAGCGAAGGCAAAAATGTGTGAGCTGGAGGCTAAATATTGTGAGCTAGCTCATGCTAACTCAGCTTAGAGGGAACACTGGTGTGGAGTCCATTGTATCCTGTGAGACCATAAGATAGAATGGCCCATAAGGGGGCATCATTTTTAAATCTTGCCCGCCCTCAAAAAACCTTGTAGATTAAGTCCTGCCATCCCTTTACCTAACAATACTATACAGAGTAATCAGGGTTTTGTATATGGGTTTTCTCACATTGCCCAATAGGGTTCTACTCCCCTAGACATAGCAGTAATTCTGTTCCACTTGGAATTGGTTAAGTAGTTACATCTGTCCTAAATCATACATTGGTCATAAATGATTTTTTAAAAAATCATTGATTTGGTGTTCGTTTAAGTAGTCCTTACATACATTAATGGCTGCTGGCCTGTTTGGATTGGTGGCATTTTTGCACATGTGCTGTTTTGCCAAAACTTGACACAAACTGGTTTTGGAGTGCTCAGATTCGGTAGAGAACTGAACCAAGCTGGTGACTGGCATATGCCCAATCAACACAGTCGAAAATGGTATTTGGACTGCCAAAAACACACTTGGTGTGAAATTGATGGCATCTCTGCCTTAAATGGAAGCTGGGTTTTCAGATAGCCGGCTCGAGGTTGATTCAGCCTTCCATCCTTCCGAGGTCGGTAAAATGAGTCCCCAGCTTGCTGGGGGGAAAGCGTAGATGACTGGGGAAGGCAATGGCAAACCACCCTGTAAAAAGTCTGCCATGAAAACGTTGTGAAAGCAGCGTCACTCCAGAGTCGGAAACAACTGGTGCTTGCACAGGGGACATTTCCTTTTCCTGCCTTAAATGCTCAGGCACTGTACTCTGCTCTGGATAACAGATTCTGGGGACAAAATAACAGGAAGTTAAAGACCTGTTTTGCTGACTGGTTGTGAGCTCTTAGAAATATTCTGCTGGCTGCTATTGAAAATGGTGTACTCAGGGGTGGCATTCTAGCAGGCGCTCCTTTGCATGTTAGGCCACATACCCCTGATGTAGCCAATCCTCCAAGAGCTTATAAGGTTTTGTAAGCTCTTGGAGGATTGGCTACATCAGGGGTATGTGGCCTAATATGCAAAGGAGCTCCTGCTAGAATTCCACCCCTGGGTATACTCAACCAAATGGATTTCGTGTCTGAATTAACAAAGAAAGTCTTCTGTTGCGAGGAGTTTAAAGGGCGCGAAAATGAGAAAACTGCATTTCAGGCTCTAGAACAGAGTATGTTACGAGCATTCCCTTGCGACAGCTTCATCTGAGCAAAACCTTCTGAAGGCGTGTCCTGCAAATGTGTAAAATTGGCAAATGCCCTCACATGTTACCGATATTATTCTACATAAATCCATGAAAGAATATAATGAATATATATAAAGATTAGTAGATATTGAGATTATAATACAGGGGTTAGTGCAGTCATGAATATAAATGCATATATGAATACATGGAGCAATGTAGTAGTGGGTATATGAATTTGCTCAGGACTATTAGCCATTCATCAGCAATGACAATAATATTAGGGAAATCAATAGACCAGGGGTGGCCAGACTTGCTTAACGTAAGAGCCATATAGAATAAATATCATATAATTGAGAGCCACAAGACATGAACATCAGATGTTTGTGAGCCGGAAGGAAGGGAGGGAGGGAGAGATGAAAATAAAGCAACTTTAAATGCATTCTCCAAGTGTATTCTTGGAGCCTTCAGCTGGCTTGGCATGGAGGAGTGATTCAAAGGGACTGTGGGGCTTCAAGATATGTGTGATATGAGGGCTGAGAGATATGCGTGAAAGAGCCACATGTGGCTCCCGAGCCACAGTTTGGCCACCCCTGCAATAGACTGTTACTGAACCACAACACTGAAACAAATCCTTGTCAGGGGCCTGCACCTGGCATTTTGCAATTCAGATGGAGCAACAACCAGCGGCTGGCTGCAAAGGCAGAATTCCTTCATGACCAAGCCACGTGTGAGTGGAAGAAAGAGGGGAAGGGAGCCCACAAGCTCCAGATGCCCTATGGCTTATTCATGTAAGTGTGTCATTACATCTAGATTATGTCAAGGAGTGTTTTGCCTGAGGCCATCTTGTAAATTCATGACAGAGACAAGGCTGATGGCCTCAGCATTGACAGAAAACAAAAAAAGGACCTCCAAATTCCCCAGTATGGACTTTGGAGGGTTTATGAAAGGCTCCAGAAACAGTTCACACATTCACACTGCACCCTTTGGTTTCTCATTGGTTGGAGAATCCATGATTATGCCACAATGGATAGTGTGAACCAACGCTTCTGGTAAACATTGTGTTTGAGGAGATTGTGAGGTGCTATAAACATCCCAGAAGGAACCTCCCACTGGTAGAAGAGCCAGTTTCCGTTGGAGGAAGGCTCCAGAGGTTAGAGGAAGACTTCAAGCTTTGCTCTGTGCTGTGGTAGCATCAAGGTAGGATCCACTCCATTGTTATATTTGGTGAACTGATCCAGTTTGGCTAACTCACACATCCCAGTTGCTGTTAGATATGTGCTTCAGACAATGGGTTGGACGCAGTCGGCTTTGTTACACAATCTCACCCCATCCTGTTTCTTAATACAGCCCCAATCCCAACTGGCTTTTGTCCATCCTAGGCCCATGTTCCCTGGCTTAGCCTTTTTGGTGGTCAAAAAGGACACCAGTTTGAGTAGCGGTTAAGTGCACAGACTCTTATCTGGAAGAACTGGGTTTGATTCCCCACTCCTCCACTTGCAGCTTCTGGTATGGCCTTGGGTCAGTCATAGCTCTCTCAGAGCTGTCCTTGAAAGGGCAGCTTCTGTGAGAGCTCTCTCAGCCCCACCTACCTCACAGGGTGTTTGTTGTGGTGGGAGGAAGGTAAAGGAGATTGTGAGCTGCTCTGAGACCCTGAGATTCAGAGTACAGGGCGAGCTATAAATCCAATTTCATCTTCTTCTTTTGTTTGGATCCAACCTTGTAGATTCTATCCTACATCTCTGACCATGTGGAGTGGAACTGGGTGACCAGCATCAGGTAGCGGGAGACCCACTTGTTGGTAGCCCCTCACCAGGAAGTGTAGTGACATCACCAGCAATGCAATGACATCACTTTCATTTGCGCTAGAAGTCATAGCATCACGTCCCCAGCAACACAAGTTGCCCCCATTTCCTCACCTCTCCCACCACAAACCTAAGCAGAGGTGGGAAGCACCTTGAAGGTGTCGGAGAGAGTCTCCCGCTGACAGCAGGAACCCAGTAACCTTATGCTGGACGAAAACGCCTTGTGCCAGAAGAAATCACTGCCGGTAGCTGAGCAGAGTGATAAGACTTTGGAACATCTTGCACATGGATGTTCAATAAGTCCCATCCTTCTTGGCTTCTAGATAACTAACACCAGAGCTTTTTTGGGAGCAGGAACTCCTTTGCATATTAGGCCATGCCCCCTGATGTAGCCAATCTTCCTGTACTAAGAGCCCTGTAAGCTCTTGGAGGATTGGCTACACCTAGGCTTCCCAATCCCCAGGTCCCAGCGGGGGATCCCCTGGTTTTACAGGCTTCCCCCCTCCCCCAGCCAGCTGGCCGGTGAGGGAAGCCCCGCCCCCACAGCCATTATGCACTTCCATGAACAATTCCCATAGGGAATTATGGGGAATTGATCTGCGGGTATTGGGGGCTCTGGGGGGGCTGTTTTTTGAGGTAGAGGCGCCAAATTTTCAGTATAGCATCTAGTGCCTCTCCCCAAAATACCCTCCAAGTTTCAAAAGGATTGGACCAAGGGGTCCAATTCTATGAGCCCCAAAAGAAGGTGCCCCTAGCCTTCATTATTTTCTATGGAAGGAAGGCATTTTAAAAGGTGTGCTGTCCCTTTAAATATGATGGCCAGAACTCCCTTGGAGTTCAATTATGCTTGTCACACCCTTGCTCCTGGCTCCACCCCCATGTCTCCTGGCCCCACCACCAAAGTCTCCTGGCTCCACCCCCAAAGTCCCCAGATATTTCTTGAATTGGACTTGGCAACCCTAGCTACACCAGGGGTGTGTGGCCTAATATGCAAAGGAGTGCCTGCTACAAAAAAAGCCCTAATGCTACCCTTTTCCAATGAGCGGCTTACAGCATTTGAGCCAACTTCCCTCTGATGGTTGTTCTGCATTCTCCTGCTTTAAGACATCAATTTGATATGATTCTGACCAGGGCTTTTTTTGTAGCAGGAATTCCTTTGCATATTAGCCCCCCACACCCCCTCTTCTTACAGGGCCTACTGTGAGCTCCAGGAGGATTGGCTACATTAGGGGTATGTGGCCTAATATGCAAAGGAGTTCCTGCTACCAAAAAAAATCCCTGATTCTGATTATATTATGAAACTGGGGAGCAGCCCTGTTGGGTTTTATGCCTTGTTTGAATTGCTTTATTTTATTGTTCACCACATTGGGGGCCACTCTTACTCTCCCCACTAAAAAAAAAGAGTAGAAGTTACTAATTAAATAAATTATGGGGTTCACAGCCACAAGAAGCGGCAACAGCCCCTCACTAAGACAATCTTCCAAGCTGAATATTCAAATTCTTCAGTCTCCTGATAGCTCTTAGCTGCAATGGCTAGATGAAGGGCTTTTTTTTTTGTAACTCCTTTACATATTAGGCTACACCCCCTTGATGTAGCCAATCCTCCAAGAACTTACAGTAGGCCCTGGAATAAGAGCCCTGTAAACATAAGAACATAAGAGAAGCCATGTTGGATCAGGCCAATGGCCCATCCAGTCCAACACTCTGTGTCACACAGTGGCCAAAAATACCAAACCCAAGTGCCATCACAATTGGGGCTAGAAGCCCTTCCACTTTGCACCCCACCCCCGAAGCACCCAGAATACAGAGCATCACTGCCCCAGACAGAGAGTTCCAACAATACACTGTGGCTAAAAGCCACTGATGGAGCTCTGCTCCATATTTTTATCCAATCCCCTCTTGAAACTGGCTATGCTTGTAGCCTCCACCACCTCCTGCGGCAGTGAGTTCCACAACTCTTGGAGGATCGGCTACATCCAGGGGTGTGACCTAATATGCAAAGGAGCTCCTGCTACAAATAAAGCCCTGGTGGAACTATGTTTAGAAGCAGCATGCCACTGATTATCGGTTACTGCATGTTAGCGGGGCAGGAAGGCTATTGGCTGTCTATGGGATTCCTAAAAGCATTCAATTGACCACTGCTGGAAACAAGATGGTGGGCTAAGTAGATTTTTGGGACTGATCTAACAGACCTCTTCTTCTGCAAAATCTTATAATATGTGGAGATGAAGATCAGTGGAGATTCCAGTGGAAACATAAAGTGAATTTTGAAGCTGTTATGAAAACATTTTGCATAATGAGACGCCTTCCAAGTTTGAACACCTGGAAAATGTATGTTTGCATATTCCCTCCCTTCTGTTTTATTTTCCAGCTCTTATTCTAAGAAGTGTCGGGAGTTAACATTCCACAGTCACCCTTATGAAGGCAGTTCCAGTTTTTCCACGTTCCTTCAGCACCATCTACTGGCAAATGAGGGCTGCTTCCCCAGCAATCCCGGTCTCCCATCTGACACAAATATGCAGTATTTCCAACCAATCAGGGTTCGGAAATGAGCGTTAACTTCATCCCAAAGCATCCTCACCTTCAAACACTTCAGGTCAATGTGCCTGCATTCACAGACTCCTCCAGATTCTTCCAGATCATTAGCTGATACAAAAATGTTGTTTTCTTCGCTTTCAAACCAGCAGAACGAACTCAGGAGATGGCAGCCTCCTATCAAATGAAAATAATGGCATTTCAATGCTCCGTTTCATACCATACCTGTTTCGAGGGTTGCAGAGTTCTTCATTTTAAGGACAAAAAGGACAACTCTCCAGTTAACAAATTCAGGGTATCTTCCATTATGTTGATCAAGGACATCTCTGGGAGTTTTTAATACTCCTGAGGAAATAGTTCCTCACTCGAGATGGACTCAGAGAGCCTGTGTTGTGTAGTGGTTAGAGCGTCGGATTAGGATCTGAGAGACTTGGGTTCGAATTCTCAATCTGCCATGGAAGCTTGCTGGGTGACCTTGGGCCAGTCACATACTCCCAGCCCAACCTTCCTCACAGGGTTGTTGTGAGGATAAAATGGAGGCGAAGACAACAATGTAAGCTTCTCGGGGTCCCAATGGGGAGGAGGTGCAATAAAAAATAAGTAAATAATAATCTGTAAAATATTCACCAGCTCTCCAGGGTCTTAGAAGTCTAAGAACATAGAGAAGCCATGTTGGATCAGGCCAATGGCCCATCCAGTCCAACACTCTGTGTCACATAAGAACGTAAGAGAAGCCATGTTGGATCAGGCCAGTGGCCCATCCAGTCCAACACTCTGTGTCACATAGTGGCCAAAAAACACAGGCACTATCAGGAGGTCCACCAGTGGCGCCAGGACACTAGTAGCTCTCCCACTGTTGCCCCCCAAGCACCAAGAATACAGAGCATAACTGCCCCAGATAGAGAGTTCCATCTATACCCTGTGGCTAATAGCCAAAGATGGACCTCTGCTCCATATCTTTATCCGATATGTTTATCCAGTTACTAACTGGATCCATTTTACTGGATATTCAGGGGACTGAAGACTGGATCTTCTACAAACAAAGAAGGTGTCTCCTGCAGAGCCATGCCACCCCCCAAAAAAGGAACCATCTTACACTGCGTCAGAACACTGGTCTGTTAAGATCAGTATTGCCTGCTCAGACCGGCAGCGGCATTCCAGGGTCCCAGGCAGTGGGTCTTTCATTTCAACTTTCAGCCTGTTTAGTGTACTGGTTAAGTACGCAGACTGTTATCTGGGAGAACCAGGTTTGATTCCCCACTCCTCCACTTGCAGCTGCTGGAATGGCCTTGGGTCAGCTATTGCTCTCGTAGGAGTTGTCCTTGAAAGGGTAGCTTTTGTCTCTCTCAGCCCCACCCACCTCACAGGGTGCCTGTTGGGGGGAAAGGCAAAGGAGATTGTGAGCCACCCTGAGACTCTGAGATTCAGAGTGGAGGGCGGGATATAAATCCAATGTCGTCTTCTTCTTCTTCACTGGAGATGCCAAGGATCAAACCTGAGAACTTCTGCATGCAAAGCAGATGCTGTACCACCGTTGAGCTGTCACAAACTTTTGAGAGAGCCGTTTCAGTCTCAGCAGTGGTGGGCTCCTACATTTATTTTATTTTATTTTATTTTATTTGATTTATATCCCGCCCTCCCCGCCGAAGCAGGCTCAGGGCAGCTTACAACATAAAATTCCAAGAACAATAGATTAATAGTATTAAAATACACATTCAATAATAAATAACAATAATTAAAACAGTTAAACAGTTAAAACAGAAAACAGATTATTAACTTGGTTCTATTCTGATAGCGGCGGCCTTCTTCCACGGCACTTAAATATCGGTGTCAGTCAATTGTATGCCAGCCGGAAGAGGGCAGTCTTGCAGGCCTTGCGGAACTGGTTCCGCAAGGCCCTCACTTCATCTGGTAATTGGTTCCACCAGCAGGGGGCTATGATTGAGAAGGCTCTGTCTCTAGTTGATTTCAATCGGGCCTCCTTTGGCCTGGGGATTACTAACAGATTTTGTGATCCCGATCTAAGTACTCTCTGGAGAACATGTAGGGAGAGACGGCCCCTAAGGTAGGCAGGTCTTCGGCCATATAGGACTTTAAAGGTAATAACCAGCACCTTGTAACGAACCCGGTATACTATTGGCAGCCAGTGCAGTTCCTGGAGATCTGCATGCAGATCTTCTCTCCCCAGAACAAATTATTAGATGCCCTTATGCCACCCTAGAGGGCTGGCCAATGCCCTTCGGTAACATCTACTGGTGCAAGGGATGAGCTCTCTCTGGGAGCCTTTGCATTTGAGAAGCAGAGCATAGAACATCTGGATGAAAGCAGTTCTTCGACCGCAAGCAGTTTTTCTCACAAACAGCTGGCTTGAAGGGAACCTATATCCTCACGGAAGGCCAGATGGAATTGCCCCTGTCCGTTATCAAACTTCAGGGGCAATTCCTCTTGAACAAGTTAGTGGAGTGGCACAGCAGGCAGCAATAAGCAGGGTCTGGGGATGCAGGGCTCCGCTCTGTTTCTGCCGTGCAGTTTCTTCTCAGACAGCTGGCTTGAAAGCAGGCTGGTTCTCCCAAGGGCTGGTTTACGCTAACAGGTGAATGGCATCACACTCCGCAGCCTCACACGGTGTTGCCCGGGGATTCCTGTTGAAGAATCTGGCAGGGAGGAAGGGAGCTTGGCCCACCCTGCTGGACAGATTCCATGGATCAGCCCACTCCCAGCACCGTCACCCGAAATCCCCTTTCCAGGGCGTGCTGTGCAGATGATTTGAGAAGCCAAGAACCCCGTAGCGAAGGGGGCTGTTATGGGGCTGAGCCTTCATTAATATGTTTGATGCCAAGAAAATGCATTAATCCTCCTCTCCAGAAAATATCATAGTCTTGCGTTCAGTAAAATCCTTGAACAACAGAGATGGTTGTGAAGGAATGGCATAATTGCATAACATCTTAGCCCAGCAGGACTTGTTTTTTTTTTCATCGCATATTAGACCACACACCCCTGATGTAGCCAATCCTCCAAGAGCTTACAGGGCTCTTCTTACGTTTTCCCATAGAAAATAATGGAAAATTGATCCCCGGGTATCTGGGGTTCGGGGAGGGGGGGGCTGTTTTTTGAGATAGAGGCACCAGATTTTCAGCATACATCCAGTCCCTCTCCCCAAAATATCCCCCAAGTTTCACAAAGATTAGACCAGGGAGTCCAATTCTATGAGTCCCAAAAGAAGGTGCCCCTATCCTTCATTATTTCCTATGGAAGGGAGGCATTTGAAAGGTATGCAATCCCTTTAAATGCGATGGCCAGGACTCCCTTTGGAGTTCAATTAAGCTTGTCACACCCTTGCTCGTGGCTCCACCCCCATGTCTCCTGGCTCCAGCCCCGAAATCCCCAGATATTTCCTGAATTGGACTTGGCAACCCTATGCAAAGGAGTTCCTGCTATTAAAAAAGCCCTGTAGCCCAGGAAAATCCTAGTTTGCAGGAACTTGTGAAGTTTCTGTCTACTGCATCAGAACCTGGTCTCTCAAAGTCGCTCTTATCTACTCTGACTGGCGACAGCTCTCCAGGGTCTCTGGCGGAGGTCTTGCACATCATCATCTACCTTAAATTCCTTTAAACTGAGCAGTGCCGGATTAAACCCTGCGGAGGCCCCTAGGCAGTTGAAATCTCAGGGGCCCCCTAGCAAATTATCTCCTAATATGGAGGCTCAGAGTCAGAGCGCCTGTCCCACCACTTGCAGCCCCTGCTGCAGCCTGCAGACACCGTCTCAAAAGTCGCTTTGACAAAGGTGTAGGGGAGAGTCAGAGAGAGGTAGACTAGGTGACAACCCCAGCAGCAGCCTCACCAGGCAAGTCGGGCAAAGAGTGGCTCAGCTGCTGGCTGCGTGTGCAGGCTGGGAGGGCTGCAAGCAGGGGGGAAACCAGGGGGGAAGCTGTCTCGGGGTCCCTAAAGGCATGAGAACATAAGAGAAGCCATGTTAGATCAGGCCAGTGGCCCATCCAGTCCAACACTCGACGTCACATAAGGACATAAGAGAAGCCATGTTAGATCAGGCCAGTGGCCCATCCAGTCCAACACTCTGTGTCACAGAAGAACATAAGAGAAGCCATGTTGGATCAGGCCAGTGGCCCATCCAGTCCAACACTCGACGTCACATAAGGACATAAGAGAAGCCATGTTAGATCAGGCCAGTGGCCCATCCAGTCCAACACTCTGTGTCACATAAGAACATAAGAGAAGCCATGTTGGATCAGGCCAGTGGCCCATCCAGTCCAACACTGTGTCACACAGTGGCCAAAGAAAATTATATATATATACACACTGTGGCTAATAGCCACTGATGGACCTCTGCTCCATATTTTTATCTAAACCCCTCTTGAAGGTGGCTATGCTTGTGGCCACCACCACCTCCTGTGGCAGTGAATTCCACATGTTAATCACCCTTTGGGTGAAGAAGTACTTCCTTTTATCCCACGAGTGCCCACGAGTTCTTGTATTGTGAGAAAGGGAGAAAAGGACTTCTTTCTCTACTTTCTCCATCCCATGCATTATCTTGTAAACCTCTATCATGTCACCCCGCAGTCGACGTTTCTCCAAGCATGGGGTCCCGTAGGCCGGTGCCTACTCGGCCTATTTGTTAATGCGGCCCTGCTGACAGAAACATTTTGCTTGGAGGTGGGGGGAGGTGGCTCAAAATCAGCTCAATCCTTTAAAACCAATAGAAATGTTTTGCACAAGAAAAAAGGTGACTCAGAATCAGCTTCCAGAAAAAGACTGGGATAAAAGCATCCTCAAAAGAACCAGGGGGAAAAAACCAAACAAACCTGAAGCGAAAATTAAAGGCCCAAAAATGCTTGGGATAAGTAGGGGATAAACTGAAGCAATATGGGGTCAGAACCTATGAAAAACAATGTGGAAAAGCCTTAGGCTCTCAGTTGGGAGGGTAGAACACTGTTGTGTGATGCTCTAGGAATGCTCTGTTGCAGGGGTGGAATTCTAGCAGGAGCTCCTTTGCATATTAGGCCACACACCCCCTGATGTAGCCAATCCTTCAAGAGCTTACAAGGCTCTTTTTTGTAAACTCTTGGAGGATTGGCTACATTAGGGGTGTGTGGCCTAACATGCAAAGGAGTTCCTGCTAGAATTCCACCCCTGGTCAATTGCATGATGCTTGCGGAACGTCCCTGATTTATTTGTTTATTTAATCGGACTTATATCCTGCCCTCCCTTTATGGGGTCAGGCCGCCTAACAATGTTTTTAAATAACCGCATAAAACAATTCAACTTAAAAACAAAGCAATAAACAAAACAACAATATAACAATTTACAAACTATAAACTGATCATTTAAAATTTGTTTACCATCGCTGCTATTAATTAATTAATTATTTCTATTTATATCCCGCCCTACCCCACCGAAGTGGGCTTTAGCGCTCACATGTTGTGCTGGCATTGTTACTGTTGGTGCTGATCTCTGTTGCTTCCAAACCACAACACTATTTTTCACACTCTCAGTCCCCCTACCTCCTATTTTCACTGAAGATGCTGCGGCTTGAACCAGGGATCTTCTTTGTGCCACACAGATGCTGTGCCAGTGAGCCACGCCCCCTCCACTGAACCAAACTTCTGAGAAGCCACTGTGTGATGCTAAGTGAAGGCACTGCTGCCCACTTCAAGCTCCAACATGGCTGCATCTGCCAGCAACCATTGTTTCTTTCTGGATTGGCATATCTATAAATGCACCCAGTCGAGGCCTTACCTATCTGGCATGCTTCGTAAACTGTTGCATTTTTATGCCACGCTGCCTCCAGCGTTTCTCCCATCCCTCATTTTACCCTCATAGATTAGGCTGAAAGTGACTGACCCCAAAGGGAACTGGAAGTAATTCCTCAGTGTGAGAAATGGGGCTCGGGGTGTTTGGTGCTTACTCAGGGCCTGGGCTTTTTTGGTAGAAAGCGCTCAGCAGGAACTCATTTGCATATTAGGCCACACACCCCTGACATCACTATTGTTTCACACAAGGCTATTTTGTAGAAAAAGCCCAGTAAGAACTCATTTGCATATTAGGCCACACCCCCTGATAACGAGCCAGTCAGACTGCATTCCTGTGTGTTCCTGCTAAAAAAAAAAGCCCCGCTCAGGGCTCTTTTTGCTCAAGTTGAACAGAGGGACTCAACCGGTGGGTTCCTTGGCTGAGGAAACAGACTCCCCCTCAGCAGGGCTAGGTGCAGCTGTGCGCAAGTCTGAGTTCAGTCCAGGGTCAAGCCAAAAGTTCCAACGAAAGCTGACCCACAAAGCCAAGTCAGGGAGCAGAAAGCGAGGTCATCTAGAGCCGGGAGTCAGGATACCGAAGAGTCTGAGTGAGGGGCCAAGGTGGACATACGTCGTGCCAAAACAACTTGTTGCTTCCACAAAGACCCCAGCCCCAATCAGGGGCTAAATGGGCCTCCGGTGGTGCTCCAAATAACAGTGGGGAAGCTCCTGATAATACTCAGGGCTTAAGGACCGCCTTCCCCTTAGGTGTGCATCCTTTTGCCGGGCTAATAAGTCACGACACAGCCATTCCCTTAATCGTGCTACTCACAGGGGTGAGTCAGGCGGGCTCCCTGCTTGCAGCTGTTCCTCCCCCTCCACTGCTGCTGGGCCAGGTATTGGGTCTGTTGGTGGCAAGCTGTCAACCTCCGAAGCACTAGAGTGGCTGGCTACAGGCTCAGATGTCAGCTTGTCCTCATCGGCCATGACAGGTGCCAGGTTTTTTGGTGCCCCCTGCCCCCGACTTCCTGCCCCACTGCCCACATCCTTCCTCCCCCCACACCCGTGTGCCTAGACAAGGGCAGGCCAAGAACACCCTCCAACCACTGCTATCAAACCAACCCCGTTCAGCTCCTTCCCCGCCGCTGGCACCCACCCTCAGCACTCCTAGTAGGCCAGCAGGGTGGACAGCAAGGGGGAGGAGGGCAGCAGAGAGGCAGGCAGCAGTGAGGGCGAGCACAGCAGTGGGGAGCCCAAGTCAAGAAGATGGTGAAAAAAGCTGCATGTGGAGGAGGAGGGAGCACCAGGTGGCGCCCTGTGGCCAGGTGGCACCCTAGGCAGTGGCCTAGCCTGGCCTACTCAGATGGACCAGTCCTGCCCCTCAGTGGGGTTTTTGAACCATCAATTCCCCCTCCCTTTTTTCCCTTCGGACCCTCAAAGTAATGCACATTGGGGCCAAGAATTCCAGCTACAAATACAAGTTGATGGGGTGTGAACTGGCAGAGACTGACCAAGAGAGAGATCTTGGGGTTGTGGTAGATAACTCACTGAAAATGTCAAGACAGTGTGCGATTGCAATAAAAAAGGCCAACACCATGCTGGGAATTATTAGGAAGGGAATTGAAAACAAATCAGCCAGTATCATAATGCCCCTGTATAAATCGATGGTGCGGTCTCATTTGGAATACTGTGTGCAATTCTGGTCACCGCACCTCAAAAAGGATATTATAGCGTTGGGGAAAGTGCAGAAAAGGGCAACTAGAACGATTAAAGGGTTGGAACACTTTCCCTAGGAAGAAAGGTTAAAACGCTTGGGGCTCTTTAGCTTGGAGAAATGTAGACTACGGGGTGACATGATAGAGGTTTACAAGATAATGCATGGGATGGAGAAAGTAGAGAAAGAAGTCCTTTTCTCCCTTTCTCACAATACAAGAACTCGTGGGCATTCAATGAAATTGCTGAGCAGTCGGGTTAAAATGGATAAAAGGAAGTACTTCTTCACCCAAAGGGTGATTAACATGTGGAATTTACGGCCACAGGAGGTGGTGGCGGCTACAAGCATAGCCACCTTCAAGAGGGGGTTAGATAAAAATATGGAGCAGAGGTCCATCAGTGGCTATTAGCCACAGTGTGTGTGTATATTTATTTATTTATTTGGCCACTGTGTGACACAGAGTGTTGGACTGGATGGGCCAGTGGCCTGATCCAACATGGCTTCTCTTATGTTCTTATGTTCTCAGATCCTTTACTTCAACACTTCTTGACAGCCCCCCTGGCTTAGCATCACAATCTGTCTTTGCTGCACCTGCCCCTTGTCTTCGTTTTCGAACTTTCAACCTTCCTCCTGCTCTAGATTTCCTATTTGATTCCCCACCCCCTTTGCACTTTGTTTTAGGGGTCAGCGGACCTCCTGGAAAAGCGTACAAGGCAAAATGGAGGTTTGCAGTGGGAAGGGGGGAATCAGTGGAAATCCCCACCCCTCTCTTCCACAAACTTAAGCTCCCTGAGTCATCAGAACTGCATACCTGAAAGCATTAACATCTCCCCGGAATATCTGTAATTATCTCTATCTCATGCACCTTCTCTTTGCCCAAGTTGGCATAGTGGTTAAGCGTGCAGACTCTTATCTGGGGGAACCTGGTTTGATTCCCCACTCCTCTACTTGCAGCTGCTGGAATGACCTTGAGTCAGCCATAGCTCTCGTAGCAGTTGTCCTTGAAAGGGCAGCTTTGGGAGAGCTCTCTCAGCCCCAGCCACCTCACAGGGTGTCTGTTGTGAGGGAAGAAGATATGAGTCTCTGATTCAGAGAGAAGGGCGGGGTATAAATCTACGGTCGTCTTCTTCACTTACTTGTTTTAAGCAGATTACTAAAACATAGATAAAATGCTTGACTTCCGCAGCTCTAGGCTTCCTCCACCGGACTAAACATCATCAGCTCTCCTTGCTATGCCTGCTCCCACCTTGGTTTTCCAACTCTCCAGTCCCCCTCTAGTACCAGACCTCCCATTGAGTCACCCCCTTTTGATCCTCCAGGAGGGTGTGGGTCCCTAAGGTCCTCCCAGGCTGAAAGAGACTGACCCTAAGATCCTCTGAGGCCTGAGAAGGATTGTCCATCTTCAGCAACAACATCTATGATGAGGAGGCAGTGCTCAGCCCCTCCCAGCCAATCCTCCCCAAACTTGGAAGACAGATAGAAGGGCATCCCAGGGAGGTGCTCTGTGAATTTGCTGCCTCTAGCTTGCAGGAGAGCTGTTCCACACATTCTTGAACTTGAACCTATGATTTCCCCAGAGAGCACTTTCCTGGGGACACCTGCGGGGAGGGGTTTGACACTCAGCCCCCCTAACTCCAATCTTCATCAAACTTGGAGGGCAGGTAAAGTAGAATCAGTTGGAGATTTTCCGCAAGTTTGGCATCTCCAGTCGGCAGGGGGAGTGTTCTACTGCATCATGAACCTCATGGAATCAGCTCCGTACAGAGATCTGGGCCCTACCTGGCTTATTAGCCTTCCGTAGGGCCTGTAAAACGGAGCTGTTCCGCCAGGCTTTTAGTTGAGGCTGCGGGTGTCTCTTCTTGATCCGGTCGGCCTCCCCTATCAGCAGTCACCTGTGAGATATCATGATGTGAGACGGCCAGGCTGGGTAACTTCTCGGAGTGCTGTTGAGCTGTCTGTTTTTATTGTATTGTATTGTTTTATCATATGCTGTACTCCGCCCTGAGCCTGACAGGGAATGGGCGGAAGAGAAATATGCTAAAATAAATAAATGAAATGAAATGAACCAGCTTGTTCAATGGGAAGGTTCGTGAGACCCCACAAACCACGAACTGAAACGAGCCTCCATATTCCTGGTTCGTGCCCATCCCTAGCCTACACTACCTGCACTACAGTCGCATGCTGTATCAGAGGATGGTATCTTAAGAGACCTCCATTGCAAAACTCTAGATGGTAGGGCATTTAGAAAGGCATGCTTATTGTAAGGCACAGTCAAATATCGGCAGTAATCAGGAAGCTCTCCAGTGGAAGAATACCAACCAACTTGAGTAGAACAATTTATTATTATCAAGCGTCTCGAGCTAGTCCCAGGGCTCATTTTGTTGCAGGAGCTCCTTTGCATATTAAGTCACACAGCCCTGATGTAGCCAATCCTCCTGGAGCTTACAATAGGCCCTGTAAGAAGAGCCCTGCAAGCTCTTGGAGGATTGGCTACTTCAAGGGGGTGGGGCCTAATATGCAAAGGAGCTCCTGCTACAGAATGAGCCCTGGCTAGTCCCATAAAACATTGGGTTAATAAAATGAGCTGATTTAACAAGAGGCAAGGAGATGCTTTACTCCAGGGGTGGCCAACGGTAGCTCTCCAGATGTTTTTTGCCTACAACTCCCATCAGCCCCAGCCATTGGCCATGCTGGCTGGGGCTGATGGGAGTTGTAGGCAAAAAAACACCTGGAGAGCTACTGTTAGCCACCCGTGGTATAAGAGAGAGGAGTGTGGAGGAAAAATGGTTAGTGTACATTAAAGCAAATATAGTAAGTCTTGCTGCCAGAGAGGCTGGAAGGTAAACATCAAGGCTATTCAGCGGTGGCTTACTGAAACAACAGAAATCCTGAGTAAAGCAGGGGTGGCCAACGGTAGCTCTCCAGATGTTTTTTGCCTACAACTCCCATCAGCCCCAGCCAGCATGGCCAATGGCTGGGGCTGGTGGGAGTTGTAGGCAAAAACATCTGGAGAGCTACCGTTGGCCACCCCTGTCTTATACCTTATCAGGAAATTTCCCAGCTGCAGAATTCCAGGTTTGCAGAATCATTATGGCCTTGCATCCTTAAGGATCACATCCGCATCCAAGAAATAGTAGGGCAAGGACTCAGAAGTCCTTGTCAGGTCAATGACCAATGACCAAAGACATTTAAGCACAGGCTTATGTATGCATGCATGTATGTATGCCACAAACGTTACAAACAATCAGGGCTTTTTTTGAGCAGGAACGCACAGGAATGCAGCTCCATCTGGCTTGACATCAGGGGATGTAGCTTAATGAGTTCCTGCTGGGCATTTTTTAACAGAAAAGCCCTGTGTGGAACAATGGCAGCATCAGGGGGTGGGGCCTAACATGCAAATGAGTTCGTGCTGGGTTTCTACAAAAAAGCCCTGCAAACAATGCAAAAAAAAAAAAGGACTATACTTAATTGTGCAAGTCTTGCTCGTTTATAGAGTGCATCCAAGCACTGTTAGATCTGTTCTTCATAACCGCTTCCCCGCTGCAACGGCTTGGTTCCTACTTTGAATTGAAGTCAACGCAGTGTCAGTCTCTTGTTAACTGCAGGGGCATTCTAAGTAATCCTGCAGCCTTGGGATTCTGCATCGGCTCATCTCGTCTTCCTTTCTCCCCTCTATCAGGACCAGGACCCTTTGCAACATCATCTTTAGGGCCCCATAAGACATGGGAACACAAGAACAACCTTGCCCTATGAACCAAGCCTAGACGTCCACCATTTTCTCCACCAGCCTCTTGGCAACTCCCCCATTTTCCCTTTATCCAAACTTTCATGTGGTAATCTTCTGCGGTCCAATAGCAACTGCCGCTTTCTTGCTCTCCGTCAAATTACATCCAAGCAGGGCTTTTTTTGTAGCAGGAACTCCTTTGCATATTAGGCCACACACCCCTGATGTAGCCAATCCTCCAAGAGCTTGCAGGGCTCTCCTTACAGAGCCTACTGTAAGCTCCAGGAGGAATGGGTGTAGCCAGCTAGGGTAGAACGGTTATTTACACAAAGTTACAAAGAGTGCAGACCAAGGTGTTCTTTTGTAGCAGGACCCCCTTTGCATATTTGACCCCTGATGTAGCCAATCCTCCGGGAGCTTACAGTAGGCCCTGAACTAAGAGCCGTGTAAAAGCTCTTAGAGGATTGGCTACATCGGGGGGGGGGGGTGGCCTAATATGCAAAGGAGTTCCTGCTGCAAAGCGAGCCCTGCATCCCAGTTGTTATTTCTGCTACTGTCTCTCTTAACTTGCTCCTTCTTTGGCAAACATAACATTCCCCTGAACTCCAGGGAGCCGTAACTCACAACAGCTCCTCCCCTGTCACAAATTTTGTTAGTCTTGGAGGTGCTACTGGACTCTTCCTCTTTTCTATTGCTGCAGACAGTAGATCTGAACTCTCTTACCAAGTTTGGTCTTCTCGTCTGTATCATGTCTTGTCTTACAACCCACTGTGAACTTCCGCTAGCCATGATTTGAAACAGAATTCTGGACTAGATGAACCTCCTGATCCAGCTGAGTTCTTCTGATGCCCACCCAGCTTGATAATCCTCGTCATCCCTAGGTGCCATTGATCTCACTGGTGTTTCCTGATGCTTATGGCTTTCTTCCTCAAAGCAAAGAGACAGCCCTCGTTTTTCTCTATCTCGTTGGAGAGTAGGCTCGCCAGCACTGCCTTGGCAAAGATTGTGAGGGTGGTGCCTGGAGAAGTTTGGGGAGCAAGCGGCATCACTTCCAGGCAGCGCTCCAGGAGTTTTGCCTAATTTCTGTGGAAAAGGACACAAAGACGAGGGGAAATTCCTAGAGTGTCATTTTTCTGACCATTTCTTTTCTCCTGCACCGAAACTTCTCAAGAGCAGGCAGGGGTGGAATTCTAGCAGGAGCTCCTTTGCATATTAGGCCACACACCCCTGATGTGTCTGGTTGTCGGTTGCTATGGCATTTTGTTGCAAATGCAATAAAGATTGACACAAACGTTACCCCTGATGTAGCCAATCCTTCAAGAGCTTACAAGGCTCTTTTTTTTGTAAGCTGCAGGGGGATTGGCTACATCAGGGGGGTGTGACCTAATATGCAAAGGAGCTTCTGATAGAATTCTACCCCTGAGAGCAAGGACTGAGGCTGAGGGCAGGAGTCTACCCACCACAGGTGGTCTTTCAGGTGCTACTGGACTCTTTTTTACTGCTACAGACATGGTGAACTTTCATACCATGCTTGATTTTCTCTTCTCTATCTCACCTTGCCTTACCAGCCATGATTTGAACAATAAGCCTATTGGGGTTTCTGAAGAGCTCAAGATGCTTCACCTTTGTGTCGAACAGGGAGCACCCATCCCTAAACAGCTGCTCCCATTTGGCTTGCTAAGCCCCAGCCTTTTGTGATTGGCCTCAGCCCCAGGGCAGCCATTTTGTGCTAGCGTCTGCAGGGCTTTTTTTGTAGCAGGAACTCCTTTGCATATTAGGCCACACCCCCTGATGTAGCCAATCCTCCTGGAGCTTACAGTAGGCCCCGTAAGAAGAGCCCTGCAAGCTCTTGGAGGATTGGCTACCTCAGGGGGGTGGGGCCTAATATGCAAAGGAGCTCCTGCTACAAAATGAGCCCTGGCTAATCCCATAAAACATTGGGTTAATAAAATGAGCTGATTTAACAAGAGGCAAGGAGATGCTTTACTCCAGGGGTGGCCAACGGTAGCTCTCCAGATGTTTTTTGCCTACAACTCCCATCAGCCCCAGCCATTGGCCATGCTGGCTGGGGCTGATGGGAGTTGTAGGCAAAAACATCAGGAGTGCTACTGTTGGCCACCCCTGGTATAAGAGAGAGGAGTGTGGAGGGAAAATGGTTAGTGTACATTAAGGCAAATATAGTAAGTCTTGCTACCAGAGAGGCTGGAAGTTAAACATCCAGGCTATTCAGCTGTGGCTTACTGAAATGACAGAAATTCTGAGTAAAGTAGGGGTGACCAACGGTAGCTCTCCAGATGTTTTTGCCTACAACTCCCATCAGCTCCAGCCAGCATAGCCAATGGCTGGGGCTGATGGGAGTTGTAGGCAAAAACATCTGGAGAGCTACCGTTGGCCACCCCTTTCTTATACCTTATCAGGAAATTTCCCAGCTGCAGAATTCCAGGTTTGCAGAATCATTATGGCCTTGCATCCTTAAGGATCTCATCCGCATCCAAGAAATAGTAGGGCAAGGACTCAGAAGTCCTTGTCAGGTCAATGACCAATGACCAAAGACATTTAAGCACTGGCTTATGTATGCATGCGTGCCTGTATGCCACAAATGTTACAAACAATCAGGGCTTTTTTTGAGCAGGAACGCACTGGAATGCAGCTCCATCTGGCTTGGCATCAGGGGATGTAGCTTAATATGCAAATGAGTTCCTGCTGGGCATTTTTTTTTACAGAAAAGCCCTGTGTGGAACAATGGCAGCATCAGGGGTGGGGCCTAACATGCAAATGAGTTCGTGCTGGGTTTCTACAAAAAAGCCCTGCAAACAATGCAAAAAAAAATGGACTATACTTAATTGTGCAAGTCTTGCTCGTTTATAGAGTGCATCCAAGCACTGTTAGATCTGTTCTTCATAACCGCTTCCCCGCTGCAACGGCTTGGTTCCTACTTTGAATTGAAGTCAACGCAGTGTCAGTCTCTTGTTAACTGCAGGGGCATTCTGCTCATCTCGTCTTCCTTTCTCCCCTCTATCAGGACCAGGACCCTTTGCAACATCATCTTTAGGGCCCCATAAGACATGGGAACACAAGAACAACCTTGCCCTATGAACCAAGCCTAACCCCCTGATGTAGCCAATCCTCCTGGAGCTTACAGTAGGCCCTACAAGAAGAGCCCTGTAGGTTCTTGGAGGATTGGCTACATCAGAGGTGTGTGGCCTAATATGCAAAGGAGTTCCTGCTACAAAAAAAGCCCTGAGTGTCTGCTACCTTTTCGCAAAACTCCCAAAGCCCCCCCCCCCCCACAAGTGCAACAAGGCTCAGGACCCTGATGTAGGTCAACTCATCCTGGCAGCAGCTCGCCAAGGTCTCACGAATGATCTTTGTCCTCCTTGCTCACAGAGCTCCTTCGACTTGAGATGCCCCAGAACGTCCGCTTGCACCGTATGTCCATAAGCAAGAAGCAAGCTTCCCCTCCCCAACACTGCAGCCCTCCTAACCCTCTCAGCTGGGCTTGCCCGAGGTCTCAGCTATTAAACAGAATCCATTATTCTGTTTTCCCAACCTTTTTTATAATTGCCAGAACCGTTTCCATCCCCACTACCCCCCGAAAAAGAGTCAGCGCTCCAGCTAATGAACTGAAAGACAAGAGCTAATTCTTTTGTTAAAGCCAACATGTCCTCATACTTTTGCAGGATGAGGAAAATTTTAACCCCTCATCTGCTGGTCCTGCGAATCGCCCGCCTCCGGACTGAATGGGTGGGAGAGAGCGGCAAGCGGCAGATTCGGGGTTAACGGCCCTTGCTTCTTATCGCAAGCGACCTGAACTTGCCCAGTTAAATCGTAATAGCCTGGGGGTTCTATAATTACCTAATTGTTAGTGTGGTGCTTCTTGTGTTTTTTTTCCCCCCCAAAAAAATGTAATTTATGATGTAGCATTGAAGGCTGACCTCTGGTTTTGGATGAAGCGTGGAGCGGCTGACATCCCAGCTCAAATTAGTAGGTAAGTAAGCACCCAATTAACGATTATGTGAGCGAGCTCTCGTTTTTTCCACTCCAACCGCACTGCTGGGCTAAGCAATTTTTGCAAGACTTTTCGCCTTCCCCGTAACTAATAAGCCTTTTCCCGTCCTTTTTATGCTTCCATCCACCTTGTTATCCTCATAAAGGACTGATGATTCCTGCCGGAAGATGGGATTTCTTTGCCAGATTTTTTTTTTTATTAGCCCAGTCAGCATAAAAACCTCAAAAAAAAAATTGGCAGGAAGGTCTGGCCCACATCCCAAGCCGAATTTCTCGGCTCGCAAAAGCAGTTCTCAGTAGGTACCGATTCAAATGCAGCTGTATGTCTGGTGCATTTCTGAAACTTGCAGGGCGTTTTAGGGAGAGTGCAGAATTCAACATCGGATTTCAGATTGAGATTTCAGAACAAGATCAAGACTAGGCTTCCCAATCCCCGGGTCCCAGCGGGGGATTTCCTGGTTTTACAGGCTTCCCCCCTCCCCCAGCCAGCTGGCCGGCGGGGGAAGCCCCACCCCCACAGCCATTATGCAGCTCCATGAACAATTCCCATAAGGAATGATGGGGAATTGATCCGCGGTTATCGGGGGCTCTGGGGGGGCTGTTTTTTGAGGTAGAGGTGCCAAATTTTCAGTATAGCATCTAGTGCCTCTTCCCAAAATGCCCCCCAAGTTTCAAAAGTATTGGACCAGGGGGTCCAATTCTATGAGCCCCAAAAGAAGGTGCCCCTATCCTTCATTATGTTCTATGGAAGGAAGGCATTTTAAAAGGTGTGCTGTCCCTTTAAATGTGATGGCCAGAACTCCCTTGGAGTTCAATTCTGCTTGTCACGCCGGTGCTCCTGGCCCCGCCCCCAATGTCTCCTGGCCCCACCCCCAAAGTCTCCTGGCCCCACCCCCAAAGTCCCCAGATATTTCTTGAATTGGACTTGGCAACCCTAATCAAGACTCCAGATCTTACTGGTCTTTTTCAGGACTTTTTTGTAGCAGGAACTCCTTTGTATATTAGGCTACACCCCCCTGATGTAGCCAATCCTCCTGGAGCTTACAGTAGGCCCTGTAAGAAGAGCCCTGTGAGCTCTTGAAGAAGAAGAAGACTGCAGATTTATACCCCTCACTTCTCCCTGAATCAGAGACTCAGAGTGGCTTACAATCTCCTATATCTTCTCCCCTCACAACAAACACCCTGTGAGGTGGGTGGGGCTGAGAGGGCTCTCACAGCAGCTGCCCTTTCAAGGACAACTCCTGCAATACCTGTGGCTAACCCAAGGCCATTCCAGCAGCTGTAAGTGGAGGAGTGGGGAATCAAACCCGGTTCCCCCAATAAGAGTCTGCACACTTAACCACTCCCCAAACTTGAAGGATTGGCTACATCAAGGGGGTGCAGCCTATTATGCAAAGGAGCTCCTGCTACCAAAAAAAAAAGCCCTGGTCTTTTTAAAATATCAGAAGCCAGAAAAGTGACTTGGAGTAGCTGGGAGACAGGACATAAAGGGAATAACCATTCCTTGCTCAATCTGAGCTTGAACCAGACATCTCACTTTAAATTTTAAAAACAGTAGTAGATAGGGTTCCCAAGTCCTCCACGGCCTCCATAGAGTTTTCCCTCCCAAATCGCTAGACGGTCTGGACAACCATAGAGTTTTCCGAGAAATGCCTAGAGCGGCCGGTGAGCTATGTCGCCAGAGCAATGACGGCACTTCCGGGTGATGTCATCATACCGGCAAAGTCGGGGGAGGTTCCCCCCACTGGCCCTATGTGGGCCAGTGGGTTGGGAACCTTCAGGGTGAGAGAACCCCTGGCCAGCCAGGGACTTGGCAGTGCTAATAGTAGAACACATGCCTCATCTGTAGAAGGTCCCAAGTTCTATCTCTGTAGGGTTGTCAGCTCTGGGGTGGGATATAGGGTATGGAGCCTGGGGGGGGGGTGGCTTGGAGGAAGGGAGGGACCTCAGCAAAGTATAATTCATAGTCTCTACCCTCTAAAGCACCCCTTTTCTCTAGGGGAAATGATCTTGGCCCTCTGGAGATCAATTGTAATAGCGGGGGATCTCCAGGTTCTGTCTTGAGGTTGACAACCCTACCCTAATTAACGGAGCCTTTCCGGTCATTATGAATATCCATCAAGTCAGTGCATCAAATTCGGTCTGAAAAATCGCAAGTGGCTGAGGGAACATCTTAGTAAGGCGCTGAAATGCGTGTCCCTCCTGATCTTGACCCCGAACAGGCCTTTCCCCATGATTCCCCATTAACAGAAGCCTCGTGACCCTGATCCCATGTTTATCTCCATTCTGTTTGGTTTGAACGAAGAAACGCGAGGCCGGAAAAGGACGGCGTTTCCATAATCAACCTTGCTCTTGAGTGGAATCAACAGGGAGCCTGAGTACCTGACTAATTGGGAATCATTCTGCCTTACAGCTTTTACTCTGAGCTCGCCAGGGGAGACTGGGATAGGTTTTAAATAATTGATGAAGAACGAAAACCCATCTCTGAGATCGCCTTTGGCAAGTTCTTAATATGCTGGTGTTCGGCTCCGCAAAAGGCAGGGGGGATACGTTTCCCGTTTGCTTGCTTTTGCCCTTACTTTCTCTCGCATGCTCTCATGTTAGAATAAAGATCGAGTTTCTGAAAGAGATATGTTTGGGAGGGGGGGTTAAAGAAAAGCAGGACAGACATGGGTTAAATCAATCCAGACCTTTAATTACAGTACATGCAAGCAAAGGTGCAACTAGACGGTTGCATGTCCTCGGCGCACTTGAAAAAAAGTGTGCTTGCAATACATTCAGGTCCTTCAGCGTTTTTAGGAAATGAATGACTAAGATCTTTCCACAATCCTAACATCATGTATTTGGGGTCTGTCCAAAGTTGAAAACATTTTGAAGATTCTGCGACCTCGAGTTCTTCAACCTGGTTGAGCCTGTGGGCACTTTAAAAATTTTGAGAACAGATAGTGGAGTCAGCACAAAATGGCTTCCATGGGGATCAATCACAAAATGGCTGCCGAGGGCTACTATCACAATCCCGAACTATTGGAAAGTTCCAAGCCAAAGCCCACCATTTCTGAATAGGTAGAGTTTGGGAGGTAGGGACATGAGGGTGGCATGTGACATCACCAGCATTACTACATTATTTCTGGAAGTGGCAATAGGTAGCTCTAGGTGTCACTGGAAACTCTATGGCAGTAGGCCACAGCAGCAATTGGCAGGAGGCCTTCCACCATAGCATAGGGTTGCCAATCCCCAGGTGGGAGCAGGGGATCCCCCGGTTTGGAGGCCCTCCCCCCGCTTCAGAGTTGTCAGAAAGCGGGGGGAGGGGAGGGAAATGTCTGCTGGGAACTCTATTATTCCCTATGGAGATTTATTCCCATAGAAAATCATGGAGAATTGATCCGCGGGTATCTGGGGCTCTGGGGGAGGGCTGTTGGGGGGGGGGGTAGAGGCAACAAATTTTCAGTATAGCATCTAGTGCCTCTCCCCAAAATACCCCCCAAGTTTCAAAAAGATTGGACCAGGGGGTCCAATTCTATGAATTCCAAAAGAAGGTCCCCCTATCCATTATTTCCTATGGAAGGAAGGAATTGAAAAGGTGCGCCGTCCCTTTAAATGTGATGGCCAGAACTCCCTTTGGAGTTCAATTATGCTTGTCACAGCCTTGATCTTGGCTCCACCCCTAATGTCTCCTGGCTCCACCCCCAAAGTCCCCAGATATTTCTTGAATTGGTCTTGGCAACCCTACCATAGCGAGAGCCTGCCAACTCTATAGGTGCTCCCTAGAAACATGAAGTGAAACATCTCCTACTCCAATGAAGGTGGAGGAAAGTGAAGATTGGCCCTTTGCTATGGGCAAGTGGATTTTTATGAGCTCATCAGTGGTTGCAGTTCAAACGTACTTCTTGTGTATAGCTATCCTTGTCAGAACAGAGGTGGTAAGCTGCCATACTCCAGGGATCTCAAACCAGGGTAGGGTTGCCAATCCCCAGGCGGGGGCAGGGGATCCCCCAGTTTGGAGGCCCTCCCCCCGCTTCAGGGTCGTCAGAAAGCAGCGGGGGGAGAGGGAAATGTCTGCTGGGAACTCTGTTATTCCCTATAGATTTATTCCCATCGAAAATCATGGAGAATTGATCTGCAGGTATCTGAGGCTCTGGGGGGGGGCTGTTTTTTTGGGTAGAGGCACCAAATTTTCAGTATAGCATCTAGTGCCTCTCCCCAAAATATCCACCAAGTTTCTAAAAGATTGGACCAGGGGGTCCAATTCTATGAGCCCCAAAAGAAGGTGCCCCTATCCTTCATTATTTCCTATGGAAGGAAGGCATTTAAAAGGTGTGCCGTCCCTTTAGATGTGATGGCCAGAACTCCCTTTGGAGTTCAATTATGCTTGTCACAGCCTTGATCTTGGCTCCACCCCTAATGTCTCCTGGCTCCACCCTCAAAGTCCCCAGATATTTCTTGAATTGGACTTGGCAACCCTAAACCAGGGTGGTGTCAGAGTGGTAGGGTTGCCAATCCCCAGGTGGGGGCAGGGGATCCCCCGGTTTGGAGGCCCTCCCCCCACTTCAGGGTCGTCAGAAAGCAGGGGGTGGGGAGGGAAATGTCTGCTGGGAACTCTATTATTCCCTATAGAGGCTTATTCCCATAGGAAATAATGAAGAATTGATCCGCAGGTATCTGGGACTCTGGGAGGGCTGTTTTTTGGGGTAGAGGCACCAAATTTTTGGTACAGCATCTAGTGTCTCTCCCCAAAATTCCCCCCAAGTTTCAAAAAGATTGGACCAGGGGGTCCAATTCTATGAGCCCCGAAAGAAGGTGCCCCTATTCTTCATTATTTCCTATGGAAGGAAGGAATTGAAAAAGTGTGCCGTCCCGTTCAATGTGATGGCCAAACCTCCCTTTGGAGCTCAATTATGCTTGTCACAGCCTTGATCTTGGCCCCGCCCCTAATGTCTCCTGGCTCCACACCCAAAGTCTCCTGGCTCCACCCCCAAAGTCCCCAGATATTTCTTGAATTGGACTTGGCAACCCTACAGTGTGGTGTTGTGGTAAGAGCAACAAAAAGTTCTGCTCATAATGTCTGAACTGTATAGGGTCAAAATTGGCTGCCTGGCATCCCATGCCATGTCATGGAATGTTCACTAGTATTCTACATGCTCAGGGGAAATATCCATTTCCCTTGGACAAGAATGGCAGACAGAACAAAAACAAGAGGAAAAGGAGTATTTCAGAACAAGAGGGTCGGTTTTGCTGATAAGTGTGAAGCAAAGGGAAGAAGGGGTGCTAAGGAGGTGAAAAATCTGGCATAGAATCTAGGAGAATTTTCTCCCCCAGAGGAGAGGAGGAGACAGGATTGCACAAGGTGGATCTGAAAGGCAACCAAACCTCTGGTCCCAAACAGTGATCTAATTCCTTCCATGAGAGTTACTTTTCTTTCTTGGGAGACCCAAGAGCAACATTTTCTTCAACAGGTTTAGAAAAATCCAAGGCTTTTTTTGTAGCAGGAACTCCTTTGCATATTAGGCCACACACCCCTGATGTAGCCGGTCCTCGTGGAGCTTACAGTAGGCCCTGTGCTAAGAGCCCTGTAAGCTCTTGGAGGATTGGCTACATCAGGGGTGTGTGGCCTAATATGCAAAGGAGCTCCTGCTACAAAAAAAAGCCCAACTCGATCAGCCAAATGTAACAGGTGTATGTGGGCATAGATTGAAGATACAGACAGTATTTGTTAACGTCGACCTCCATAGGTGAACATAAAAGATAGATTTTGAACAAAAAAAAAAGAACTTATCTTCCTTCCCTAATTCTCCATTCTTGAAGGAGGTTTATATTTCACACTTCATAGTAAAGTTACTGCAGAAATGGCTGTCTACATAGATAGGTATAGGGTTTTTTTAATTACTATTCTTTTTTTGCCACTGGCTGGTTTATTATTAGACTTTACAGAATAATTCATAATGAATAATTTGACACCTCTCTTTCTTTTCACATGTCCTCCTAGAGCCGCTAACAATCCTCTCAAATTCATCCGCCGCATATTTTCTGTCAGGAACTCCAGAAAGGAGACACAAGTTGCTTTGATTACAGCGTATCGTTAGTGGAAAACAAGGTCGTCTCTTTCAAATGCCCAATCTGTATGTAGGGTAGCTACTCCATGTAGTCGCCAAAGAAACTAGGCCGAAAGCCTGACTGAAAAGGGGGGGGGGTATTCACCTCAAGCCAAAAGGCTGAAGAATCAAGACAGAAGCTAAAAGACTTTCAAACTTTCTCAGGTGCTTACACAGGGCCAACCCTGCCACTAGGCAAACTAGGTGATTGCCTAGGGTGCTGGCCTTCTAGGGGCACCGAATTGGGCGCCTCCTACACGGTTACAAGTGTGGGAAGGGCACCAGAAGTTAACCTTGCCTAGGGTTCCAGATGGTCCAGGGTTGGCCCTGTGTTTCCACGTATTAATTGTATTAAGTATATGTTTGTCCTTCCTCCAAAGAATTGGGGTTGGTGTGCATGGGACAAGCCCCTCCTTCTTTTTATCCTCACAACTTGTAGGTTAGGCTGAAAGCAAGTGACGGGTCAAGGTCATCTGCTGGTTTGTATGTCAAGGAGAGATTTGAACCTGGCTTGGCCAAGCAAAGGCAACCTTAGGCGCAAGGCAACAGAGGCAGCGGCTCCATGGAAAAGAGGGATGCCAGTCCCCAAGTTGGGGTAGAGTTTCCCCCAGTTTGGGGGGCTCCTGCCCACCACCAGCCAGTTGGCTGGTAGAAGGAGGCCCCACCCCCAACGCGGTCACTGTTGGTTACCTTTCTCCCTCCCCTCCTGCAAGATTTAAAGGGCCCTCAAGTTGCCTGAACTCCAGCAACAAATGATGGCATCACTTCTGTGTGTCGTCATCACGTTGGGGCACCCCCACCCTCTCCAAGTATTCCTCCCAAAGTCCCCTGCAGGGGAAGAGGCAGGACCTGGCAACCCTAGTGGAAAAGCCTGCGCTTTCCAAATGGAAGGTCCCAAGTTCAATTCCCAGCATCTTCAGTTAAAAGGACCAGGCAATAGGGGATGGGAAAGACCTTGGCCTAAGACCCCAGAGAACAGCTGCCAATCAGAGTAGGCAATACTGACCTGGATGGGCTGAAGGTCCAATTCAGCATAAAGCAGTTTCATTTGTGTGGGGGGGAGGAATCCATACAAGGGGAGTTCTGGCCATCACATTTAAAGGGGCTTACTCCTTTTAAAGGCCTTCCCTTCACTGGAAATAATGGAGGATGAGGACACTTTCTTTGGGGGCGCATAGAATTGGACCCCCTGGTCCAATATTTTTGAAATGGGGGGGGGGGGTTGAGGAGAGGCACCAGATGCTATGCTGAAAATCTGATGTCTCTACCTCAAAAAACGGGAGCCCCGGAGCCCAGATACCCACAGATCGATTCTCCATCATATGCTATGGGGACCAGTCTCCATACAGCAGGGCTTTTTTGGTAGAAAAAGTCCAGCAGAAACTCATTTGCATATTAGGCCACACCTCCTGACATCAAGCTAGCCGGAACTGCGTTCCTGCTTTTAAAAAGCCCTGCCATACAGTATAATGGAATGCCCAACAGACATTAAAACCAATGCTCTGTCAGGCTGTTGGTTGAAGAAATCGATGGGATAGCAAGTAGTTTGCCGCTCCTGAGCTTCCCAGCTCCTTCTACCTAGGGTTTCCAAGTCTGTGTTTGGAAATACCTGGAGACTTTGGGGGTGGATCCAGGAGAGGGCGAGGTTTGGGGAGGGGAGGGGCCTCAGCGTGGGACAATGCCATAGAGTCCACCCTTCAAAGCAGCCATTTTCTCCAGAGGAGATGATCTTCCAGCTGGAGATCAGTTGTAAAAGCGGGAGATCTCCAGACCCCACCTGGAGGCTAATGAACAAACCAATGAACAGCTTAAATAGAAAATATATGACTTTACTAGAATCAATATACCTCCAAAAAATCGTTATAGGATTTAAAACCTTCAATTCCTTTTCAAAGTCAACATTTCAAGGTTTTGTTCTCAGACACTTGGACATCACTTAGTGAGCAAAAGACAAACCTTACACAGCTGCAAATTTTAAACTATGCACAAGTTTCTGAAGATCTTGTCTGTTGAATTCACCACCTGTAGGTCTGTAGGGGGTTTGGCTAACTCTTATGTACCTTCTCATAAATAAACCAGATGCTACCAATTAATATGCTAGTTCTAACCAATTAGGATGTCCAGAGACATTTTGGAACATATATAGACTTGGCATGAATAGAAGACAATCCCATACTTATAAACACATACCTTATTTATAGCTTAGTTTGCAATACTCACATTGTGCTGAATTAAGAAAGTTATTGGGTATGTGTATATTTTAGTTTAATATTCCTTTATATAGAAGCTTCTACAATGGCTCTTTTTGGAAGAAGAAACTTAGAACCATGTTAATCCATTGCTATCTTAAAGACTTATAAAATGTAAAAATCACGAGCTCTCTGTCTTAACATCTGGGAGAGGGGAATTTTGCTGGCAAGCAGCCATCGGTAGTCAAAGTTAAAAACATAATTAAGAGAATTGTCTGTTTCTACTCAGAAAGAGGCAAGGGGCTTTACTCATGAAGACTCATGGATTATCATGTTTTATACCTGGTTTGATTATTGATTAAGTCTAGCAACATTGGGGGGGGGGGGGGGTTACTCTACAGTGGTTTGGGGCAAAACTCTATGGTTTAAGGGCGAACTTACCATAGAGTTTCACCCAAAAACCAGAGCGTTGCCCCCAACATCACCAATACAATGATGTCACTTCCAGGTAATGTCAGCACCCACACTCGGAATGCCCCCCAAATCCCTCGATGAGGGACTCTATTGATTCAAGTCCCCAGAGATCACCAGTCTATCCCCCACTTTCACACAATGTTCCCACCTTTCTTTTGCACTGCTTGGGAATACTGCTTGAACCCTCGTTGAACAGCAATACAGCTAAGGGACTCACAGCTATAAATCACTGACACTGTTAAATCAATTCATACAAAATATTTATGCAAAAATCACCAATAATGTACAAAAATAATTATTTTCTCAATATGTGCTACATAACACTACTGCTTGGTCAATTTCAATCGTTGACTTGCCAGAGTCCCACTGCTACCGGAGACTGGAAAAAGCAACAGTTCGGTAACAGTAAAGTCCACTGCAAAGTTTACACATTTATGATGGGGGCCACCACCCTTTTTCAGTTTGCTAGTGGAAGCAGAAGTTGTACCCCACAATTCCAATAATGGGGCTGCAGACTGGAACCCGATGTTCCACGTAATACCTTTGTCAGATACTTGGACTGGGCTTGTGCAAACATTTACACCCCAACAGGGCTTTTTTTGTAGCAGGAACTCCTTCGCATATTAGGCCACTCCCCTCTGGTGTAGCCAGTCCTCCTGAAGCTTACAGTAGGCCTTGTACTAGCCCTGTACTTAGAGGATTGGCTACATCAGAAGGGTGTGGCCTCATATGCAAAGGAGTCTCTGCTGCAAAAATAAGTCCTGCACTCCATTCTAAAACAGGACGAGTCAAAAAAGTGCTGGCTCCTCCCAGACGCACATATTGAGAAAATAGTCATTTTCATACAATATTGGTGTTTTTTGCATAAATATTTTGCATGAATTGATTTAACAGTGTCAGCAATTTATAGCCGTGAGTCTCTTGTTGTGTTGCCTGGAAAGGAGGCGGCTGAGAGGTGATATGATCACCATCTTCAAGTACTTGAAGGGCTGTCATAGAGAGGATGGTGTGGAATTGTTTTTTGCGGCCCCGGAAGGTAGGACCAGAACCAGTGGGTTGAAATTAAATCTAAAGAGTTTCCGGCTCAACATTAGGAAGAACTTCCTGACCATTCGAGCAGTTCCTCAGTGGAAAAGGCTTTCTCAGGAGGCGGTGGGCTCTCCTTCCTTGGAAGTTTTTAAACAGAGGCTAAATGGCCATCTGACAGCAATGAAGATCCTGTGAATTTAGGGGGTATTTGTGAGTTTCCTGCATTGTGCAGGGGGTTGGACTGGATGACCCTGGAGATCCCTTCTAACCCTACGATTCTATGATTCATACTCTCCATGGCTTCCTCCTGTTTTGGTCAACCCTCATCGACGCCACTGGCATCAATGCTAGCTGCAGTCTGTTTGGAACACTCTTGTATAGGTGCTTTGGAGAAACCTTCCAAGACATCCGCAAAGAGAACCTTTTGAACGAGTGCACAGAGAAACACAGGCCCAACTCTTTCTCCCTCTCCCCCTATCTGACTCAGCCTCTGCTTCCAGAAAGAGAAATCTCCCATACAGATGAGCCCTCAAATTAGTAGTAGGAAGTGAGACTCCTTCTCCGGTAGTGGCAGATAAAAAAAAGACAGGCTCTCGTGCACACTGCTCGGACGCCAGTTGTTCTGCCAAGGCATTCATCAAATTAAGTACCCCGAAGAACAACACCTCTGATATCTCCTCATTTGAGGCTGCAGTGAATGAAGTACTAGATTAGGCCTGACAGTGGTCTAATGCAGGCTGAGCTTTCCCGGGCGTAATTAATTGGAACCTCGCCAGTTTGACAAATTGGAATGATGAATCTATCTTGTATGGATAGTGGAAGGGAGGGAGGGGGGTGGGAAAGAGTGAGAGAGACAGAAATGCATAATCAGTCAAAGATTTAGTTAAGACAGCTTCTGTCTGATTCCTGGCCGTAGCCAAATCCATTAAGGAGGGGAAACATCACTTTAAGAAAAGACACTGTTCTCCATATGTTCAATTTATAACTTTTTTTTTAAAAAATAAAATAAATAAAACTCCTGGATTTAATGGAGCCCAAGAAGACTTGACATTGGAAGGGTGGACAGAAAAGCAAAAGGTTATTCCATTTTATCTTCTGTTTTTAAATCAATCTCTTCTTCGTTTCTTTCCCCCCCCCCCACATCCACTTCCTGGCCTGATTGAGTGGGGGTTCAATGACTGTACTTGAATGCTGAAGCAGGATTGACTTAGGTTTCCTTCTGTTTTGTTAAGCAAGAGGGAAGGGAGGACCATCGAATAGATTTGGCACACATATTTGAGGGCTTCCTGTTTACCCACACGGCGTAGGGATTTACCCAGCCCCAGGCCTCAGATTCAGCAAGAGCTCACAGGAGCACAGCTCCTGAACCTTTCTGAGGGTTCACCCTCCTCCTCCCCACCTTATCCATTGAATAGTAGGTGCAGCTTCATAACAATCCCTGGATGAGCTCCACCATGTATTTTTCTACAAAGAAGTAGCAAACAGGAAGAAGAAGACTACAGATTTATACCCCGCCCTTCTCTCTGAATCAGAGTCTCAGAGCAGCACGTAATCTCCTTTATCTTCTTCCCCCATAACAGACATCCTGTGAGGTGAGTAGGGCTGAGAAGGCTCTCACAGCAGCTGCCCTTTCAAGGACAACTCCTATGAGAGCTATGGCTAACCCGAGACCATTCCAACAGCTGCAAGTGGAGGGGTGGGGAATCAAACTCGGTCCTCCCAGATAAGAGTCCACCCACTATGTGGGAAATGATCTCCACATAGTGGTGCTCTAGGAATTTCCCAAGGTCTCTGTGGTAAAGAAAGCATCTCTCAGAAGTAACATAACATCATCTTCAAACTCTACCTACCAGATACCACTCCTAGGCTGTGATCAGAAGGGTGGATTGATGCCGTCTGGCCATTACTCTAATTTGGTCCTTTTTTCTGTGTGTAAAAGTAGTAAAAATGGGATCTAAAATGGCACCACATCTCTATGGTAGACTCAAGAATGCAGTATCATCTTTTTTGTTTAAAACAATTTTTATTGGTAACATATGGTAATAAATCTATTTCTTACATCTTTAATAACTTCTTTTATCTATCCATATATTACTTTCTACCCACCCCTCCCCCCGTTACTTGACCCCCGCCGGTGTTATTTACTTAAAATCCTAATATTTAAAGGTACCCTTAACTATTAAAACAAAAATTTATATTCTTCTTCTTTCTAAAACTTAATCATCAAAAATTGTCCAATGTCCTTTATTTTCCACTCTTTTTCTACATATCTTCTAAACTTTTTCCACTCCGTCTTAAAAACTTCTAAATCACAGTCTCTTAATATTCTTGTTAATTTGTCCATTTCACTCCATGTCATAACTTTTATAATCCAATCCCATTTCTCTGGTATTTTTTCTTGCTTCAACTGCACATATAATGTCCTAGCAGCTGAAAGCAAGTATTGATTAAGTCTAGCAACATTTTTGGAAATTTTTCCATTTGTAATCCCAACAGAAAAGTCTCTGCAACTTTCTTAAATGCATATCCCAAGATCTTAGAAATTTCTTGCTGAATCATCTGCCAATACTTTTTTGCTCTTTCACAAGTCCACCACATATGGTAGAAAGAACCTTCATGTTTTTTACATTTCCAACATCTGTCTGGCATCTTATTGTTCATCTTTGCCAATTTTTTAGGAGTCATATACCATCTATACATCATTTTAAAACAGTTCTCTTTAATACTATGACACGTCGAAAGCTTAATAGAATTCTTCCACAAGTATTCCCAAGTTTCCATCTGTATTTCTTTATTTACATTAATTGCCCATTTAATCATTTGGGATTTCACTACTTCATCCTCCGTAGACCATTTTAAAAGTAATTTATATATTTTTAAAATTAATTTTTCATTGTCTCCAAGCAGAACTTTTCCATTTCTGTTTGCTCTTTTCTTATTCCTTCAGTTTTAATATCATTTTCCACCAAGCTCTTTATTTGTTGCAGTTGGAACCAATCATATTTATTATTCAGCTCTTCAGCAGTTTTCAATTCTATTTTGCCACTTTGTATTTTTAATAATTGATTATATGACAACCACTTTTCTTCACCTATCTCAGCCGTTATTTTTATTATTTCAGCTGGCACTATCCATAACGGTCTTCTCTCATCTCCATATTTCTTATATTTCATTCCGGGACTATTTACAGTTAAACAGAATAAATTCAGAAGGTGGGAAATGGAAATCTAGAAAGCTTGGAAGAAGGGAGGAAGAGGTGAAATTTAAAGGACAGAGCTAAAAAGTGGAAAGGAATTTATTGTTTGGTCTACTTGCAGTTTTGAAAAAAGAGCACCATCGTCACAGACCTGCAGCATATACAATCAACACAGGAAGTACGTCAAGTATCATGAGATCTCTTTACCAGTGAAAATGAGATTTGGTGGCAAGCAAAGCAGGAAGTAGCTAAAAAAAAGCCTACTCTAGGATTATAATACCATTGAGAAATATCGACAGCCATTGCAAGGAGGTAAAAATTAAAATAATATTTTTAAAGTGTTCGGGACATTAAAAATTGTTGGAAATAATTGAGATGATGATAATACTATTGGACATATTGTTTATAATGGACTTTAGAAGCCTTTAAAAGAAAAAAAAATAGAGAGAAGCAAAAAGTCGCGACCGCCATTTTGAAGGATTAAAAAACTTTAAACATTAATATCTTGGTCTGGGAAGCTCTGAGGACAGAGAAATTAGGCTTGTTGTAAAAAGCAAGCTCTAATCTTTTGAACTTGATAGTCAAATTTCAAATTGGTGAGATCAAAATTTTCGGTGTTTTTAAATGTCAGAACACAAGCAAACCCGTATAAGGGCCACTTTATTGGAGAAAATGCAGGATCAATTAGAGGCAATGGAGGCCAGAATGATGAAAGGCATGAGAGAGATGATAACTGCATCAAAAAAAGATGCAGTATCATCTTGTTTGGCCCTAGCTCAAGGGTGGCCAAACTTGCTTAATGTAAGAGCCATGTAAAATAAACATCAGATGTTTGAGAGCCACAAAACATGAACATCATGTTTTTGAGACCTGCAAGAGAAGGAAGGAAGTAAGGAATCATAGAATCATAGAGTTGGAAGGTACCTCTAGGGTCATCTAGTCCAACCCCTGGTACAATGCGGGAAACTCACAAACACTTCCCCCTAAATTCACAGGATCTTCATTGCTGTCAGATGGCCATCTAGCCTCTGTTTAAAAACCTCCAAGGAAGGAGAGCCCACCACCTCCCAAGGAAGCCTGTTCCACTGAGGAATCGCTCTAACGGTCAGGAAGTTCCTCTTAATGTTGAGCCGGAAACTCTTTTGATTTAATTTCAACCCATTGGTTCTGGTCCTACCTTCCGGGGCCACAGAAAACAATCCCACAGCATCCTCTATATGACAGCCCTTCAAGTACTTGAAGATGGTGATCATATCACCTCTCAGCTGCCTCCTCTCCAGACTAAACATCTCCAGCTCCTTCAACCTTTCCTCATAGGACTTGGTCTCCATCTTCGTCACCCTCCTCTGGACCCGTTCCGGCTTGTCTATATCCTTCCTAAAATGTGGTACCCAAAACTGAATACTCCAGGTGAGGTCTTACCAGAGCAGAGTAAAGCAATACCATCACATCACGTCATCTGGACTCTATACTTCTATTGATGCAGCCCAAAATTGCATTTGCCTTTTTAGCCACCGCATCACACTGTTGAATCATGTTCAGCATATGATCCACTAAGATCCCTAGATACTTTTTGCACATACTACTGCTAAGACAAGTCTCCCCCATCCTATAACCGTGCATTGGATTTTTCCTACCTAAATGCAGAACTTTACATTTATCCCTGTTAAAATTGATTTTATTGGTTGAGCCCAGTTTTCCAGCCTGTCACGGTCATCCTGTATCCTGTTGCTGTCTTCTTCTGTGTTTGCAACCCCTCCCAATTTCGTATCATCTGCAAATTTAATAAGCATTCCCTTTATTCCTTCATCCAAATCATTGATAAAGATATTGAACAAAACAGGTCCCAGGACAGATCCTTGAGACACTCCACTTGTCACTCCTCTCCAAGAGGATGAGGAACCATTCACAAGCACTCTTTGGGTGCGATCTGTCAACCAGTTACAGATCCACTTAACGGTAACAAGATCCAAACCACATTTTACCAACTTGTCAACAAAGATAGTCTGTGGAACCTTATCAGAAGCCTTACTGAAATCAAGATAAACGATGTCTACAGCATTCCCCTGATCCAGCAAGGTAGTCATTTTCTCAAAAAAAAGAGATCAGGTTAGTCTGACATGACTTGTTCTTGAGAAAACCATGCTGGCTCTTAGTAATCACATCCATTCTTTCTAAATGTTCCAGGACCAACTGTTTAATGATTTGTTCTAAAACTTTTCCAGGTATAGACGTCAAGCTGATGGGTCAGTAATTACCCAGATCGTCTTCTTTCCCATTCTTGAAGATGGGGACAACATTCGCCTGCCTCCAATCTTCTGGCACCTCTCCTGTTCTCCAAGAATTCTCAAAAATAATAGCCAGAGGCTCAGAAATTACATCTGTAAGCTCTTTTAGAACCCTTGGATGCAATTCATCTGGCCCTGAGGACTTAGTTTCATTTTAAAAAATTGGTGTTTATGTAATACCCCTATGCTGATCCCAGGTTAGAACTTCATACCCTCTTAATATGTTCTGTTTTTGCCATGTTGAGCACCGTTTCCCTCAGAAGAGAAGATTGAGGAAAAGTAGGAATTGAGCAGTTCCACCTCTCTTCCTTACCAGTTACAATTTCACTTTCTTGCTCTCGCAATGGGCCTACCATGTCCTTGCTCATTTTCTTACTCTGAACATAAGAAAAGAACTCTTTTTTTGTTGTTTTTAGCATCTTTGGCCAGCCTAAGCTCATACTGAGCTTTAGCTTTTCTAACTTTTTCTCTACAAGCACTGGTGATTTGTTTATATTCATCCTTGGTTATAAGGCCCTCCTTCCAATTCCTAAAGGAGTCTTTTTTTCTCAAGTCTTTAGAGAGCTGTTTATGGAGCCACTTTGGCTTCTTTATTCTTTTTCCATTTTTTCTTCTCATAGGAATCGTCTGTGATTGCGTTTTCAGTATTTCGCTTTTAAGAAATTCCCACCCTTCCTGAACCCCCTTCCTCCTAATTATTTCTGACCATGGGATTTAACCCAGCATAGTTCTAAGTTTATCAAAGTTTGCCTTTCTGAAGTCCAACCTATGTCTGACTACGTATAGCTGTTCCCTTCCCTAAGACTGTAAATTCCAAAATCACATGGTCACTACTGCCCAGGGTGCCCACTATTTCCACTTCTTCAATCAATTCTTCCTTGTTGGTGAGACTCAAATCCAAGATAGCAGATCCCCTTGTTTCCTTGTTCATTTTCTGGAAAAGGAAGTTGTCAGCAAGACAAGTCAGGAATCTATTTGTCTTGTCATTTTCAGCAGAGTTGGACTTCCAACAGATATCCAGGTAATTGAAATCTCCCATGATCACTGTAGCCTTTCTCTTGGAAAACTTTGCAATCTGCTGTAGAAGTAGCTCATCCCTCTGCCTGAATTGGTGGTCTATAGCAGACCCCCACAATAATATCAGTATTATTTCTTAATCCTTTTATTTTTACCCAGAGACTCTCAACCGAGCTGCCATGCTCAGATTCACATATTTCCTCACAAGTATATACCTCCTTCACATATACTGCTACGTCTCCGCCCTTTCTTATTTGCCTATCCCTTTTAAATAAGTTGTACCCCTGAATTGTAATATTCCAGTTGTGAGTGTCATCCCACCATGTTTCAGTAAGGCCTATTATGTCATAGTCTCCTTCCCGTATTAGGACTTCCAGTTCCTCCTGTTTGTTTCCCATACTCTGTGCTTTAGTATAGAGACATCAGAATCCACGTTTTATGCATCCCGAGTGCTTGGTTTCCATACAAGCCTGCAAGTTACCATTACCTAGCGTATGCACCAATCTCTGCAAATCTTTAATGTTCTTATCCCCAGTTTCTGGCAACATACGAGGCTTTGAATTATTGTCTCGCTCCCTCCTACCATTTAGTTTAAAGCCCTCCTTATTAGGTTAGCAAGGCTGTTACCCAACACCCTTTTTCCTACTGCCGTAAGGTGCAAACCATCTCCCGATAGAAGACCACCATCTCGAATGCGTAAGCCATGTTCCAGAAATCCGAAACTTTCCTGACGACACCATTGACATAGCCAGTCGTTTATTTGAAGTATTCTTCTTTCTCGTCCTAAGCCACGGCCTTCAACAGGAAGCACTGACGAGAACACAACCTGTGCGCCCAGCTCCTTCACCTTCTGACCCAGAGCCACATAGTCTTTTCTAATACATTCAGGGCTGTGACAGGCAGTATCATTTGTTCCCATGTGGAACAGCAAGAAAGTGGGCTTGATAAATCTTCCAATCCTTTCTGTCACATGGTGGATGTGTGCACCCGGCAGATAGCAGACCTCTCGGGATGACAAGTCTGGTCGGCACACTTTGGGCTCCACCCCTCTAAGCAAGGAGTCTCCAATCACCACCACCTATATTGGGAAGCAGAAGCTCTGGGCTTCTTATCCACAAGATCCTGAGAAACTTTCTGCAAGCTTCGTGGAGGCTGGGGAAGTAGCCCTTGTTCCAATGCTTCAGAATCAGTTACTGTGGGAAGATCCTGGAACCTAATGCTGAGCAGCAGAGGCTCAGAACATCTCCTGATTTTCTTTCTCCTTCGGGTTACATTTTTCCAGGAACCCTCCTCCTGTGTTGGGTTCTCTTCTAACTGATGAGATACCATTTCCTCTCCCTCCTCTTGTCCTTTCAAGAGTGCCTCATGCGTTTTGTCAAGAAAATCCCCACCTTCCTTTATACACTGCAGTGTGGACAATCGTGCCTCCAGTCCCTGTATCTTCTCCTCCAGCAGGGTCACTAACTTACACTTGCTGCAAGTGTAATTCGTGCTACTCTCAGGTAGAAATACAAACATCCCACAGTCTTTACACGTCACTGCCTCTGCTCCCTCACCTGCCATACTGCTGCAATCCATTTCAAAATTTTCTTTGGAGGGAGGGAGGAAGGAAGGAGGGAGGGAGGGAAGGAAGGAAGGAAGGAAGGAAGGAAGGAAGGAAGGAAGGAAGGAAGGAAGGAGGGAGGGAGGGAGGAAGGAAGGAAGGAAGGAAGGAAGGAAGGAAGGAAGGAAGGAAGGAAGGAAGGAAGGAAGGAAGGAAGGAAGGAAGGAAGGAAGGAACGAAGGAAGGAACGAAGGAAGGAAGGAAGGAACGAACGAACGAACATGAGGAGAGAGAGGTGGAAAGAAAGCAACTTTAATTTTAAATGCATTCTCCAAGCCACCAGCTGGTTTGGCTTGAAGAAGTGATTTAATGTGAGAAACACCTTCTTCAAGTTGGCTGACAAGGCAGTGGGGGCTTTGAGAGCCATAGAATATGTGTGAAAGAGCCACATGTGGCTCCCAAGCTGCAGTTTAGCCACCCCTGCCCTAGCTCTTCTTACTTTTCAAATATGGTATGATAATCCATGATTAATTTTCCATTCAAATGGGACCAGGTAGATGGTAAGGAGGGAGGGAGAAAGATGGATGGATGAATGGATGGATGGACAGAAGGAAAGACAATAAAGTTTCCTAAATAATCCCCACAAATTATAAAACTGCACAAAATTTTCTTAACTCTCCTGAACACTTTGGGTCAGATCCAGTGCCAAATTTCAACTTGCACTAGAGCTTTTGCATTTAGCAGGAATGCAAGAAAAAGACTGAGGCAGCCTCTTGTGCTAAGTCAGACTTTTTATATTCCCCGCTTCTACTCACTCATGATCTGGTGCGACCAATTTATGGGCATTGTGATATAGAGGGGGGTAGCAAGGAGGTGCTTGAGATGGGGCACGAGTGCAGCTGCACTAAATCCCTCCATGCTTTCTCTTGTGCGTGGCTGGATCCAAGCCATTCTGTAGAATGATAAAAAAGAAAAGTGTAGGTTGTTCAACCAGATAAGACCTCCATCTAGGAATGCTCAGATATGGATGCCCATTGACAGGGCTTTGTTTGTAGAAAATGCCCAGTAGGAACTCATTTGCATATTAGCCCACAACCCCTGACATCACCATTGTTTCACACTGGGTTTTTTTGTAGAAAAAGGCCAGCAGGCAAATGGCTATCCTAGTCCTAACTGAAGCCTGCCATGATGAACATATATGGTGAGGATGGTGTGAACTTCATTGGCTCCCAGTTTGTTTCCAGCTCCAGTTTGAAGTGTCCTTGTTGCCCTAAAATGGGAAGGGACCAAGGGACCTGATGACTCATCACTTCCCAGGACCTTACATCTGCTGGTGCTACACTGCAAGAAGAAGAAGACGATGACAACAGATTTGTATTCTGCCCTCCACTCTGAACCTCAGAGTCTCAGAGGGACTCAAAATCTCCTTTACCTTCTTCCCCCACAACAAACACCCTGTGAGGTAGGTGGGACTGAGAGAGCTCTCCCAGTAGCTGCCTTTTCAAGGACAGCTCTGCGAGAGCCACGGCTAACCCAAGGCCATTCCAGCAGCTGCAAGTGGAGGAGTGGGGAATCAAACCCGGTTCTCCCAGATAAGAGTCTGCACACTTAACTACTACACCAAACTGGCTCTCATGTTCTCTGTGTTCTCTGGCTAGTGGGCCTTCAGAACATTCTTTGTCCATGGCTTCCAGTTTGTGAAACATTCCTTTGGCCCTTTTCTGCCTGTCCTTGAGATAAAAATGTTAAGACAATGTTTCCCTCCCCAGAGACTCTAAGGGAGGTTATTACTTTGTACTGAGTTTTTATTTTACAGCTGCTACTTCGAGACATCCAGGTTTTATGATTGTGGCTGTTCCTTTTTATATGACAGGTTTAATTGACGCCATCATTCTATTACTGAGGTTCTTGCATTTATAGTTGAGTCTCTACGAGAAAGGCGGATTATAAATGAAGCAAATAACCAAATTGAGATGATTGTGTGCTCCCTGGAGGGGTTGGTGAAAACTGAAAAGCAGAATGTGAATTTCCAAAAATAAATTCTCTTCTTTCACAACCTGTACCACAGGTACCGCAGGCTCCTGTTATGTGCATTGGATATGCAATTGTAACATTGTACATACTGTAGCATCCTTCATTGGTAAAACCGCTAAAACAATCAAATAGCAAATTAACCAGGGCCAAGGTACTGTTTTATCGTGAAAATGGTCACATTCAAATTTTACTTGAAATACAACACAGGAGAAGCTATGTCTATCTGAAATCCAGTTTCTTCTTTTTCGCAGACACGCGGAAGGCACGATTTTGCATGCAAAGCCAAATTGACAATCACGCTCAACCTCCACACACAAATTTCAAAGTTGGGGACAGAGATCTATAACCTAACCTATCCGCCTCCGAATCAACACACACAGCGCTTGTCCCTCTGGAATGGATGAGGGATTTGGGTTTTAATCACCCTTTCTAATGCAAAAAAATGATCAATTACATATGTCTTCCCACAGTCATGTTCCTATTAGAGAAGACCTTACCTTTGTAAATGATTAGTATGTGGCGAATGCATTAAAATGAATTATAACAGCAATACGGTCCCCAATCCCTGGGCAAAACCTTTCCATCATAAGAGACAGGTTGACTCCCCTGGGCTTAAAGAGAGAGAGGGAGGGAGGGATCAAAAACCCACTCCAATAACTTTGCAGAAGGCCAACAGAATATTCAGAGTGTTCAACCCTCAAATTGGCCCTGATTTAAAAGAAATATGCAGGAGAAGTAGTTTAACACACATTCGCCAAGGCTACTGAGAGAGGCAAAAAATGTAATTCACCTGACAAAGAGGTCTTGAGAAAGCTAAAAGGGAAAAAATCACAGGTTAACCGACCAGGAAAAGAGGAGAGAAAGAAAAAGAAAATCTGCATAAAACTAGGTATGAGAGTCCTTTCACAAGGACATTTTCCCATGTTAATATCAGGGTAGAGAAATCGTAATAATTCAAGTCTCGAGCTTGGCCCTTTGAACTGATTCTTGGATCCATCATTTTGCTGCAATTTTTTTTTAAAAGAAATTGTAATCCACCTTGACTTTCATTGAGAAAGATGGAATTATGAAGTATAAAATAAATGTTGCATGATTGGTTGCAGGAAGAACTAAAATGAATTTGCCCCTCAAGTTCTCTGCAAATTTTGGCACGGGATTTCATCTCAGTTGGACAAAGATTCTCTGCATATCTGCTCAGTGTTTTGTGTTCAGCATTCAGTAGTAGTTCATGCAGAACACCTGATGGGATTTAATTACGGTGGCTCAGTGGTAGAGCGTCTGCTTGGTAAGCAGAAGGTCCCAGGTTCAATCCCCGACATCTCCAACTAAAAAAAAAGGGTCCAAACAAGTAGGCATGGAAAACCTCCGCTTGAGACCCTGGAGAGCCACTGCCAGTCTGAGTAGACAATACTGACTTTGATGGACCAAGGGTCTGATTCAGTAGGAGGCAGCTTCATATGTAATTATTTTTTATTTCAGACGCAGTGATGACGTCAAACTCCAACTCGCAAAATATGAAAATCTGTTAGGATTTTGGTACTCAGTTTTTTAAAAAAGTCAATAGTGTACTAGTTGCAAATGTCCATATATTCACAGCCGTTATACTTGGCCATTGGTAGAACTCTTTTTGGGAAAGGAACTCCTTTGCCTATTACACCACACCCCTCTGTTGTAGCCAATCCTCCAAGAGCTTACAGGGCTCTTCTTACAGGGCCTACTGTAAGCTCTTGGAGGACTGGCTACATCGGGGAGGTGTAGCCAAATATGCAAAGGAGTTCCTGCTACAAAAAAAGCCCTGGCTGTTTGTAATAATAATAGTGCATTACCTCAAAAGTTGATACAGAAATCCCTTTTTAGTCATCAACAAGTCTTTCACCAACATGTCTTTCAATTACGTAGGGTCAAGGCTTTATGGTAGAAAAAGTCCCCTGACACCAAGCCAGCTGGGACTGCGTTCCTGCTTAATAAAAGCCCTGTGTAGGGTAAATATAGTAACCTTTTTACGGCTTCAGTTTGATTTACAAAACTCTAGTTGAATTAGCCCTGAACTGGATAGCCCAGGCGAGCCTGATCTTGTCAGATTTCAGAAGCTTAGTAGGGTTGTCCCAGGTCAGTACTTGGATGGGAGATCATCAAGCAATAGCAGGGCTGTGACATACTAGGAGGCCAGGTTATTCTAGTTCCCCGGTCCCAGCGGGGGATCCCCCCTTTTTGCAGGCTCCTCCCCACCCCAACAGTCACCATGTGCCTTTAAATCTCCACAGGCTTAGAAGAAGCTTGCAAAAAACTTCTTGTGTTTTGGAAGGTGTGTGCACCTTTAAATCACAGCAGAACAAAGGTGCAGGGGGGCGGGGTGAACAGGCAGAGCCACGTGGCACTTCCTGGTGAGTGAGAGAGGAAGACAGCACAGTCCCTCTATTTGTTTGGCATTTGATTCAGAAGTTTTTTGTATTGATAGCAAAGAGTTAACCAGAACCTGATTATTTGCATGGATAGTAAAAAGTTATCCAGAACCTAAACTGCTCTCTTCAGAACTTTCATTTTCCTGTGTTAGTCTGAAGAAGTTGGTTGAAATACAGCAGACTGCTACATCCAGCAGCTCCCATGAATAAATTGCCCCAGTGAGAACACAAAACTGTGGGCTTGTAAACTGTTCGTTTTGGCTGCTTTTTGAGTGTGTGTGCATGTGTTCATTTTCATTTAGTGGAAGTGCAGCTGCCTGGAAAACCCCTTGAAAGCAAAAAAGAGGAGGAGGAAATGCATAGCTGTATTTATTTATTCTAAGGAATAAGAAAGTCTCCAGGTTCCACCCCTAAAGCATACTCATGTCTTCTTGGTGGGCATTATTCATTTTTAGCTCAATCGATTCCTCTTGAAACTGATCTCCAGACCACAGTGATCAGTCCCCCTGCATAAAATGGCTGGTTTTGAAAGGAGGACTCTGAAGCATTATACTTTGCTGAGGTCCCTTCCAGTGTTCCCTTTAAGCTGAGTTAGTCTGAGTTAGTTTTGTCTTAGCTCAGGAAGGATGACCCTAGAGCACAATAATTTATGCAGCAGCTCACAATTTTAATGCTAGTAGCAGTCGGGTTAGAATGGATAAAAAGAAGTACTTCTTCACTTAAAGAGTGATTGACGCATGGAATTCACTGCCACAGGAGCTGGTGGAGGCTGCAAGCACAAACAGATTCAAGAGGGGATTGGATAAGCATATGGAGCAAAGGTCCATTAGTGACTATTAGCCGCAGCTTATCCTTGGAACTCTCTCTTTGGGGCAGTGATGCTCTGTATTCCTGGTGCTTGGGGGGGCACAGAGCTACTGAGCCAAGCCTCTCTTCCTTCTATTGGCTGAGGCTCCTCCCCCTCCTGGCCCCCTTGGGAAAAGCAGGAAAGAGCCAGAGCTTCCTTTGCCCGGTTCCCTGGATCCCATGGGAGAAATACAAAGAAAACACCTTTAAGATCAATGAGTGCTAATGTTTTAAGCATGTTTTAAGTTTAAAAAAAAATCATTTGTGTTTGTGTCCTTTAAAGTTTATATCTCTGCTATCTAATCTTAAACAGGTACACATATGGCCTGGCCCAACAAGGTCTCATTTATGTAGGGATGCCAAGTCCAATTCACGAAATCTCTGGGGACTTTGGGGGTGGAGCCAGGAGACTTTGAGGGCGGAGCCAGGAACAAGGGTGTGACAAGCATAATTGAACTCCAAAGGGAGTTCTGGCCATCACATTTAAAGGGACAGCACACCTTTTTAAATGTCTTCCTTCCATAGAATATAATGAAGGATAGGGGCACCTTCTTTTGGGGCTCACAGAATTGGACCCCCTGGTCCAATCGTTTTGAAACTTGGGGGGTACTTTGGGGAGAGGCACTAGATACTATACTGAAAATTCAGTGCCTCTACCACAAAAAAAACAGCTTCCCCAGATCCCCCGAAACCTCCAGATCAATTCCCCATTATACCCTATGAGAATCGATCTCCAGATAGGGAATAATGAAGTGCTCAGCAGACGTTTCCCTCCCCCCGCCCCCTGCCGTTTCTGGCGACTCTGAAGCGAGGGAGTGGCCTCTCTACTCATGAGTTGCTGCCAACTTCTTCCAAGTAACACAGACACACCATCCCAAGAGGAAGCCTTTCAATTGGAGACTGAAGCCTCCGGAGATGGAAAGGCACATGGTCCTGCTACAAAAAGAGCAAGCCTACTCTGGAGGGCCCACAACAAGGCATAGAGGCTGAGGCCTTCTCCTGATGTTGCCCCCTGGCACTGGCAGGGCTCTTTTTGTAGCAGGAGCTCCTTTGCATATTAGGCCAGGGCCCCCAATGTAGCCAATCCTCCAAGAGCTTAGAGCAGGGGTGTCGAACTCATCTGTTATGAGGGCCAGATTTGACATAAATGTAAGCTTGCCAATCTCCAGGTCCCAGCGGGAGTTCTTCCGCTTTCCCAGGCTCCTTCCCACCCCCAGTCAGCTGGCCAGCAGGGGGAAACCCCTCCCCCAGAGGACCATGTGCCTTTCCACCTCCGGAGGCTTCAGTCTCCGATTGAAAGGCTTCCTCTTGGGATGGTGTGTCTGTATTACTTGGAAGAAGTTGGCAGCAACTCGTGAGTAGAGAGGCCACTCTCCAGTTCTATGAGCCCCAAAAGAAGGTGCCCCTATCCGTCATTATTTCTTATGGAAGGAAGACATTTTAAAAGGTGTGCTGTCCCTTTAAATGTAATGGCCAGAACTCCCTTGGAGTTCAATTATACTTGTCACACCCTTGTTCCTGGCTCCACCCAATGTCGCCTGGCTCCACCCCCAAAGTCTCCTGGCTCCACCCCCAAAGTCCCCAGATATTTCTTGAATTGGACTTGGCAACCCTACTCCAGAGGAACTGGTTGGCCACTATGTGAGACAGGAGGCTGGACTAGATGGACCTTCACCAGTCTGATCCAGCAAGATTTTTCTGATGTTCTTATGAAGACCTTGGCCTCTATGCCCTGCTATTGGCCCTCCAAAGTGTCAAGACCCCAGTAGTTCAAGAGACACAACCAGTCCACTTCATGAATTGCAGTTTTATTGACCTCTGATACTTCTGGATGCAAAATGAGTTTTGCTAAGACTGACGGACAAAGCACTGTACCCTCATATATGCTTAGTATAATGGTTACATTTCAAAGCTGAGCGGGAAGCCAAACGTGGGAATGAAGCATGGTATTTTGGACCCCTCTCCAACCGTCCAGTCTCTTCATGAAGGTGTTCTTTAATCAATAGTCTGGCCTTGGATTTTCCCTGGTAACTGCTCAGGCCGGTGGAAAGAATCTTCTTAGCTCATTACAAAAGATAAGAAAAGCAGAAATAGAAGCAGCAGCGCAAAAAGACAGTAATATAGGCATTGTATTCAAAAATATGGCAAGGCACTTGACACAAAGGAACTGGTTGGCACTGTGTGAGTCAGGATGCTGGACTAGATGGACCTCTGGTCCAATCCAGCAGGGCTCTTCTTATGGTCTTACATTCTTACAATCAGGGGGTTTTTTGTAGAAAAAGCCCAGCAGGAACTCATTTGCATATTAGTTTAGTTTAGTTTATTTATGATTTATATCCCACCCTTCCCACCAAGTGGCTCAGGGCGGCTCACAACATAAAATCCAACATAAAAATATTACATTTAAGCATTTAACGCAAACATTTAAAACATTAAAACATTACGGATAGCTTAAATCTAGAAGAGCTACATTTAGTTTCCTGTGCCGGTTAGTTATAAGCCAGCCGGAAGAGGGTTGTCTTACAGGCCCTGCGGAACTGCGCAAGGTCCCGCAGGGCCCTCACCTCTTCCGGCAGCTGGTTCCACCAGGAAGGGGCCATAACAGAGAAGGCCCTGTCCCTAGTAGATTTTAGGCAGGCTTCCTTTGGCCCGGGGATAACAAGAAGATTTTGGGTTCCCAATCTCAGTACTCTCTGGGGAATATGTGGGGAGAGACGGTCCTTCAGGTAGGCAGGTCCTATGCCATATAGGGCTTTAAAGATAATAACCAGCACCTTGTACCGGACTCGGTATATTATTGGCAGCCAGTGCAGAACCCGGAGCCCCGGCCGAATGTGCTCCCATCTTGGGAGCCCCAATAACAGCCGGGCCGTGGCATTCTGCACTAGCTGCAACTTCCAAGTTCGGCACAAGGGCAGCCCCATGTAGAGGGCATCGCAGTAGTCCAACCTCGAGGTGACCATAGCATGGATCACTGTTGCTAGATCGTCGCGCTCCAGGAAGGGGGCCAGCTGCCTTGCCCGCCTAGGCCACACCCCTGACAGCACCATTGTTTAACATTGGGCTTTTTGAAGAAAAAGTCCACCAGGAGCTCAGTTGCATATTAGGCCACACCCCCTGGCACCAAGCCAGCCGGGACTGAGTTCCTGTGCGTTCCTGCTCAAAAAAAGCCCTGTTTACAATGTCCCATATTTCCAGGACTTTTCCTGTGATCCAGAATAACCTGCTATCTCAGGATCATCCCGTTTCATGCCTCATGCACCATCTGGTATGATTCCTGAGATCTCACACAATCTGCTAACAGGAGGGACATGGATTAGCGGTGTGCTTTGAGAAGTGCGCAGGACAATCTAAAGCCATGAGAAATTAAATCAATGGCCCTTCCTCATTTTGTCAGCACTCGTCTTTACTTGCAAATCTTCACTTTCTTCAGCTGAGAGAACACAATGGGCTTTCTGAAAATAATACAGTGAAGGTAGACAACGATACAGAATCTGCAGTGTGAATCTGCCAGAATTCCTTTCTGAATGGTGACCCTATCAGATGAAAGGATTAAGTAGGAGGAGATATGAAAGCAGTTGGAACTCTCTGTCTGGGGCAAGTGATGCTCTGTATTCTTGGTGCCTGGGGGGCAGGGAGCAACAGTGTGAGGACTTCTAGTGTCCTGGCTTCACGGATGGACCTTCTGGTGGCACCTGGGCTTTCTGGCCACTGTGTGACCCAGAGTGTTGGATTGGATGGGCCATTGGCCTGATCCAACATGGCTTCTCTTATGTTCTTCTGTGACACAGAGTGTTGGACTGGATGGGCCATTGGCCTGATCCAACATGGCTTCTCTTATGTTCTTCTGTGACCCAGAGTGTTGGACTGGATGGGTCATTGGCCTGATCTAACATGGCTTCTCTTATGTTCTTCTGTGACCCAGAGAGTTGGACTGGATGGGCCATTGGCCTGATCCAACATGGCTTCTCTTATGTTCTTCTGTGACACAGAGTGTTGGACTGGATGGGCCACTGGCCTGATCCAACATGGCTTCTCTTATGTTCTTCTGTGACCCAGAGAGTTGGACTGGATGGGCCATTGGCCTGATCTAACATGGCTTCTCTTATGTTCTTCTGTGACACAGAGTGTTGGACTGGATGGGCCACTGGCCTGATCCAGCATGGCTTCTCTTATGTTCTTCTGTGACCCAGAGAGTTGGACTGGATGGGCCATTGGCCTGATCCAACAGGGCTCCTCTTATGTTCTTATGTGACACAGAGTGTTGGACTGGATGGGCCACTGGCCTGATCCAACATGGCTTCTCTTATGTTCTTCTGTGACCCAGAGAGTTGGACTGGATGGGCCATTGGCCTGATCTAACATGGCTTCTCTTATGTTCTTCTGTGACCCAGAGTGTTGGACTGGATGGGTCATTGGCCTGATCTAACATGGCTTCTCTTATGTTCTTATGAAAGACCCTGGAAAGCAGCTGCCAGTCTGAGCAGTCGATACTGATCCTGATGAACCAGCAGCCTAGTTCAGGATAAGGCAGTTTTGTGTGTGTGCTGGAGAATTAAAGAAGTAACCAAACAGTGCTGTAGGCAAAGGGCGACATTCTCCATCCAGCATTCAAAAGATTTGGCTCTGGGTGTAGACCTAGATAGGCCCACAGCTACAGAGGGGGTCCCAGAGGTCCCAATCTCACCATTTAAACACCAAAGCCAGGGTTCCAGCCCCACCACTTACCACTCCCGACTTCCAATTTGTTGCGATGGGGGCATCGGACATTCTTGCCTCCCTCTAGCAGCCGTGGTGGGTGTTCAAGCTTCCCTCCCTCCTTGCCTTCCATTGTGGTTGGTGGGGTGCCTTCCAGTACCAAAAGCCTAGCTGGGGCCACCAAACCGGGCAGCCCCTTGGCAGTGTTTCCTCTCAGCTGAGTCAGTGTGAGCTAGCTCGCAATTTTTTAGCCTCCGGCTCACACATTTTTGTCTCGGCTCAGGAAAAAAAAATTGGCCTCTGAGCAAACTAATTTCTGCAGGAGCTCAGAACTTTAATGCCAGGAGCTCTCAAAGTAGAATTTTTGCTCGCAAGACTCCGCAGCTTAGCAGGAGCATTGCCTTCTGGCCCCCCTAAACAGAAAATCCTAGCTATGTGCCCCGCTTAGGGTTGCCAATCCCCAGGTGGGGGCAGGGGATCCCCCGGTTTGGAGGCCCTCCCCCCGCTTCAGGGTCATCAGAAAGCAGGGGGAGGGGAGGGGAATGTCTGCTGGGAACTCTGTTATTCCCTATGGAGACTTATTCCTATAGAAAATCATGGAGAATTGATCCGCGGGTATCTGGGGCTCTGGAGGGGCTGTTTTTTGGGATAGACACACCAAATTTTCAGTATAGCATCTAGTGCCTCTCCCCAAAATACCCCCCAAGTTTCAAAAAGATTGGACCAGGGGGTCCAATTCTATGAGCCCCAAAAGAAGGTGCCCCTAGCCTTCATTATATGACACTTTAAATGCGCTGGACAGAACTCCCGTTGGAGATCAGTTATGCTTGTCACAGCCTGGATCTCGGCTCCACCCCTAATATCTCCCGGCTCCACCCCCAAAGTCCCCAGATATTTCTTGAATTGGACTTGGCAACCCTAGCCCCGCTAAATGTGAAATTCTGACTATGGCCCTGGACCTAGGGCATTTTCATCAGATTAACCGTTGTAACTTAGCTTGAGCAGCAGCTGTCAACAACATGTGTGAAATGGCACACGCTATGCTGGACTTCCAGTTGCAGGTCATAGTAGCCAAGCACGTTATCGCAAGCAAGCCTCATTTGGGGTGAGCGCTCACAGGAGTGGACCTCCAGAACCTCTAAATTTTATTGTCCTCTTTCTTTCCTTCCTCCCCCCCCCCACCAAATACTTGCTTCTGAGCTCCATTGTTCAAACTCCCTGTGAGAATTTTGCTGAACTCTAAGACTTGACAAACTTTGTAATATTTTTCCCCACAAAAAAATGGGAAAATATCCAAAACATATAAAGCCGACAGATGGAAATCTTCATCCTGCTACTGTGGCCACGTAGGAGAAAGTAATTTTAAAAGTATGATGGGAGCGGTCTTCCCTCTAAGCTGAGCGAGGGTGAGCTAACTCACAGTTTTTGAGCCTCTGGCTCACACATTTTTGTCTTAGCTCAGGAAAAATGGCCTCAGAACAAACTGATTTATGCAGTAGCCAAATCAGTTGTTCACAGCTTTAACACCAGCAGCTCACAAAGAAGAATTTTTGCTCACAAGACTCCACAGCTGAGAGGCAGTATTGGATGGGAGCAGTATTCCCTCTAATCTGAGTTAGCATGAGCTAGCTCACAGATTTTTAGCCTCCAGCTCACACATTTCTTTCTTAGCTCAGGAAAAATGGCCCCAGAACACAATAATTTATGCAGTAGCTCACAACGTTAATACCAGTAGCTCACAAAGTAGAATTTTTCCTCACAAGACTTAGAGGGAACATTGAATGGGAGTAAGGTTTTATTATGACAATGATAATTCCAGAAGCATTTTAAGGTAGATACTGAGCTGATATAATTGAGTACACCTTCTGATGATGTCAGGGGTGTGTGGTATATGAGTTGTGCTAATGAGCTCCAGCACCTCTTTTTCTACAAAATGACCCCTGACTGAAAATGAGGTTTCAACCTTCCCCCCCCCCTCCCTTTCTGTAGTATTGCACTTTCTCACTCCATCAAAAGACTGAGTGGATTGTCCACCCAGGCAAAGTGGCTGAATGTAGAAGGACAGGAGGTGTTAAAGTAAGTTCCTGAGACCATCCGTACCAGGTGAGGCTTTTCATGAGATACCCTGTTCAGGAGGCAACTCAAAAAAAAAGAAAGAAACAGATGCAACCTGATAAGCAGAGGACATCCTAATTGGAGACAGCGAAAAATAAAAGAACGAAGCTCCAACTCTGTCTGTATATCCATCTTTCTGGTGGGAAAAAATGGGGTGGGGTAGAGTTGGAGTGGGGGATTCATTATCTGAAGGACACATTATCCTTTCCTCTTCCCATGATTCAGCATGGTAAGTAGTCATTCCTAATTGGCTTAGAGGTTAGTATGATATATTAGAATGCTGGGGGATGTGATGACACAGGCAGATTCCTGTGGGAAGCCCAAGACGGATCGGAGAGCAAAGGAAATTGTGAGACTTCGGGACTAATGGCTGACTTCTCAGCCCCGTCTCTGCTTTCACAAATTGGCACTTCCCCGCTTCCGTCATCTTCCGGGGCACAAATAGAAGACTTCTTTTGAATCGATTGTGTTATTGACATAAATGTAATGATTGGGACTGACCTCAGAGGGCTCCGTTTGTCACAACGTCATGGAAAGTGTCCCCCCCCCCACCAACACAAATGGACTCTGTTTTCTGGCAATTCCTTGGCCAAAAAACCCACAAATCCCACTCTAATTTAGTTTGTGTTCAGTAAACCTTGTTGACGTCAGGGGTGGAATTCTAGCAGGAGCTCCTTTGCATATTAGGCGGGCCACACACCCCTGATGTAGCCAATCCTCCAAGAGCTTACAAAAAAGAGCCTTGTAAACTCTTGAAGGATTGGCTACACCAGGGGTGTGTGGCCTGATATGCAAAGGAGCTCCTGCTGGAATTCCACCCCAGTTGACGTTATCACACAGTCAAATCTGTTTGGCTAGGCAATTTGTGATGTCATCTCATTGGCTATGCACTCCCTGGCTGTGTGGATCGATCGCGTGAAAAATCTAGAAACAAAAGACAGGTGAAGAATAGAAAGCTGATTGACTGATTATTGAGAATATTTTAATACTGCCTTTTGACCCAAACTTCCCTCACCCCACAGGAAAACAAGGCACAAAATGATTACAATAAACATCCGACAACACTGAAGCATAATGCCACCACACAGGCTTTTTAAAAGCAATAATCTCACAGTTTGTATATCAGCTTGTATATCCCTATGAAGAAAGCTTGAAACGCTTGGGACTCTAACTTGGAGAAACGTCGACTGCGGGGTGACATGATAGAGGTTTACAAGATAATGGATGGGATGGAGAAAGTAGAGAAAGAGGTACTTTTCTCCCTTTCTCACAATACAAGAACTCGTGGGCATTCGATGAAATTGCTGAGCAGACAGGTTAAAACGGATAAAAGGAAGTACTTCTTCACCCAAAGAGTGATTAACATGTGGAATTCACTGCCACAGGAGGTGGTGGCAGCCACAAGCATGGCCACCTTCAAGAGGGGTTTAGATAAAAATATGGAGCAGAGGTCCATCAGTAGCTATTAGCCACAGTGTGTGTGTGTGTGTGTGTGTGTGTGTGTATACATTTTTGGCCACTGTGTGACACAGAGTGTTGGACTGGATGGGCCGTTGGCCTGATCCAACATGGCTTCTCTTATGTTCTTATGGAAGGAAGGGTGTACTGCTAATTTCCATTCAGGCAAAGAAACTGGAAGGTAGTCTGTTTAAATCTAGCTAATAGTTGATATTGAAGATGTCTGCATACATTCAGGAAGGGCAGGGGTGCCAAATTCATTTGTTATGAGGGTCGGATCTGACATAAATGAGACCTTGTTGGGCCAGGCCATGTGTATCATAAAATTTAACACCAGGTAGCAGAGATATAAACTTTATAAAGGACACAGGCAAACACAATTAAGTTTGTTTAAAAAAAAAAAAACCCTAAAATAAAACATGCTTAAAGTACTGGCACTCTTGCAATATTGTGGCCAGTATCAAAGCAAGCTCTCCCTCTCCCCCGCCCCCTTCCTCTCCAAGAGAGGAGCCTCAGCCAATGGGGAAAACAGAGGCTTTGCTCTGCAGCTTCTGTGCAATTGGGAAAACCTGGCTAAGCAAGCTGTGAGACAGAATGAAGCAAGAGAGAGAGAGAAGAAAGCAGACTTGCTCACTGACCTGATAGGACCCCTCTGGGGGCCTGATCCGGCTCCCAGGCCACTTGTTTGACACCCCTGGGCCACGGTCAGACGCACCACCAAATCCATCAGCAAGGCGTTCCTGTTTTGCCGAGTGCCTGCCCCGTCCTCCACCTTGCCGAGTGCCTGTCCTGTCGTTGACTGATCAGATGGCCCGGCCTTTGCGCATGCGCATAAACAATGCCGCTGATTGGCTCAACCTCAGGGACTATTTTCTAGAAATACGGACTAAACAATGATTGTGTCACAAAATTCAACCCCACAAAATTAAAAAGAAACATTTGCAGTTGCTCGGAATTCATCTGTTGTGGTACTTAAAGCACCCAGGAGCCCTTTTGCCTTTTTGCTGATCCTTTTGCGATTATGCGTGTATCGCTAAGATTTTTTTTAAAATGGCGCTGATCTGGGATGCAAGTTGAGACGACTCGCTAACGCTGGCATGATCAGACAGGGGAAATCTGTTTTTGGCCCGTCGTCAAGCATTTAGAACTGGATTTTATCCGCTATCAAAGAAGTCCAACAGTAAGTCGCAGAATGACAGGATACCCACAACTCACCGACTACTCCCAGATGTTGTCGTAGGGATGTGCACTTTCAATCCGAAGAGCATGCGCTGCTGTGTCGGATAAAAATGTACGTCTGACCGCGGCCCTGGTGTAGCTCATCATGATTTTGTGGATGATCTGAAGATTTTGGGCTGTAGCTTACAAGTATACTCAAGCCTGAATTTTCCCTGGAAGCTAAAATGACAAACCTGAGGGCGTCATACCTCGGTCACATCATAAGATGATAGGACTCGGAAACGGCAATGATACAAGGGAAAGTTGAAGGTCTCAGGAAGAGAGCAAGACCTAGTGTGGGATGGGTTGACTCAATAAATATAAAGGAAGCCACAGTCTTAAGTTTGCAAGACCTGAGCAAGACTTTCAATGAGAGAATACTTCAGAGGTAGCGTTGCCAATCCCCAGGTGGAGGTAGGGGACCCCCTGGTTTGGAGGACCTCTCCCTGCTTCAGGGTCATCAGAAAGTAGGGGGAGGAAATGTCTCTGGGGCACTCCATTATTTCCTATGGAGACCCATTCCCACAGGGAATAATGAAGAACTGATCCATGAGTACCTAGGGCTGGGGGGGGGGCTTTTTTGAGGTAGAGGCACCAAATTTCTCCTAATCCAGGGATCGTTATGAAGCTGCAGCTGCTATTCAGTGAACAAAGTAGGTGGGGAGTAGGAAGGGGAACTGTCAGAAAGGTTCAGGAGCTGTGCTCCTGTGAGCTCCTGCTGAATCTGAGGCCTGGCTGTGTCCATTATTTCTTGTATATCCCTCCTTTTAAATAAAACAAAAAACAAAGGTAGCACTCTGTTTCTCGGGGGGGGGGGGTGAATGCTCTTCTCCAAACTGGCCGATTCTCTCACCTGTCATTGCTTTCTAATTCCATAGCTATGTTGTACGGGCCTCCGCAGGAATTTCCACATCTTTTAGCCCTCCAAAGAAGAGGGTGCCCTGCTCAAAGATTCCCCAAATACCGAAACAATATTTGATATCGACATATCCACGGGCTACAACTTAATGACCAGTGTTCAGCACTGCTGCACTCCTTAACCCCTTTGAGGTGGCATCCTAAGGTTTTCCTATAGGGGAGTCATAGAGAGAAGACACTTTGCATTTCTCAGTGGGGCAGAACCAACACCGGCTCTTTTAAGGGGCTTTTGTCGATTCACCTCCAAGGGTCGTGCGCGGAGAGTTTCATCCGTGCTAATAAGGGAGGCGATGAGTTGATAGCTGCGGAGAACAGGGTGCAATTAATTTTGATTAAAAGGATTTTCTTTCTCCCCCACACAGTGAAAATATCCCACCTCCTGACCCCCCCCCCTCCCCGTTATATTCATTTAGATGAGAGATCCTAAATGCCACAGTCTTGTTGCTTAAGAGCAATAATAACTGGAAGGTAAAACAACGCAAGAGGGGGATCTGTCATCACGCAAGGGAGTCCAGGCTTCAAAGAGTTAGGCTGCAACATCTGGAGCTGCCAAAGGCAGCTAGAGGTGAATCAGGACTGAGTCTGTGCCAATTACAAGGCCAGCATCTGGGCCAGTCTTCCCAGAGGTGAAAGGTTTAGGATTCTAGAGCGTTAGACCAATGTTGTGCAGGAATTAAGGAAGTCCTGGGGTATTGATCCCTTCCTTTGCATGTCCTCTTCGTTCCCACAATTCTTGTTCAGCCTCAGTGCACAAGTTACTACCAAGAAACCACTAGAGCTGGAGTGGCCAAACTTGCTTGATGTAAGAGCCACATTGAAGAAGAAGATGAAGAAGAAGATATTGGATTTATATCCTGCCCTCCACTCCGAAGAGTCTCAGAGCGGCTCACAATCTCCTTTCCCTTCCTCCCCCACAACAGTCACCCTGTGAGGTAGATGAAGATATTGGATTTATATCCCGCCCTCCACTCCAAAGAGTCTCAGAGCGGCTCACAATCTCCTTTACCTCCCCCCTCCCACAACAGACACCCTGTGAGGTAGATGAAGATATTGGATTTATATCCCGCCCTCCACTCCAAAGAGTCTCAGAGCGGCTCACAATCTCCTTTACCTTCTTCCCCCACAACAGACACCCTGTGAGGTGGGTGGGGCTGGAGAGGGCTCTCACAGCAGCTGCCCTTTCAAGGACAACCTCTGCCAGAGCTATGGCTGACCCAAGGCCATGCTAGCAGGTGCAAGTGGAGGAGTGGGGAATCAAACCCGGTTCTCCCAGATAAGAGTCCGCACACTTAACCACTACACCAAACCGGCTCTCCGGCTACACCAAACCGGCTACACCAAACTGGCTCTGAATAAAGTCAGATGTTTGAGAGCAGGCAGGCAGGAAGGAAGATGGAGAGGGAGAGGTGTGAAGAAAGCAACTTTAAATGAATTTCCAAAGCTACCAGCTGACTTGGAGAAGTGATTTAAAGCGACAAATACCTTCTCCAAGCCAGCCAACAAAGCGATGGGGGTTTCAAGAGCCGCACGGGATGTGTGAAAGAGCCACATGTTGTTCTGAAGCTGCACTAGAACATCCAAAACCAGCCTAAAGAGACACACATTGGTTTGTACAGCACCCACAACTGTTTCATTCTATTTTTTGATCTGTTGATTTCATTTATAGGTCACCTGTCTCCCCGTGGCACAGAGTGTTAAAGCTGCAGTACTGCAGTCCTAAGCTCTGCCCATGGCCTGAGTTTGATCCCCAGCAGAAGCTGCGTTTTCAGGTAGCCAGCTCAAGGTTGACTCAGCCTTCCATCCTTCCGATATCGGTAAAATGAGTATCCAGCTTGCTGGGGGGGAAGCGTAGATGACTGGGGAAGGCAATGGCAAACCACCCCATAAAAAATCTGCTGTGAAAACGTTGTGAGAGCAATGTCACCCCAGAGTCGGAAATGACTGGTGCTTGCACAGGGGACCTTTCCTTTCCTTTCCTGTCTCCCCAAGCAGCTTACCTCGTTCTCCTCTCTTCCATCTTATCCTCCCAACAACCCTATGAAGCAGGTTAGGCTACATCTACATGACTGACCCAAGGTCACCAGCAACCTTCTATGGCAGAGAGAGGATTTGAACCTGGCTCTCCAGGCCCTAGTTTGACACTCTAACCATGAGGCCACAGTAACCTCCCTAAACATTGTTTTCTAGTTGTTTCAGGGGTAACCTAAAAGCCCTCCCCACTTGAAAATCAGTTTTACCAAATCCTGGAAAAAATGTTCATGTAGTCATTGGCATTGCTGTCTCTGTTAGTTAGCTTCATTTGTCCTCTGTAATGAAATTAATGAGCCAAATAAAATTTGGCTATGTGGCATCAAGGACTCATTCCATCCATTACGTGTTCCCTGATTGTTTGAGAACCAGCCAGTCAACTGGCCCAGGAATCATTGTCCTCACTGTCAGCTGACCTGGTTTCCATGAGTATGCAAAAACCAACTAGTTAAGGAAAGGGGAATACAATGAAAGACTATGGGAGGGAAGGAAAGAGTCAGTAATACAGCAGGATGGTTGAGAAGAACTGCATTGTTCACTTATTTTATGCTCTGCCTTTTCCCCCTGTAGAAACACAAAGCAGTTTACTGTCATGGGGCAAAAGCTTAAAGCAGAGCTGCAAGAAAGAAGGCAGAGTGCACACCTCCTGGCCCATCACCAGTTGCTTGAGGAAAAGTGATTACAGGATTGCTTCTAAGCAGCTGGCTGGAGATGAGGCCTCCTTAGGGTTGCCAGTCCCCAGTGGAGTAAAAAATGTATACAAACACTGTGAAAACTTACACACTTGAATAAATTCAAAACACTTTTTTTTTGTTTTTCATATATGCATTTCATGAGAATTCAAATATTTCTAAACAAAATTCATATGACTCAAACTGAGTTGAAAGTTCATTAGATAATTTCATTGGTTCCATTATAGTCCATTTACAGTCCTATAATCATAAGGTATATTTTCCTGCTGTGCTTGAATCCCATTTTCTGGAAGACGCAGGTATACCATATTGTTTGAATGATGCAGAGGTAGCAGTCCTCTGTTCAACAGATGCAGCTACACGAGTCCCAGGTTTGATTCGTGTTTCATTTGCCGCTTCCACTGGCTGCCTGTATTTTTATCCGGAACCCGTGCTAAGGCAACAGCTCACTCACAACAGTTTGTTTTTCTTATGTGCACGATTGGTTCTCAAACCCGGATCTCCCAGATAAGAGTCCATGCACTGAACCACTGCATCAAACTGGCTTTCAAAGAAGGTCCTCTATCTTTCATTATTCCAAATGAAGGGAAGGCATATAAAAGGTATGTGACCCCTTTAAGTGTGATGGCCAGAACTCCCTTTGGAGTTCAATTATGCTTCTCACAACCTTGTTCCTGGCTCCACCCCCCAATGTCTCCTGGCTCCACCTCCAAAGTCCCCAGATATTTCTTGAGTTGGACCTGGCAACCCTAGGCCTCCTGATAAAAGCTAGACAGAGAGAGCTGCTCTTTATGGAAGCAACATTTCATTATCCTTCACCAGAGACCACAATTCTTGGCTTTGCTCTGTACTTACGACCTTCAAACTGGCTCTTGACTATGCCCTTGGGTATGCCTTATTTGCTTTGGGTTTTGACTTCAGACTGTTGGACTAGGCTTCTGGCTACAACCCCTCTGAACTGAACCCTGCTCTGCGAGGAGACCAACTTCTGAACTGCTCTCTGATCACATCTCTGAAATTCTGTACTAGAGACCTGAGTTTCTGAGGTATCATCCTCATTCTGACATATCATCCTCCGCTTCAACCTTTTATCCTATCGACAGCCTTGTAAAGTAGTTTACACTCAGAGTGTGTGGATGGCCCAAGGTCATCCTGTGAGCTTCTGTGGCAGAGTGAGGATTTGAAACTGGATATTCCAGATCCTAGTCTGACATGGCTGCTATTACACCATACTGGTTGTCTGCATAGGCTTCCCAAATCCCCCACCTGGGTGGGGGATCCCCAATTTGGAGCCTGCTCCCCCCCCCCCGCTCACCAAAAATCCGGAAAGTGGGGGGGAGGGGGAATGGCAACCCTTCCCACCCAGCCCCGATCCCAGCAGCTTCTCCCGCCCCTTTTCTTCCCACCGATCCCCGATGCTTCTCCTCGTCCCTTCCCTTCCCACCCCGGATCGCAGCAGCTTCTCCTTGCCCTTCCCTTCCCACCCAGCCCTGATCACAGCAGCCGTTCTTCCGTTTTCCCAGGCTGCTTCCCGCCCCCAGTCAGCTGGCTGGCAGGGGGGGAGGTCCCGCCCAGCCCGCAAAGGACCGTGTGTCTTTGCACCTCTGGAGGCTTGATTGAAAGGCTTCAATTTGGGATGGTGTGTCTGCGTTGCTATGAAGAAGTTGGCAGCAACTCGTGAGTAGAGAGGCCAATCCCCTGCATCAGATTTGCCAGAAACGGGGGGGAGGGGGGAGGAAATGGAAATGTCTTCATTATTCCCTATGTGGAGATTGATTCTCATAGGGTATAATGGGGAATTGATCTGGAGGTTTCGGGGGCTCTGGGGGAGCTGTTTTTGAGGTAGATGCACCAAATTTTCAATATAGTATCTAGTACCTCTCCCCAAAGTACCCCCCAAGTTTCAAAACGATTGGACCAGGGGGTCCAATTCAGAAGGTGCCCCTATCCATTATTTCCTATGGAAGGAAGATATTTAAAAAGGTGTGCTGTCCCTTTAAATGTGATGGCCAGAACTCCTTTGGAGTTCAATTATGCTTGTCACACCCTTGTTCCTGGCTCTGCCCCAATGTCTCCTGGCTCCACCCCCAAAGTCTCCTGGCTCCAACCCCAAAGTCCCCAGATATTTCTTGAATTGGACTTGGCAACCCTATGTCTGCAGAGCTTTTTTTGTAGCAGAAACTCCTTTGCATATTAGGCCACAAACCCTGATTTAGCCAGTCCTCCTGGAGCTTACAGTTAGGGTTGCCAAGTCCTCTTCATCCCTCGGTGGGGGACATTCGCATATGTGATGTGCGCCCGCGCGACAAAATGATGTCACCCAGAAGTGACATCATCAAACTGGTGGCACCCGTGCAGGGCCTCTCTAGGTGTTTATGGGGGAACTCTATGGTTTTCTTAGATGCTCTAGCCATTTAGGAGGTTAAAACTCTATGGTACCTATTGCACCATAGAGTTTTCCCTCCCAAATGGCTAGAGCATCCAGGAAAACCATAGAGTTTTCCTGGAAACGCCTAGAGCGGCCCCGCACGGGCACCGCCAGTTTTATGATGTCACTTCTGGGTGACGTCATCAAGCCAGCGATGCAGGGAGAGGTTCCCCCCCACCGACCCAATGTGGGCCACTAGGTCGAGAACCTCCCGGACAGGAGATTCCACCCCCCCCCGGACTGGGGGCTTGGCAGCCCTACTTACAGTAGGCCCTGTAAGAAGAGCCCTGTAAATTCATGGGTGTGGCCTAATATGCAAAGGAGTTCCTGCTACAAAAAAAAGGCCCTGGTTTTCTGCCTTGGCTTTATCTTGGACTTTCTTGTATCTGGCTCTCATGCTTGTTGAAAACATAAATATTGTTTAAAAGCAATGTTTTTAACTTGCCTGATAAATATACACACATTCTTATCTGTATGTTCACTAAAAATTTAGTCGAATCCAGGGCTTTTTTTGTAGCAGGAACTAGGGTTGCCAAGTCCAATTCAAGAAATATCTGGGGACTTTAGGGGTGGGGCCAGGAGACTTTGGGGGTGGAGCCAGGAGACATTGGGGGTGGAGCCAAGATCAAGGGTGTGACAAGCATCATTGAACTCCAAGGGAGTTCTGGCCATCACATTTAAAGGGACTGCACACCTTTTAGAATGCCTTCCTTCCATAGAAAATAATGAAGGATAGGGGCACCTTCTTTTGGGGCTCATAGAATTGGACCCCCTGGTCCAATCTTTTTGAAACTTGGGAGGTATTTTGGGGAGAGGCACTAGATGCTATATGGAAAATTTGGCACCTCTACCTTAAAAAACAGCCTTCCCAGAGCCCCTGACACCCACGGATCAATTCCCCATCATTCCCTATGGGAATCGTTCCTGGAGGTGCATAATGGCTGTGGGGGTGGAGCTTCCCCCGCCGGCCAGCTGGCTGGGGGAGGGGGGAAGCCTGTAAAACCAGGGGATCCCCCGCTGGCACCTGGGGATTGGGAAGCCTAGCAGGAACTCCTTTGCATATTAAGCCACACTCCCATTATGTAGCCAATCCTCCAAGAGCTTACAGGACTCTTCTTACAGGGCCTACTATAAGCTCTTGGACGATTGGCTACATGGGGGGGGGGGTCTAATATACAAAGGAGTTCCTGCTACTAAAAGAGCCCTGCACATGACTTTCAGCCATTTAAGGAGAATAAGATGGTCATGGAGGCAAATGAGACCAACTAGAATGATTAAAGGTTTGGAACACTTTCCCTATGAAGAAAGGTTTAAACATTTGGGGCTCTTTAGCTTGGAGAAACGTCGACTGCGGGGTGACATGATAGAGGTTTACAAGATTATGCATGGGATGGAGAAAGTAGAGAAATAAGTACTTTTCTCCCTTTCTCACAATACAAGAATTCGTGGGCACTCAATGAAATTGCTGAGCAGTCGGGTTAGAATGGATAAAAGGAATTCCTTCACCCAATGGGTGATTAACACATGGAATTCACTGCCACAGGAGGTGGTGGTGGCTACAAGCATTGCCAGTTTCAAGAGGGGATTCGATAAACATATGGAGCAGATGTCCATCAGTGGCTATTAGCCACAGCGTATTTTTGAAACCCTCTGTCTGGGGCAGTAATGCTCTGTATTCTTGGTGCTTGAGGGGGTACAGTGGGAGGGCTTCTAGTGTCCTGGCCCCACTGATGGACCACCTGATGGCACCTGGTTTTTTTGGCTGTGCTGTGACACAGAGTGTTGGACTGGATGGGCCAGTGGCCTGATCCAACATGGCTTCTCTTATGTTCTTATGTGACACAGAGTGTTGGACTGGATGGGCCAGTGGCCTGATCCAACATGGCTTCTCTTATGTTCTTAAGGGAGGGAGGAAATATATGTTTTATGTTCTTGTAACAAAATTGCTGAGCAGTCGGGTTAGAATGGATAGAAGGAAATACTTCTTCACCCAACGGGTTGATTAACACATGGAATTCACTATCGCAGAAGGTGGTGGCAGCTAAAAGCATAGACAACTTCAAGAGGGGGTTGGATAAACATATGGAGCAGAGGTCCATCAGTGGCTGTTAGCCACAGCTTATCATTGGAACTCTCTGTTTAGGGCAATGATGCTCTGTATTCTTGGTGCTTTTGGGGGGGGCAACAGTGGGAGGACTTCTAATGTCCTGGCCCCACTGATGGACCTCCTGATGGCACCTGGGTTTTTTGGCCACTGTGTGTACCGAGTGTTGGACTGGATGGACCATTGGTCTGATCCAACATGGCTTCTCTTATGTTCTTATGAGGATTTCCCTCTCCCCCAAACGTGTTTATGAGGCACAAGTTTATCCATTCATTGTTTTATAGGGGAAGGGGAAACAGGTTTGATCTGGTTATGGTTTGAAGAATATGAGGGAGTATCTTCCAAACTCCATTGGTAGGAGGCAACATGGCATCAGTGTCATTGGCTGGCCCTCCATGGCAACTGGTTGGCCATTGTGTGAGACAGGATGCTGGATGAGATGGACCAGTGGTCTGATCCAGCATGACTCTTCTTATGTTCATATGTTCTTACGGCATGGTGGAGGTTCAACCAGAGCTTTTTTCGTAGCAGGAACTCCTTTGCATATTGTGGCTTCAGAGCAGAACGGTGTGGGCATTATGCTCACAAGATCAAAACCTGCTGGTGATCCCAGGCCCAAAAGATGTCCACCTGTCCAAAACCATAGCCAGGGCATTTGGGGCCTTGGCTCCTGCCTGGTGGAACTCTCTACTCGGAGACATCAGTGCCCTAAGGCAAAAAAAAGTATTAGAATGACGTTTCCTCAAGAGAAACAGCAGACGAGGGTCCATTCCCAGGTAACCTAGCTTAATCCATAGTTGGGCTCTATCTATTGAATCAAAAGCGCCCTTCAAATCGATGAAGGCAGCATATAATTTTTTTGTCCCGGTATGCCTATATTTTTCAGCAAGGAAGGGCAGAGTGCAGCAATGGTCCATAGCAGATTTGCCTTTGGAGAAGCCAATCTGTTCAGGACCTATGATGTTGCCTAGGCGCATCCAGTCAGTTAATCGGAGTTCTAAATGTTTGGCATACAATTTGCCCACTATAGATAATAAACTAATGGGCCGAAAATTTTCTGGTAACTCCAACCCCCCCCCCCCCCCCTTTTTGTATATTGGGATAATGCCCTATGGGACCTTGTACAGTTCTGTAGGGTGTGTAAAATAGAGAAGTTCCATCAGGCTTATGACTGAGCACAGCAATTTTTCCCCATCTCAACCAGTCCATGACCCTGCCCTTAGAGGAATTAACCACATGCAGAACACCATCCAAGACAGAAGGTCCTCACTTCTGCTGGTTTTGTTAGAACTATGATTGATTAGCTAGTTTTAAATTTGTTTGTTTGTTTGTTTATTATTTCTGTTGATTTATATCTTGAACATACGAACATAAGAGAAGCCATGTTGGATTAGGCCAATGGCCCATCCAGTCCAACACTCTGTATCACATAAGAACATAAGAGAAGCCATGTTGGATCAGGCCAGTGGCCCAGCCAGTCCAACACTCTGTGTCACACAGTGGCAAAAAAAAATTATATATATATACACACATATATATACACACTGTGGCTAATAGCCACTGATGGACCTCTGCTCCATATTTTTATCTAACCCCCTCTTGAAGCTGGCTATGCTTGTAGCCACCACCACCTCCTGTGGCAGTGAATTCCACATGTTAATCACCCTTTGGGTGAAGAAGTACCTCCGAGTTCGCTACAAGGTGCTGGTTATTACCTTTAAAGCCCTATATGGCCGAGGACCTGCCTGTCGTGCCTGCCCCAGACCCAGCCCTTGCTAACTCAGAGCAGGAGCCACCTGAAACTGATCAGGCCACACCGGGCCCTAGCTCAGCCCCCGCCCTTGCTAACTCAGAGCAGGAGCCACCTGAAACTGATCAGGCCACACCAGGCCCTAGCGCATCCCCTCCTGAATCACCACCTCCTGTAAGCCGGCTACGGGAGAGGAGGCGACAGGAGTTCAGAAACAGACGGAGAGATGCACGCATGCGTGGGAGGAGAGATCTCAGCCCGGAGTACTAACAAGTTAACAAGCCAGCACAGTATATCTGTAACCCTGACCTCAAGGCAAACTGTGCTGGCAACGAACGATCCTCCTGGGACGTGACTACGCTCTGCACCCTCTTGCTTGCTGCGAGAACCCGTGTAACTCCTGACCCGGCCTGAACCTTGGACTTGAACTTCTGGACTCTGACTTTGCTTTGTGGACTGACCTAGGTAATTGGCGTTGTTTTCTCTGGCTTCCGACCCCCTGCATTCCTGTGACCAAGCTTTCTGTCTCCTCCTTCGGCCGGACTGATTTACGGTGTTGAAATAATTGGACTGTTTAACGACCACCCCTGCGTTCCTCCCCAGCCGGCTGACAGAGTTCTGGCCAGCTGCCGGACGTTGGCAGCCGTTGTTCCTTATCTGCAACCCGGGCCCTGACACTGCCTACCTTAGGGACCGCCTCTCTCCATATGTTCCCCAGAGAGCACTGAGATCCAGCTCCCAAAGTCTCCTAAAAATCCCTGGACCAAAAGAGGCCAAACTGAAAGTAACAAGGGAGCAGGCGTTCTCAATAATGGCTCCCCACTGGTGGAATCAGCTACCGGAGGAGGTGCGAGCCCTGCGAAACTTTAACCAGTTCCGCAGGGCTTACAAAACTGCCCTCTTTCAACAAGCCTACAAGGTGGAACCCTGAAAGTGACATCTGGCCATCTGGATATATATATTACTGTCATGTAGCACCTCTAAGTTATTGTAGTTTTTAAAAATTTTATGTAACTGTTTTAACTGTATTTATTAATTGTATTTTATCATATCAATTGTACTATAATCATGGTACACACCAGGTCTTGTTAGCCGCCCTGAGCCTGCTTCGGCGGGGAGGGCGGGATATAAATAAAACTTATAAATAAAACTTATTATTATTATTATTTTATCCGTTCTAACCCGACTGCTCAGCAATTTCATCGAATGCCCACGAGTTCTTGTATTGTGAGAAAGGGAGAAAAGTACTTCTTTCTCTACTTTCTCCATCCCATGCATTATCTTGTAAACCTCTATCATGTCACCCCGCAGTTGACGTTTCTCCAAGCTAAAGAGCCCCAAGCATTTCAACCTTTCTTCATAGGGAAAGTGTTCCAAACCTGTAATCATTCTAGTTGCCCTTTTCTGCACTTTTTCCAATGCTATAATATCCTTTTTGAGGTACGGTGACCAGAACTGCACACAGTATTCCAAATGAGACCGCACCATCGATTTATACAGGGGCATTATGATACTGGCTGATTTGTTTTCAGTTCCCTTCCTAATAATTCCCAGCATGGCGTTGGCCTTTTTTATTGCAATTGCACACTGTCTTGACATTTTCAGTGAGTTATCTACCATGACCCCAAGATCTCTCTCTTGGTCAGTCTCTGCCAGTTCACACCCCATCAACTTGTATTTGCAGCTAGGATTCTTGGCCCCAATGTGCATTTCTTTGCACTTGGCCACATTGAACCGCATCTGCCACGTTGACGCCCACTCACCCAGCCTCAACAGATCCCTTTGGAGTTCCTCACAATCCTCTCTGGTTCTCACCACCCTGAACAATTTAGTGTCATCCGCAAACTTGGCCACTTCACTGCTTACTCTCAACTCCAAATCATTTATGTACAAGTTAAAGAGCATGGGACCCAGTACCAAGCCCTGCGGCACTCCATTGTTTTCCGTCCTCCACTGCAAAGACTGCCCATTTATACTCACTCTCTGCTTCCTATTACTCAGCCAGTTTTTGATCCACAAGAGGACCTGTCCTTTTACTCCATGACTCTCGAGCTTACTAAGGAGCCTTTGATGAGGAACTTTATCAAAAGCTTTCTGGAAGTCAAGGTAAACAATATCTATTGGGTCTCCTTTGTCCACATGTTTGTTCACCCCCTCAAAGAAATGTAACAGGTTAGTGAGGCAAGATCTTCCCTTACAGAACCCATGCTGAGTCTTCCTCAATAACTCGTGTTCATCAATGTGCCTACTCATTCTGTCCTTGATAATGGTTTCTACCAACTTTCCCAGTATTGAAGTCAGACTGACTGGCCTGTAGTTACCTGGATCTCCTCTGGAACCCTTTTTAAAGATGGGGATGACATTTGCTACCTTCCAGTCCTCAGGAACGGAGGCAGATTTCAATGAAAGATTACATATTTTTGTCAGGAGATCCACAAGTTCAACTTTGAGTTCTTTCAGAACTCTTGGATGTATGCCATCCGGACCTGGTGACTTATTAGTTTTTAATTCGTCCATCAGTTGTAGGATCTCCTCTCTTGTCACCTCAATCTGGCTCAGGTCTTTCAACACCCCTTCCAATGGAAGTGGTTCCGGAGCAGGCAAACACTTCTCATCTTCCACAGTGAAGACGGAGGCAAAAAATTCATTTAGCTTCTCAGCCGTTTCCCTATCCTCCTTCAGTAATCCTTTGACCCCTTGGTCATCCAAGGGCCCCACTGCCTCCCTGGCTGGTTTCCTACTTCTAATATATTTGAAGAAATTTTTATTGTTGGTCTTTATGTTTTTTGCAATATGCTCCTCATAGTCCCCATAGCCTGATCACAGTCTTGCATTTGATTTGCCATTGCCTGTGTTCCCTTTTATTAATTTCACTTGGACTAGCGTTCCACCACTTAAAGGAGTCCTTCTTACCTTTTACAGCTTTGGGGCAACTCCCTATTTATACAAATAGTGAAATCAATAATGTTATGGTCACTGCTCCCAAGCGGTGCGATCACTTTTACATCTCTCACCAGGTCTTGGGCATTACTTAGGACCAAATCCAGGATTGCCCCACCCCTGGTAGGTTCTGTGACCATCTGCTCCATAGCACAGTCATTGAGAGCATCTAGAAACTCAGTCTCTTTCTCTCGACCAGAACACATATTGACCCAATCAATCTGTGGGTAGTTAAAAACACCTATGACGACACAGCTTTTTCATCTAGCCACCATCTTTAAGCCTTCCATCATATTATAGTCGTCCTCTGTCTTTTGATTTGGTGGGCGATAACAAACTCCCATAGTTAAATTGCCTTTTGGGCCCTCTATTTCAACCCAAAGCATTTCTAGAAGGGAGTCTAATTCTCTGACCTCAGTCTTACTGGACCGTATGCCCTCTCTGACATACAGAGCCACCCCCCCTCCAACCTTTCCCTCCCTATCCTTCCAGTATAACTTATATCCAGGAATCACCGTGTCCCACTGATTCTCCTCATTCCACCAAGTTTCTGAAATTCCCACAATGTCTATGTTTTCTCTCAACACTAAACATTCCAACTCACCAATTTTACTTCGAAGACTTCTAGCATTTGCGTACAAACATCTATAATTTCCTAGGCAAGCTAGGCCCGCCACCTTCCTCCTGCCGCCTCGAGGCTCTGGCAGGCAGTCCATTCTGTTTGTCACCATCTCAGTGGACAACTCTGTTCCATTACCCGGTAGAAAAGTATCAGCTAACCCTTCATCTCTTTGAGATGAGTCTTCCCGAACCAGAGACATTTCATCTCCTGTCGGCTTTCCTCGCTTCTCCCAAAGACAGCTCAGAGCGGCTTCCAAACAATACGTTAAAACCATTAGCAATAAATACAACAAAACACATCATTAAAATCATTATATACCATAGAACAGGCATCACATTAAGCAGATTACAGTCAATAATAGTGGCCATGTAGCATATTGACATCAAGAAGTTCTTATTAACAGAACACCCACAGGGAGCCCGATCACTCTTGCCAGAGGTGTATTTATGTGCTGATGTTTTAACTGAATTGTATCTAGATATGTTGTACACTGCCCTGAGCCCTCCAGGAAGGGTGGTACAGAAATGTTAATATTGTTGTTGTTTTGTTTTGTGATGGTGGTGGAGGTGGTGGTGGAGGTGGAGGTGGGGGTGGAGGAGGAGGAGGAGAAGAAGATGATGATGATGACGATGATGATGATATTGGATTGATATCCAGCCCTATACTCTGAATCTCAGAGTCTCAGAGCGGTCACAGTCTCCTCTACCTTCCCCCCCCACCCACACACACAACAGACACCCTGTGAGGTAGGTGGGGCTGAGAGAGCTTTTTACAGCAGCTTCCCTTTCAAGGACAACTGCAAGAACTATGGCTGACTCGAGGCCATTCCAACAGGTGCAAGTGGAGGAGTGGGGAATCAAACCCGGTTCTCCCGGATAAAAGTCCGCGCACTTAACCACTACAAACAAAGAAATTCTCCTGGAATTACAACCCATCTCCAAACTGCTGAGATCTGTTCGCCTGGAGAAAAATGGCTACCTTGGAGGTTGGATTCTGTGGGCATTATACCCACCTGAGGCCTTTCCCCAAATCCTACTCTCCCAGAGCCGGCAGCCCTCTGTGAGGGGTGGGGTGGAGTGGATTGTTTATATCCTTTCTCACCCAGCACTTTAAATTCTTCACTTCGTCCTTCGAGTAGATGGAGGAGAGGAGAAAGAGAAGCTGTGTTCTGATATCCTTTAATCTGTTTAAAAAACAGAGAGAGGGAAGGGAGGCTGGAAGCAGCTGCAGGTTGATGGCTCAAAGATGGCGGCCTTCATCAATTAATCAGCATCCGCAACTGCCTTGTTTGACCTTTTAAACTTTGTGAAATTAATATAAGTAGACAAGGCATGTACACTTGCCCTCCCCCCTTCTCCCTGAAAGCACCTCGGAAGTTCACTTAAGCAATCCAAGTTCCCTTAAAGTTTTATAAGCCGGCTTTTAGGAGAAGTGACAGCCAGCGTTAGAGCCGCCACTGAAGCTTCCCTGACATCTGACCCCAATAAGGTAGAGCGTGGTTATCAAGGGAAATATCAGAATCCGGAGCTTGTATATTATATTGAGGTCTTGACTCCTGAAACTGCCCCCTGTAGACTCTTCAAAAGGACGTCAGCGAAATAAACAGCTAATATCAGAAGACGTCTACTTACGGGGGCCCGAGGATTATTGTTTGCTTAACAGCTTTCAGCAGAGCAACCCTTGGCGATTTCTCTCTCTCTCTTTTTTTTTTTTAAGGAACAAGCTGCTCAAAGCTGAGGTGCTTTAAGATCTGCTGTTATCAGCCCCTTTCAGAAGATCTTTAATTTTTTATATAAAGGATGCTTGTAAAAGGGTACACACACGCCTCCCTTTATGCAGCTGCACTAGCAGCCCTACTGCCCTGACCCGGATCGTTCAGGCTAGCCTGATCTCATCAGATCTCAGGAGTTAAACAGGGTCAGCCCTGGTTAGCATGTGGACGGGAGGTCTCCACGGAAGTCTAGATCACTACACAGAGGCAGGGTACGGCAAGCTGCCTCTGTTGGTCTCTTGCGTTGAAAACCCTATGGGGTTGCCGTAATGCACCTTGTGACTTGACAGCAAAGGAAAAAAAGAACTCGCAGTCCTAATCAGGGGCTTTTTTTGTAGCAGGAACTCCTTTGCATATTAGGCCACACCCCCTGATGTAGCCAATCCTCCGAGAGCTTAAAGTAGGCCCTGTAAGAAGAGCCCTATAAGCTCTTGGAGGGTTGGCTATATCAGGGAGGTTTAGCCTAGTATGCAAAGGAGTTTCTGCTACAAAAAAAGCCCTGGCCCTAATAACCCCGACTAGCCTGATTCTATTGGAGCTTAGAAGTTAAGCAGGGTTGACCATGGTCAATTCTTGGGTGGGAGGCCACCACCTAGGAAGGCCATGCAGAGGAAGGCAATGGCCAACCATCTTTGCTCACCTCTTGCTTTGAAAAGCCCATGATGTGGAACGCCATGGGGCAGCCCACACAAGTCAGTTGCATTTTGATGACACATTTTACCTTTAATAAGCCGAGCCTGGCTCAAAACAATCAAGGGTTTCAGTGGTCCAACAGCAGCCAACATGGCTGAACCTCGTGATCTTCTCCAAGTTTAAAGTCCTCAGGGCACTCAATCCAGAACACATTCTTGGGAACTGGGATTGCTTTGGTAGAGCAGATCTAAAGACCAGCATCCAGATCATCTACTTCACAGGCAGACACTTGAGAACCTCACAAGGAAGACCAAACCTGTCCATCCTTTCTTTCACTATGATTAATGATGCACAACTTGTAACTCACAAGCTAAAGTCCTAAGGAGGGGGGAAAAACAACAGATCTCTCACTTTTTGCCGGTTGATTATAATTTTCATAATGCAAAAGGTTCTCGCTGAATTATTAAAGTGTTTCTTTTGCCCCATTGCTGAAAAGGAGGGAAGATTTTCACAGGTAAACCAGGGTGCACGGAGGAAAACGCTCAGTGGAGCCCAGCATTATTAATTAACGAAAGCTGAGTCTTTCCAGCATAATTCATGCAGCAAATCTAAGAATACGGTATAATACACTCACACTAGCGGAACAAGTATAGAATCATTGATGAAGTTAGAACACTACGCTGTATTTTATTTTATTTCACTTATACCCCACTGTTCTCCCCAGTGGAGAACCAAATTGGCTTACAACTTTCATCCCTCCCATATTTTATCATCCCAACCACCCTTCGGTGTAGGTTAAGAACATAAGAGAAGCCATGTTGGATCAGGCCAATGGCCCATTCAGACCAACACTCTGTCACACAGTGGCAAAAAAAAAAACCCAAGTGCAACCAAGGAGGTCCATCAGTGTGGCCAGGACACTAGAAGCCCTCCTACTGTTGCCCCCCCCCCCCCACCAAGCACCAAGAATACAGAGCATCACTGCCTTAGACAAAGTTCCATCTATATGTTGTGGCTAATAACCACTGATGGACTTCTGCTCTATATGTTTATGTTTATCCAATCCCCTCTTGAAGGCCCTATGCTTGTAGCTGCCACCACCTCCTGTGGCAGTGAATTCCATGCGTTAATCACCCTTTGAAGAAGTACACCAGTTTGGTGTAGTGGTTAAGTGTGCAGACTCTTATCTGGTAGAGCCAGGTTTGATTCCCCACTCCTCCACTTGCAGCTTCTGGAATGGCCTTGGGTTAGCCATAGCTATCACAGAAGTTGTCCTGGAAAGGGTAGCTGCTGTGGGAGCCCTCTCAGCCCCACCCATCTCACAGGGTGTCTGTTTTGGGGGAAGAAGATATAGGAGATTGTAAACCACTCTGATTCAGAGAGAAGGGTGGGGTATAAATCTGAAGTCTTCTTATTCTTTTATCTGTTCTAACCCAACTGCTCAGCAATTTCACTAAGTGTCCATGTGTTCTTGTATTGTGAGAAAGGGAGAAAAGTACTTCTTTCTCTACCTTCTCTATCCCATGCATAATCTTGTAAACCTCTATCATGTCACCCCTCAGTTGATGTTTCTCCAAGCTAAAGAGCCCCAAGCGTTTTAACCTTTCTTCATAGGGAAAGTGTTCCAATCCTTTAATCATTCTAGTTGCCGTTTCCTGGACTTTTTGCAATGCCATAATATCTTTTTTGAGGCGTGGTGCCAAAATTGTTCACAGTACTCCAAATGAGGGGCTTTATGATACAGGGGCATTATGATAGTGGCTGATTTGTTTTCAATTTCCTTCCTAATAATTCCCAGCATAGTGTTGGCCTTCTTTTTTATTGCAGTCGCACACTGTCTCGACATTTTCAGTGAGTTATCTACCATGACCCTGAGATCTCTCTCTTGGTCAGTCTCCGCCAGTTCAATGGTGTTTATAGGTGCTCTGTAGAGCAGTTTGGGGCTGTGAACAATGGTGCTCTGTGGAGCAGTTTGGGGTGTGTGAAAATGGTGCGAGGGTGTAGGGTTCCCAACTCTGGGTTGGGAAATTCCTGGAGATTTAGGAATGAGCACAGGGGAGGGACTTCAGAGGAACATATTGCTACATCACCTGCCCTCCAAACCAGGAGAACAGTGTTGAACATTTTCAGAGTTCAGATTACATTATTAAACACGGTTGTTTTGCTTTTTTGCCCAAGTGGATGCTAGCAATCCTATGTGTCGGTGTTGTTTCGATTTAATGAATCGCCCCATTCCGGCTGGTGCTGGGCTCTAGGCGATGTACATCAATAACACAACAGATACATACCGTACATGTGAAACCAAATTAAGCAAAAAACAGATTATAAATCCCAATGACATCCTACTAATATTTTTCTGGTCCAGATTGTCAGACATTGTTTCGGAGGGGGGGGGACAAGGAAGCTCAGAGGGCAGAGAAATGAGGGGCTGTCCTTAGTTGAAAGCCTGATGGAACGTCTCTGCCTTACAGGCCCTGTGGAATTGTAGAAAATCCTGCAGGACCCTGGTGTCACCTAGCAGAGAGTTCCACCAGGTTGGGGCCAGGACCGTAGAAGTCCTCCTGGCCCTCGTTGAGGCCAGTTAGACCTCTTCAGGTCCAGGGATCACCAGCAAGTTTCGGCCAGTGGAGCGTAATGGAGGCAGACTGAAACGGTTTTTCCCTTTGTGCTGCAGTCGCAAGCAGAAAAGGGCCCTCATGAGTCTAGGAGGCATGAACTTCAGGTCTTTCATTAACAACAAGGACTTTTTCACACATAGTGAGGCCTGTAGAACATGTGGTGGTGCTGCAAAACCCCTGCTCAGGCAAACAAAAGGCAAAAATCACCTCTGTACGAAAAAAAGTCTCAAGTACCCATGATACAAATGAGTAATATATTTTATAAATTCTTGCAAAGGAATCTATTTCAATTCTGTTATCTGGGAGAACCGAGTCTGATTCCCCACTCCTCCACCTGCAGCTGCTATAATGGCCTTGGGTCAGCCATAGCTCTTGCAGAGCTGTCCTTGAAAGGGCAGCTTCTGGGAGAGCTCTCTCAGCCCCACCTACCTCAAGGGTGTTTGTTGTGGGGGAGGTAGGTAAAGGAGATTGTAAGCCACTCTGAGAATCAGAGTATAGGGCAGGGTATAAATGCAATATCTTCTTCCTCTTTTTCAATAACCTGTTCATATAAAAATATCCAATTCTATAAATTCACAACAAAAAAATGTATATAAAGAATGGGTAACCCGGCAAACACAATTTTAAATTTAAAGGGAACCAAGTCCCGCTCTCCACGAGTATCCTCCGTTCCAAACAATAAAAGTCCCAAAAGTATCCCTGTCCAGTTGTGTATGTTCTTAAGTAGACCAGGCTCAGTTTACAAGATGTGCTGGTCTCAGTCCTCGTTTCATTGTCACTTTTTCAAAGCTGTAATCATTAAAAATGTCAGTAGCTCTAGGAATCTCTTGAAAACTCTGTGGTAGACCATAGAATTCCCAGCTGCTTTCCTAGAGCTACTGCCTTTGCATTCTGGCTTTCCTTAAAAGTGACATCATCAGGCTCCCAGTGATGCTCCTCACACCATGTCCCCACCTTCAACCTTTCTGCCAACCATATTGGATACCTTATAAGGTAGCTGGGTGTTATTCTCTTCATACTGCAGCTGGGGAACTGAGGTAAAAACAGAGCAGCAGGCTACTTTGTGAAGTGTAGGATCTTTATTTCCTTGGTTGCTTTTATTGAAAAGCTTGCTTTGTGCTGGATCATTTCCCCCCAGATGAGTTTTCCTTCCTCTCTTTTTTAAAAAAATCATCTTCTCTGTTTCTCAAGTGTGAAAAGGGTGTTCTGGTCTCTAATATACATTGCTTTTTCTTTCTCCCCCTCCCTTCTTTCTCTCTCGCCAAGTGTTCTGTCCCCACGGTAACTGCCTTTAATACACGCCTCCATTTGATTTTTACATCTACGGCTGGAAATGTTCTCCATCTAATTACCTTTTCCAGGTTGGAGGGGTTTTTTTTTTCCGCTTCTCTCCCTTGAGATGTCTCAATTAGCACACTTTTTTCCCCACCGCCCGTCACTTTCTCACTTTCGGTGTAGCGAGGTGGGTCTCAACCTAACGTGAGCCAGGCAGGAAATAAATGAGGAAGCAGGTCCTGGCTCCTCAGAGCGTGAGGTGGGATCATTTTACATGGCAGAGCACTTTTAGTAGATGATAAATCTACCGAACAGGGGCCTTCTTAATGGCTCGGCTCTTTGAGTTAGCTGGCGCACCAGCATCTTTTCATTGCTCAACAAGAACCGCAGAGGACAGCTATCCCAAATCGAGGGTGATGCAAAGATAGCGAATGCAGGCCGATTAACGTAGAGCCAGACAATGACAGAAATTAACTTTTGTCATGGTAGATGGAGGCAAAAATCACCGTTTGTCTTCTTCATCGTTACGTTTCAAGGCAATTAGGATCTTAACCGCATATAAAATGAATCCCGGGGAGACTGTTTTTTTAATGGTATAACTCTCCTGGCTCTCCACCTGATAGAAGAAAGTGGAGACAGCAACGGCACTTTGATTAAAATTAAATTACAGTTCACCAAGAGGTTGTCCCCCCCTTCTCGATCTACAGTGGTACATTCTTCTTCCACACACTTGTGCAATAGGAAAATAGCAACTATCTCCAAACGGACCTGACCTTGAAAATACTTAAGAATGCTTTTAGGCTTTGGAAGCCAGTCAAGTGACCGATCAATCATTCTCAATTGACAGCAGCATTATGATTATTGTCAGTGGTGATATGTTAAATCTGGCTTAGGTCTATCGGGAGTCTGTGTTCTCTCCCACTTCCTCTGCGTTCCGGGCTACAGTGATATCACGGAACATACACAGACATTCCAGTTCATCAGGGTGAAGCAAACTTACCAGGCCTCCATACCATTTGCAGCGAGACAGGGACGAGGATGGATAGTTGGCCAGTGGGAGGAACGGGACAAAAGGAAAAGTATTTCACAGCATGAAGAGTTTGAGTTCTCTCTTGTTATTGTCTTTTTCCTATGAATTTTAGTTGCCAAAAATACCCACAGAATGCCAACTCGTTTAGATATAACACATGGGAATCCAACATTTATTTAGAGGAGTTAGCCATGTTAGTCTGTTGCTGCAAAATAGTAAAGAGTCCAGTAACACCTTTAAAACTAACACAATTTATTGTAGCATAAGATTGCACATTCTACCTTTTTCATGACTTTTGCAACTGCCTTGCATTTGCATGGCACTCACTTCCTGCACCCCGCCCTTACCCCCTACATATCTCTGGCCAGTTTCCACAGACCCTCCACGCGTCAGACAAAGAGAGCTGTGTTTCTCAAAAGCTTATGCTACAATAAGTTCTGTTAGCCTTAAAGATGCTTCTGGACTCATTACTGTTTTGCAACATTGATTTATGAACTTCATTTATATCCTGCCCTTTCTCTCCAACAGGGGGCCAACGTGGCTGACGTCATTCTCCTCTCCTCCGTTTTACCTCACAACAATCCCATGAGGTCACCGAGCAAACTTTCACAGCAGCATAGACATTTGAACCTGAGTTTCCCAGATTCTACTCCAACACTCTTGACACTCTTTTTTATTATTATTTTCCAAAAAAAACTTTAGACTTTATTTATCAAAATACAGGGGTACGAGATTCGAAGGTCCTAAGCATAGCAACAGGGAAACCGCTGTGTTCAAAAGGGCAATGGGCAGACACGTACATGAGTCAAAATCTAGTTCTTGCCATGATAACATGTACCTTGCATCTTTATGTATTTTGTATTCTCATACATCTGCTTTAGTTCTGTCTGTTATGCACACCTTCTTTGTAACATTGTTATAAGTAATCTTTCTGCCCTGGGCAGAACAAGCGTTCCTCTCACAAGCAGCAAAGGTAGGGCTCCCAAGTTCCCATTGGAGGCAGGGGATCCCCCAGTTTGGCGGGCCCCAACCCACCAGCAGGGAGGTGGCTGCCATGGGGATCCCCACCCTCCAAAGAGCCTGTCGCCGCATGGCACAATGATATCACCTGGAAGTGACATATTGCGCCAGGCAAGTCATATGGGATGCTCTAGGAATTTTCCTGAAACTCTATGATTTCACATGGGGACACTCTAGCAATGTAGGGAAATCTCCCCCAAATTGCTAGAGCATCCCCATGCAAAACCATAGAGTTTCAAGTAGATTCCTAGAGTGTCCCATGCAATATGTCACTTCTGGGTGACATCATCACATTGTGCATGTGAGAAAAAGTCCCCCTCCGGCAGCTGTGGAGGACTTGGCAACCCTAAGCGAAGGTCACTTGTTAGCTGTCTAGCTGGAGACTTAGCTTTCGATTCTGCAGAAACTGTCTGAACTGTGGGGGGAAAGGGGGAGAGAGTGTCTATCTTTGAGTTATTTGCGCAGGTGAATTTCACACCAAAGTTTAGGTGCCTTTTCTTGCCTGCTTAATTAATGCTCATAGTAAAGTATAAAAGTTTATTCTGACCGGTGGAGGTCAGTTTTAACAAGACCCATCCTTGCTGTGAATATGCTCATCATTAAATAAAGTCTAATTTGATTTACATCAAAGAGGTGCAATTAATGAGTGCTGCATGGAATGTGACAACATGTCACAAAAAAGGTAAAATAACCAAAACATATAAAGCAGACATATGGAAATCTTCATCATGACACTATGGCCACACAGGAGAAAGTAATTTTAAAAGTATGATGGGAGTAAGGTTTTATTATAACAATTATAATTCAAGAAGCCTTTTAAGGGAGATGCTGAGCCAATATAATTTAGTACACCTTCCAGTGATGTCAGAGGTTTGTGGAAGATGCAAATGAGTTCTGCAGATGAGTTGTGCTAATGAGCTCCGGCACCTCTTTTTCTATGAAATGACCCCTAAACAGCATAAACCTCACTTTAATGCTAATCAGTTCAATTCACCCCTCTTTTCATTAAATAAAAACCCACTTTCTAAACAGTGGCTTTCCTAAAGGCCATCCTTTACCCTATGTGTGTACACATTTTTCCCTGCAGCCACTGTGGCCGGATCTGCCTGTCCCGCATTGGTCTTGTCAGCCACCAGCAAGCCTGCAGCAGACGTGGACTACTGCACCCTTCTTAAATCTTCGTTCGCGAAGTCAAGCCGAGAGAGAGAGAGGTACACATGATACAACCCAGAAGACCACTTTCTTTCTCCTGCAAGAAAGAAAAAATGGAAAAATTAGGAGACCAATTAGAGATTTTCTTTTCAAATCCAAAGGAAGGGAGGAGATTGCACCCAAAAAGAGCCAATAAAAGTGGAGTATGGGAATGTGAAATCTCTCCTTGGAGAAGCAGAACTGAATCCAGCTCTAAGGGAGGATCTATGGCTCAGTGGTGGAGCTTCTGCTTGGCACACAGGAGGTCCCAGGTTCAGTCCCCAGCATCTCCAGTTCAAAGACGATATGCAGGACTTCTGCCTGAGACTCCAGACAGCTTCTGCAAATCCAACTAGACCAGGGGTGGTCAAACTTGCTTAATGCAAGAGCCCATAGAATAAATGCCAAATGTTTGAGAGACACAAGACGGACGGACGGACGGAAGGAAGGAAGGAAGGAAGGAAGATGACAGACAGACAGACAGACAGACAGACAGACAGACAGACAGACAGACAGACAGACAGACAGACAGACAGACAGACAGACAGACAGACAGACAGACAGACAGATAGATAGATAGATAGATAGATAGATAGATAGATAGATAGATAGATAGATAGATAGATAGATAGATAGATAGATAGATATGGAGAAGTGATTTAAAGAGACAAATACCTTCTCCAAGCTGGCTATATGGGGGGGGGGCTTTGAGAGTCACACAACATGTGTGAAAGAGCCACACGTGGCTCCTGAGCCACAGTTTGGCCACCTCTGAACAAGACAATACTCTCCTCGATGGACCGATGCTTGATTCAATATTAAGCAGCCTCCTTTGTTCATTTGGTCCCTGTTTTTCAACTTTTCGAACTGCGTCATCAACAGCCAGCTCATTTTCCACTGCAAAAGGAAGTCGAACCCGGGTCAGCTCAGGGTATCAGGAAACAAGCTGTTGATCATTCAGACTGCAGGACGTGCTTGGTTCAAATCAGTGCATTTCAATTGATCGGCCTTCTAACATGCTTGTAAGTGAGGAATTGGAAATCAATGGCTCAAGGAGCGGCAGGAGATATGTCAGGACAGTGGCGGGGGAAGAGAGTTTCCTTTTTGTGTTATCTTTCATAGAAGAAATAAAAACATTTTATGCAGGGCTTTAAAAAAAAGAGGTGCTGGAATTCTCAAGAGGGAAATGAAGGAGAAACACACAGGATTCTTTGAAACCGTATTATTTTCGTGCACTATGTATTGACCTCTACTTTAAAACAGTTTCCAAACTTTAGACATGTCACCAACTTCCTCAGTTTTTTTCCAGGTCTTACTTTTCCTGCCTAAGGCTGAATGATGACAAACAAGGAGAAGGAGGAGGAGAAGAAGATGTTGATGATGATGATGATATTGGATTTATATCCCGCCCTCCGCTTTGAATCTCAGAATCTCAGAGTGGTTCACAATCTCCTTTATCTTCCTCCCCCCCCAACAGACACTCTGTGAGGTGGGTGGGGCTGAGAGAGCTCTCCCAGAAGCTGCCCTTTCAATGACAACTCCTGTAAGAGCTATGGCTGACCCAAGACCATGCTAGCAGCTGCAAGTGGAGGAATGGGGAATCAAACCCGGTTCTCCCAGATAAGAGTCCACCCACTTAACCACTACATCGAATTGGCTTTCTTACAAGCCACTTGTACAGTTTTGCCCAGGTTCAATCAGAAGACTTCTTGAGTAGGATCAAAAGAAGTTTAATGACAAGACTTAAAGCAAACATTACATGGCAAACGAACAGCAGTGCAGGTCTTGCCAGACTTGGGCACAATTGAAAGTGATCAACCATTACAGGAGAGGAGGGAATAGCCATTCACTTTCCTGCACCCACCAAAAGTCTTTTGAAAGTTCTTGGGAATAATTAGACCAGGGTTGTTGAACTCATTTGTTATGAGGGCCGGATCGTCACCTTGTCCGGTCGGGGCCATGTGTGTCATAAAATGTAATGCCAAGTAGGGGAGATGTAAACATTATAAAGAACCCAGACAAACATACACACTCCGCCTAATCCACCTCACTGGCTTGTTGAGCCTCAGCCGACAGGAGGAAGAGACGCTTGGCTCAGTAGCTCTGCTGTGCAATTGAGAGAGCCTGGCAAAGCTAGCTCTTCTCCCACTTCCTCCCCAAAGGAGGAGCTTTTCTCTGTAGCTCCTGTGGGATTGAGCAAGCCTGGCAAAGCAAGTTGTGATGCAGAAGGAAGCAAGAGAGGGAGACGGAAGCAGACAACAGTGAGTTGCTCGCGGGCCTGATAGGAGCCCTCCGGGGGGCCTAATTTGGCCCCCAGGCCACATGTTTGACACCCCTGATCTTTCCCCAGGCCTTTGTAACCAAAGTCAAGTCCTCTCTTTGGTTGGTGCCTATCAGCGTTACCCAGGGAGACCAGATTAGAACTATTTCCCCTATTAGAACTTTTCCACCTGCAGGCCTGGAACACCCCACAACACACAAGACACAGAGCGTTCCGAAAGAAACCGAATGGTTGTTAGTTCTTGAAAGCAAGTATGCACAATGAGGTTAGTGTTATAAGAAATCCTGAACCACAGGGTAGGTCACATTCACTATGGACTAATTAATAAGCAAGGACAATAATACCAGGATAACAACACCAGCAATACAGACATCAATCAGAGAGTAGCAGCCATGAAATAGATCATTGTCAGGGACTTGTTCCTGACACCACCATGTCTTAACATACTTTTTTGGATCGAACACTGCCATACTCCCTTGGTGCCCCTCATGAACTTTTAGACATTGCCAGGGGGGTTCTGTTTCCAGAAAGAGGTTCTGGAACGTCCATCTGGTGCGTTGCCACAGAAAATAACTCCTGAATTTAAGCATTCAGAGAGAGAGGCTCACACATAACCCTCCACTTAGAAATGGGTACCAGGTTTGGGGTGGTTCACCAAGCCAGTCCAGGAGTCCCTCACAAAGAGCCATGGAGAGCATAAGAGCTGCTGTTGCTATTGGTTGGTGCTTCTGAGGGATGAGGTTTCTTTAATTTGCCTGGGCAAAGGAACTACCCTCAGTTGCCACTTTCCAACACTGCCTAGGCAATTGCTAGGAGATGGAACGGGAGGCCGCCTCAGGAATGTCATGTCACTTCTGGGTAACACTCCAGGAATTTCTCCTAACCTCTGTGGTAAACACCATCGAGAAATGGGATGTTCCTAGAGAGTCACTGTGAAGGCCATTTTTTCCTCCTATTCCTCAATTTCTCAAGGGCAGAAGACTGGGACTGAGGGTGGTAAATTCTCTCCCATCTGATGTTCATGTCTTGTGACTCTCAAACATTTAATGATTATTCTATGAGGGTCTTACATTAAGCAAGTTTGGCAACTCCTTCTTTATACCCTGTCCATCACCCCACCTAAGCTCCCAAAGCTGCTCATATTGCTGTACTTTCCACAGCTTTATTCCCAAAACAGCTGCCATGTGAGGTAGGTCAGCCTAAGACAATATTAGAAGATATTGGATTTATATCCCGCCCTCCACTCCAAAGAGTCTCAGAGCGGCTCACAATCTCCTTTACCTTCCTCCCCCCACAACAGACACCCTGTGAGGTGGGAAGAAAAAGCAGATATTGGATTTATATCCAGCCCTCCACTCCGAAGAGTCTCAGAGCGGCTCACAATCTCCTTTCCCTTCCTCCCCCACAACAGACACCCTGTGAGGTAGATGAAGAGATTGGATTTATATCCCGCCCTCCACTCCGAAGAGTCTCAGAGCGGCTCACAATCTCCTTTACCTCCCCCCCCCCACAACAGACACCCTGTGAGGTAGATGAAGATATTGGATTTATATCCCGCCCTCCACTCCGAAGAGTCTCAGAGTGGCTCACAATCTCCTTTCCCTTCCTCCCCCACAACAGACACCCTGTGAGGTAGATGAAGATATTGGATTTATATCCCGCCCTCCACTCCGAAGAGTCTCAGAGAGGCTCACAATCTCCTTTCCCTTCCTCCCCCTCAACAGACACCCTGTGAGGTAGATGAAGATATTGGATTTATATCCCGCCCTCCACTTCGGAGAGTCTCAGAGCGGCTCACAATCTCCTTTACCTTCCTCCCCCACAACAGACACCCTGTGAGGTGGGTGGGGCTGGAGAGGGCTCTCACAGCAGCTGCCCTTTCAAGGACAACCTCTGCCAGGGCTATGGCTGACCCAAGGCCATTCCAGCAGCTGCAAGCGGAGGAGTGGGGAATCAAACCCGGTTCTCCCAGATAAGAGTCCTCACACTTAACCACTACACCAAACTGGCTCTCCTGCCTCCTGACAGTCTTGATATCACTCAGTGTGCTTCCTTGGTAGAGTGGGGATTCGAACCTGGCTCTCCCAGATCCTAGTCCGATGCTCTAACCACTACATCATGCGGGCTCTTTCGTCTGAGCCTTTGAACACAACACAGGCTTGCAGGAATGCAGATCACTCCAGAGCGCTCACTAGGGAGCCTGATGAAAATATTCTTGGCAGCCAGGCCAAGTTTGCCTCTATGTAATGTGCAAAGTGGCCAAAGTTAAGACACCGCAGCCCTGACCCAGATGGCCCAGACTAGCCCGATCTCATTGGGTCTCAGAAACTCAGCAGGGTCTCAGAAACTACATGATTAGTAGTCGGATGGGAGGCCACCAAGCAAGACCAGGGTTGACATGCCGAGGAAGGCAATGGCAAACCATCTCTGAACTCTCATCTTGAAAACCGTACGCGGACAGCACAAGTCGACTCTGGCTTGACACTTTACCTCCAAGCAGGGGTGGAATTCTAGCAGGAGCTCCTTTGCATATTAGACCCCCCCCCTCCGATGTAGCCAATCCTCCAAGAGCTTACAAAGAAGAGCCTTGTAAGCTCTCGGAGGATTGGCTGCAGCGGGGGGGGGGTGGCCTAATATGCAAAGGAGCTCCTGCTAGAATTCCACCCCTGCCTCCAAGGGAACACAAGACTGCCTTTTTATTCTAGATTAGACTCAGAGCTGTTCTTCTGATAGGGATGGCATTCATTCCACTGGAAGGAGGGGATAATTTGCAAACGATGTTTACAGCCTCCAAAGCCAGGGATTCTTTTATCTTTCTTTTACTTACAGTCCGATGACCCAACTGTATTGGATGAAAGCCAGGAACGGAAAAGTACACATCTTTTCTGCTCCTTTTGGCCGGCAAAAAGGATGAAGCGCAGTTGACCTCCCACGACCCCCGTGGCAACCTCTGATCACACAGTGACCTCTGGCGGTTTAAAAAGAGTGGAATCTTCCGTGCCTTGCAATCCATTAAAGCAACTGGAGGGGGAGGAGAACAGGGGGGGGAGTGGGAATCCTGAATCCATTCTGATCCCTTGTAATCCCACCAGCTGGGATTTTATGCAGGCACGACTGTCGCTATTGCTTCTTATTTGACCAGGGAAATCTTTCTAGCCTACAGATGGTGACCAAAGCTCACAAAAACTGGACAAAGGGTATTTTTACATTCAGTTTGATCCAGAGTTTTAGAGGCTTCAAATCGCCTGCCACCGTTCCGCTTTAATTATTTTCCTTCTACGTTGGCGGATTTGCTCTGCTCATTTTGTCAGGCTCTGTAACTCTATCATGCTGAAATTATAGAATACTAACCAAATGGACTCTCCATACTAACTCACAGCCTTTTGTGATATTGTAGCTAGCATGCATATCAAAGGGGGGACGTTTGAAGTGTTAACTTTGTTTAGGTTGTAAAAGGAGCAAAGGAATGTGACCATTAATAGATACCACTGCTGGCCAGCATCTTCCCAGAGGCAAAGAGATAAGCGGAAGCTCTCGTGTGAAAGTTTGCACCTTCACTCCCTGTTGTTTTGAGGATAGTGTCTTTGTTTAGATATCGCTTGGATGTAGATTCCATAAGACTAAGAGACACCCATTCCCAGGTATAAGAAGAAGAAGAAGATATTGGATTTATATCCCGCCCTCCACTCCGAAGAGTCTCAGAGCGGCTCACAATCTCCTTTACCTTCCTCCCCCACAACAGACACCCTGTGAGGTGGGTGGAGCTGGAGAGGGCTCTCACAGCAGCTGCCCTTTCAAGGACAACCTCTGCCAGGGCAATGGCTGACCCAAGGCCATTCCAGCAGGTGCAAGTGGAGGAGTGGGGAATCAAACCCGGTTCTCCCAGATAAGAGTCCGCACACTTAACCACTACACCAAACTGGCTCTCCGCACACTTAACCACTACACCAAACTAGTCTCAACTTTTGTTTCCAGCTATGAGTTTCCAATAAAGTATTACATTGTCTCAATTAATACCGCCTTGAGTCTCCGTCGCCTGACGCATTTTTTTATTTGTTTGTTTGTTTGTTTGTTTGTTTCTGTCGATTTATAGCCCGCCTTATCCTGTGATGGGCTCGGGGCAGGTTCCAACACAATAAAACAATCAAGCCAACAATAAAACAGAATCAAATAATTAAAACAGATTAAAATTTAAACAGGGTAAGTCATTTACCTTAATGTTGATTTCAGTGCAGCTTTGAATGGTGCAGACTCATCAGTTACAAACAGCTTTGGTGTCAAGAATATCAGCTGTATTGGCCCGACTTAAGTAACAGTGCAGGTAGGCCAATTTGATGGTATAATAAGGTAGCCAAACTTCTATATTTCCTGCTGAAAGCGTTTCAATTTTTTTTTGGGGGGGGGGGGTTTCTCTGATTAGAGGGCAGACGAAATACCAGTCCGTAGTAAAATGTATGATCGCTTGAAAATGGTGTCAACACTGCAAAAACAATACACATTAAAATTACAAGATGAGGCAAGCAATGATATGTGAAAATTTCAAGTGCTGTCAGTTCTCATGCAAATTACCGCACCTTGTGGCTTTTGGAGGAGTCTTTTAAAACGCACGAAAACTTCTACAATACAAGTTTGAAACGTCTGTAGAGAAACGACCGGATCAAAAACTACTCTTGAGAAAAACGTTGCAGCAGCAACACCAGAACTCATCTCACCAAAACAAGCGTAGATGCTTCGGGCAGCAACGATGCAAAACAGTTGTGAGAACGCTAGGTAATGTAAAAGGTGAGTTTCCAATGCGGTGATAGAGAGTCACAAACTGTCAGTGTAAAAACGGCCAAAGAGAGCACAAAGGATGGGAAGTAAGGTGAGAAGAAATCTTTTGAGCAGGCCTCATTTTGGGCAGGAGCTCACAGGAGCGGAGCTCCGGAACCTCTAGGGTTGCCAATCCCCAAGTGGGGGCAGAGGATCCCCCAGTTTGGAAGCCCTACCCCCGCTTCAGGGTCATCAGAAAGCAAGGGGGGGGATATCTGTTTGGCACTCCATTATTCCTTATGGAGACCGATTCCCATAGGGTATAATGGAGAATTGATCTTCAGGTATCTGGGGCTCTAGGAGAGCTGTTCTTTGAGATAAGAGACACCGAATTTTCAGCATAGCATCTGGTGTCTCTCTTCAAAACACCCTCCATGTTTCAAATAGATTGGATCAGGGGGTCCAATTCTATGAGCCCCAAAAGAAGGTGCCCCTATCCTTCATTATTTCCAAAGGAGGGAAGGCATTTAAAAGGTGTGTGGCCCCTTTAAACGTGATGGCCCGAACTCCCTTTGGAGTTCAATTGTGCTTGTCACACTCTTGCTCCTGGCTCCACCCCCAAAGTATCCTGGCTCCACCCCCAAAGTCCCCAGGTATTTCTTGAATTGGACTTGGCAACCCTAAGAATCTCTAGATTTTATTGTGCTCTTTCTTCCTTATCTTCCCTCCCCCCCCCCCCACAAAAAAAAATTGCTTCTGGGCTCCATTGTTGAAACCCCCTATGAAAATTTTGCTGAACTCTAAGATTTGACAAACTTTAATATTTTTCCTCACAAAAAATGAGGAAATAACCAAGACATATAAAGCAGACAGATGGAAATCTTCTCCATGCCACTGTGGCCACATAGGGATTTTTTTTTTGAAAAGTATGATGGGGGTGAGGTTTTATGATGACAATTCTAATTCAAGAAACATTTTAAGGTAGATGCTGAGCTGATATAGTCTAGTACACCTTCCGGCGCAATGCAGGAAACTCACAAACGCCTCGCCTTAATTCACAGGATCTTCATTGCTGCCAGATGGCCATCTAGCCTCTGTTTAAAAACCTCCAAGGAAGAAGAGCCCACCACCTCCCAAGGACGTCTGTTCCACTGAGGAACCACTCGAATGGTCAGGAAGTTCTTCCTAATGATGAGCCGGAAACTCTTTTGATTTAATTTCAACCCATTGGTTCTGGTCCTACCTTCTGGGGCCACAAAAAAACAATTCCACACCATCCTATGACAGCCCTTCAAGTACTTGAAGGGTTGTCATATAAAGGATGGTGTGGAATAGTTTTCCGTGGCCCCAGAAGGTAGGACTTGTTGTCATCTCATGAGGTGACCAAAAGCTACAACAGCCATTTTACCTTCATGGGAGAATTCAGGCTCAGTTTGATCTAGAACCTGTTTATTTGGCTTTCAGGCAGTCCTTCGTCTCCATAAAACTTTCCTCCTGGGTTTAAAATGCTGGTTTAGACTAAGTTATGCCAGGGGCAGCTTTCCAAGAGCAGAGCAGCTTTCCATCAGGAGAACTTCCGTGCTTCCTTTGACCCTAGAACTGGAGTTGCCATTCGCTGAAGCCGAGCTTTTCCCAGTTGCAACTCCCTATCACTGAGGAGTGGGCTTCAGACATCTGCTTTGGGTCACTGTACCCTGTTCAAAACGCATCCAAGCTGCCATAGCAGGTCACTGGCTTGATTAACATCACCCAAACAACTTTGGAATGGCATTTTTTTTTCCCCAATGGGGGGAAACGTAAGCCAACCAGCCCAATCTGCTGCTTTTGAAACGTCAAACGGTGGAGGAGCCAGCTCAGAGAGTTACAAAAGGCTGGTCCAGAAACCTCACCCAGATGGTGAGGGCGATTTGGTTTGCAGCATACATACCGCAGATTGCAGCATGCTTCACTTATTCATGACAACAGGAGCTAAAGAAGGCCAATATAATTAAAATGTACACAGTGGGCCATAATGATCTCCATCTCTCTGTCTGTCTCTCTGTCTCTCTCTGTCTGTCTCTGTCTCTCTGCCTCTCTGTCTCTCTCTCTCATGGGCACATACAAACAAACAGAGGCACATCTCTCAAACAGTAGTCAACTGAGTTGAAAGCAATCCAGCTGGCATCCAGTTTTGCTACCATCTTCTTCGTGGGAAGTCAGGCCAACAGCTCAATGAATGGTGTTGGGCAGGGTAAGCATGTAGGTATAAGTGTCAAGTGCCTTGCCGTGAATTATGCTTCAGTACCAATTGTTAATTGTGCTATGCTTCATCCAGCCACTTTGTCTTTGCAACATGAAATAAGACTCCTTTCCTCCGTCTGGAGACAGAACCTCAAGACCAGGCCACTGATAGCACAGCACCTGTTTGGAGAAGGGACTGGACAACTGGGGAGGGGTTATGCTTGCCCGCACTTTTGCTTCCCGCCTCACTTTGAAAGCGTAACCATTATGCTGAAGTATATATAATGGGGCCATTACCTTGGCTCACTAGTCTTAGCAAAACTTGTTTTGCTACCAGTAGCATCAGTGAGTGAATAAAAATGCCATTCATCAAAGTGGACTGCTTACGTTACTTCAGTTACTGGGGTCTTGACGATAAGCAGTGTTTTTATTTAAGTTAGTTCCGTACTCTTTCTCTAGGAACCTTCAGGTGGTGACTGGAGATCTCCTGAGACCCCAATTCCAATCTCCAAGCAACAGAGATGGGTTCACTAAGAGAAAACAGCCACTCTGGAAGGTGGACTCTATGGCATGATATGTCACTGAAGTTCCTCTTCTACTCTGCCATCCACACACTCCACCTCCAAAATCTCCAGGTATTTCCCAACCCAGAGCTGGCAACTCTACCTTCCTTCAAGGACCTCAGGGGGACAGAGATCATTCTTCCCTCATCCAAGAGAAGAAGAAGATGATGATGATGATGGTGGTGATTATGATGAGGGTGGTGGTGGTGATGATGGTGATGATGGTGATGGTGATATGATAGTGATGATGGTGATGGTGATGATTGATGATGATGGTGGTGGTGGTGATGGTGATGGTGATGATGATGATTGATGATAATGGTGGTGGTGGTGATGGTGATGATTGATGATGATGATGGTGGTGGTGATGACAATGATGGTGGTGGTGATGGAGATGATGGTGGTGGTGATGATGATGATGATTGATGATGATGGTGGTGGTGGTGATGGTGATGGTGATGATTGGTGGTGGTGGTGGTGATGGTGATGATGATGATGATTGATGATGGTGGTGGTGATGATGATGATGGTGATGGTTATGATGATGATTGATTATGATGGTGGTGGTGGTGATGGTGATGATTGATGGTGGTGGTGATGGTTGATGGATGATGGTGATGGTTGATGGTGGTGGTGGTGATGGTGATGGTGATGATTGATGATGATGGTTGATGGTTGATGTATGATGGGTGATGGGTGACGGTGATGATTGGTGGTTGTGGTGCTGGTGGTGGTGGTGGTGGTGGGGTGGTGATGGTGATGGGTGGTGGTGGTGGTGGTGATGATTGATGATGATGGTGGTGGTGGTGATGGTGATGATTGATGGTGATGGTGATGGGTGATGGTGATGATTGATGGTGGTGGTGGTGGTGATGGGTGATGGGTGGTGGTGGTGGTGGTGATGGTGATGGTGGTGATGATTGATGATGGTGGTGGTGGTGATGGTGATGATTGATGGTGATGGTTGATGATTGATGATTGATGGGTGGTGGTGATGGTGGTGGTGATGGTGGTGATGATGATGATGGAGGTGGTGGTGGTGGTGATGGTGATGGTGATGATTGATGGTGATGGCGGTGGTGATGGTGAGGATGATGATGATTGATGTTGATGATTATGGTGATGATGATTGATGATGGTGATTATTATTATTATTATTATTGATGATGGTGGTGGTGGTGGTGGTGGTGATGGTGGTGATGGTGATGATTGATGGTGATGGTTGATGGGTGATGGGTGGTGGTGGTGGTGGTGGTGGTGATGGTGGTGATGATGATGATGATGGTGGTGGTGGTGATGGTGATGATTGATGGTGATGGTGATGATTGATGGTGATGGCGGTGGTGATGGTGATGGTGATGATGGTGAGGATGATGATGATGATTGATGTTGTTGATGATGATGTTGAGGATGATTGATGATGGTGATGATGATTATTATTATTGATGATGACGGTGGTGGTGGTGATGGTGATTGATGATGATGGTCATGCTGATTATGTTGATGATGGTGGTGGTGATGATGATAATTGATGATGATTATGATGGTGATGATGATGGTGAAGATGGTGATGATGATTGATGATGATTATAATGATGATGATGATGGTGATGATGATCATGGATGATGATGATGATGACGATGATGACGATATTGGATTTATATCCTGTCCTCCACTCTGAATCTCAGAGTCTCGGAGTGGCTCACAATCTCCTTTATCTTCCTCCACCACAACAGACACCCTGTGAGGTGGGTGGGGCTGAGAGGGCTCTCACAGAAGCTACCCTTTCAAGGACAGCTCTGCAAGAGCTCTGGCTGACCCAAGGCCATGCCAGCAGGTACAAGTGGAGGAGTGGGGAATCAAGAGTCCACACACTTAATCACTACACCAAAAGAACAAGATGAGCTTGATGATCCTGTATTTATTTGTTTACTACTTCCTTTATACCCCAGTGTCCCGGGAACCCACTAGGCACAGGGCAGGGCAGCCAGGTGGCACACAAATGAAGCCAGGTCTGGGCATAGCTGGCACGTGGTCAGTTTCTAACTCCCAGGATGAACAGGGTGTGGGTAATGGGGCAGATCATGCAACAGGTTAGTGGGCAAACCCAGAAATCAGAGTGCAAACATGGTCCAAAGGTTCAGAGTCATGAGCCAAGGGCAGGGGCGGCGGCAGCAAGGTGAGGAGCCAGGTGATGCCAAGCTTCCACAGCCCATCTCCTCCTTTCTCCACCTGTTATAAGAAGAGAAAGAAGAGAAGAGATTGGATTTAGACCCCGCCCTTCAATACCCAAAGGAGTCTCAGAGCAGCTTACAGTCTTGTTTCCCTTCCCCTCCTCACAAGTGAGGAGATGGGGCTGAGAGCTCTGACAGAAATTGCTCTTGAGAGAACAGCTCTGACAGAGTTATGACTGAGTCAAGATCACTCAGCAGGCGCATGTGAAAGGCAGGGGGGGGGTATCAAATTCAGTTCTCCCAGATAAGAGTTTGTGCACTTAACCAGTACACCAAACCAGCTCTCAGAGACACATGTCTTGCAGCTGGATTGCATTATGCAGATGTGCACGCACCCATCCTTGGTGTCTGGAGCCAGGCGCCGATGAACCATATTTTTTTTTAGCAGGGATGCACTGGAACACAGTTTGGATGGTTTGGCATCGGAGGTGTGGCCTAATGCAAATGAGTTCCCGCTGGGCTTTTTCTACAAAAAGAGCCCTGTGTGAAACAATGGTGCTGTCAGGGGTGTGACCTAATATGCAAATGAGTTCCTGCTGGGCTTTTTCTACAAAAAGAGCCCTGTGTGAAACAATGGTGCTGTCAGGGGGTGTGGCCTAATATGCAAATGAATTAGTGCTGGGCTGTTTCTACAAAAAGAGCCCTGTGTGAAACAATGGTGCTGTCAGGGGGTGTGGCCTAATATGCAAATGAATTAGTGCTGGGCTGTTTCTACAAAAAGAGCCCTGTGTGAAACAATGGTGCTGTCAGGGGGTGTGGCCTAATATGCAAATGAATTAGTGCTGGGCTTTTTCTACAAAAAGAGCCCTGTGTGAAACAATGGTGCTGTCAGGGGTGTGACCTAATATGCAAATGAGTTCCTGCTGGGCTTTTTCTACAAAAAGAGCCCTGTGTGAAACAATGGTGCTGTCAGGGGGTGTGGCCTAATATGCAAATGAATTAGTGCTGGGCTGTTTCTACAAAAAGAGCCCTGTGTGAAACAATGGTGCTGTCAGGGGGTGTGGCCTAATATGCAAATGAATTAGTGCTGGGCTGTTTCTACAAAAAGAGCCCTGTGTGAAACAATGGTGCTGTCAGGGGGTGTGGCCTAATATGCAAATGAATTAGTGCTGGGCTTTTTCTACAAAAAGAGCCCTGTGTGAAACAATGGTGCTGTCAGGGGGTGTGGCCTAATATGCAAATGAATTTCTGCTGGGCTTTTCTACAAACAAAACCCGTCTGTGTTGGATGAAAGCCACTGGGCTGCTAATCACGCACTCCACTGTCTTTCCAGCATCTAATGCTGAATCTCCATTGTCTGCAATCCAGCCATTCTGGGGACCAGAAGGGGGCCAGGTGAATGATGGAATGCTCCCTGATATTGAATTGTGGGGCTGTACAGCTGGGATGCTTCTTTCAGGCTGCGAATCAAAGGTTGGCAGAGTGGAAGTCGCTTCCTCTAGCAGGCTGTCCACCTTCCTCATACACCCATTCCTCTTCTGAAGAGTCCTCTGCCCCTTCAGGGTTAACTGTGCCTGTTGACCTATGACACCCGCCTTCTTCTCCCTAGGGGAACCAAAGGAGATGGCTGTGCTCTTGTCTCCTCCATTTTATCCTCACAACAACTGCCCTATGAGACAGGCTAGACTGAAAGTTTGTGAGAAGTCAAGGCCACCCAGTGAGCTCCCTTCGAAGAAGCAGGGATTCGAATCCAGATTGCCCAGAGTCATAGTCTGCGACTGTATACACCACACAGAAGAAGGGTGAAAAGTAGATATATATATGGTGTGTATGTGTGTAGAGAGACAGACAGGGCTTCTTTTGTAGCAGGAACTCCTTTACATATTAGGCCACACACCCCTGATGTAGCCAATCCTCCTGGAGTTTACAGGGCTCTTAGTACAGGGCCTATTGTAAGCTCCAGGAGGATTGGCTACATCAGGGGTGTGTGGTCTAATATGCAAAGGAGTTCCTGCTACAAAAAAAAGCCCTGCAGGAGGAGGAGGAGGATGGTGATGGTGGTGGTGATGATGGTGGTGGTGGTGGTGACAATGATGGTGGTGGTGGTGATGATGATGGTGATGGTGGTGGTGGTGGTGATGGTGGTGGTGGTGGTGATGGTGATGATGACAATGATGGTGGTGGTGACAATGATGGTGGTGGTGGTGATGATGGTGGTGGTGGTGATGATGATGGTGGTGTTGGTGGTGATGATGGTGGTGATGATGACAATGATGGTGATGGTGGTGATGATGGTGGTGGTGATGGTGGTGGTGGTGATGATGACAATGATGGTGGTGGTGACAATGATGGTGGTGGTAGTGATGATGGTGGTGGTGGTGATGATGGTGGTGATGATGACAATGATGGTGGTGGTGACAATGATGGTGGTGGTGGTGGTGATGATGGTGGTGATGATGACAATGATGGTGGTGGTGGTGATGATGGTGGTGGTGATGGTGGTGGTGGTGATGATGACAATGATGGTGGTGGTGATGATGACAATGATGGTGGTGGTGGTGATGATGGTGGTGGTGGTGGTGGTGATGATGACAATGATGGTGGTGGTGGTGATGATGATGATGATAGAAAGACAGATGGATAGATAGATGATAGATGGATAGATGGATGATAGAAAGACAGATTGATAGATGATAGACAGACAGACAATAGACAGACGGACAGTAGGACAGCTGATAGACAGAGAGATAGATGATAGACACAGACAGATGAGGAGGAGGAGGAGGATCATGGTGATGATGGTGATGAATAGATGATAGACAGATGATGGGTGACACATGGGTGGGAGGAAGGAAGGAAGAATACACACACACACACACACACTGTAATACTCTGAAGAAATGAGATTTTTGTTTTATACTCAGTTGCTCACAAAGAAAAGTTTATGCCCCTATTTTGACCTTACCCAGAGCTGCATTTCCCACCCACCCCCCAATCTCACAGGGTGACAAAACTGCGCTGGAATAAACGTCTGACAGCGGTTTGACCCTTGCTGTAGCTAAACCGATTCTGATATCCAAAGACAACAGCCGCTTTGTGCGGCGGTGGCAGTAATGCGGTGGGACAGCTGTGAGGGAAATGTCACAACATGGCGTTCCTTGGACTGGAAAGAGCCTCTCTGAAAAGGGACTCCAGTCCCTTGTGTCCCCCTCCCACAATGATCTTAGTGATCCTGGCATCGTGCCATGAGTCCCCTTTTTCTTGCAGCCGTGTAAGACAATTTACATTGTCTTACATTTACATTTGTCTTACAATTTACATTTGCTGATCATCTTGAACTGGATCTTTGCTCGTTGGCTGTTCATTGGTTAGGAAGAGAGTTCCTGGTACCCTGCCCCCACCCCTACCCCTTGTGGACCTGGGAAGGTTAGAGCAGTGGGGCAGTGCATACTCTCCTTGGAGCCCGCCTTCCCTTGCAAGGGAAGGTGGGGTCCGAGGAGAGCACATGCTGCCGCGCCACCCCACCACTCTTGCCTTCCTGGAACTGTGCAGACCCGGGAGGCCAAGAGCAGTGGGGCAGGAGAAGGGGTGCCCATAGGCCAGGTGGCACCCTAGGTGGCCTCCTACCTGGCCTCCTCCCATGCACCATCCCTGTGTCCTTCTCCATGTCATTAATGTACATAAGTGACCTCCAGTTGCAGTCAACCTCTGGCGACCCCAGCAAGGGGCTTTCAAGGCAAGTAAGAAGTTGGTTTGCCTTCCTCTGCAGTCTTTCATGGTGGTCTCCTAACCAAGCATCAACCCTGCTTAGCTCTTGAGATCGGACAGGATCGGGTTACACATTACAGCTGCTTTCTAAGGTTGCCAACCTAGGAGAATTCACAGACTACAGAGACCAATTCTCCTGGTGAAAATGGCTGCTTTGAAGGGTGGACTCTTTGGCATTATAGCCCACTCTCACTTCACCAAATCCCCCTCTTCTCAGACTCCGCCTCCCAAACCAGACCTACCAACCCTGTCCCTCTCTCAGGCCATATCACTGGCCTGAAATGGACGGGGAGTGTGTGCAATGGATGTAAAGCAGTCTATCTGGGTGAGTGGTGAAAAACGGATTGTCTAAGTTGCTTCCATGGAAATAAATGTATCTAGTAGAAGGAGGCTGGCAGAGGGGGAAAATCTCCTCAATGTTTAGTTCAGTTGAAGTTCAACTGCAGATTGGATCTAAGAGCAGTCTGTCAGCTCAGTTCCTGAGACAGAACTGGGGTTTTTTATAGCTTCTATCTGGAATAGAGCTTATTTGTGAGAAAGGGCGAACCCAAAGTTCTTTCTGAGAGAAAACTCTCAAAGCTGTGGCACAGTGTGTCACAAGGCAAAGGGAAATTTTAAGGCTCTGCTGAGGAATTCCGTCAGTGCCAAAGGACAGATTCCTGGTTCTAACATAGAACACAAACACACTGGGAGAGGGACAAAAAGGTTATAGTGACTGTGTGGAAATCCCAGAAGTCAGACAGGGATCCTAGCTGTGTGGGACTCAACACAAGGGGACTGAGGTGCTGATGTGAATAGCCCTCAAGGGTGTTAGTTCCTGGGTATTGCTCTACAGTCTGGAGTGTACCTGATTGCTAGAGGAAAGAGTCTGTGAGGGGATATATCTGTCACAAGTTCAGTCACTCCTCTGAGTGAGTGAAATAGTGTGTGGATCTATATATGAAAAGCTTGAAACTACTTTATAAATCTTTCTCTAAGAGTGTTATCCAGAGTGAAGGAAACACTGTTTGTTTTTATACTACAACTTCAGCCTGCCAACATCTATAGTATTCAAAGATTGTTTGCCTGCCAACTGATTTTTATAAACATCCAACAATTATTTCCTCCTTTCCTTGCCTTCTGTACTCAATAAACTTAACATTTGTTTTTTGACTTTGAAACGCTATCAGTGCCTTCATTATTTTCTGACAAGGTTTAATTCTGGTTCCTTGAGGTACTGGGAAGCATTCACTGTTTACCTGCTGATTGTTCCTCACAGGGTGGCTCTTTGTTCTTTTGGGGAAACCCATGTGTATTGCAGGGAAGAAATTTCCCAGCCCAAAGTTGGCAACCTTCTCCCATGGCTCTTTTCAAGGAAATTTAGAGGACAGCCTTCATGTCTTTGGCACCATTCTTCAACAGTTAAATAAAACAAGTTTGGGTGTTCCCATGTTGCAACGGCACTACAGAATATTACTCAGCAGGTTGCCAGGCCTTCTGAAACATTATTAAGGCCACACTGTGGGATACATTCCAGCTCCTCTTGACTGCACCTCCGAGAAGCACCTCCAAAGTTTCTTACTGACACTGCTGTTTACATACTTAAATCTTGGCCATGAATCCAATGGCACTTCCAACAGCTAAACTTAATTTAAAAAACCTTTCCTGTCCCCTTCCAAAATGTCCAAGGCAACTTTTACAATCCAGACCAAGAATGCTTCAAAAATTAAGTTAGTAGCATACTCCTAAGGTCTGCCACTCACATAGGAAGGTTTGCCAGGTCCATCCTGACAACTGGTGGGGGATAGCTGAGGAAGTTACCAGGAGAAATCAAAAGACCGAGAACATGTCACTGGCATCTCACAGGAAGTGATGTCACATGATCACACCTGCAACTTTTGGGTCAGTGTTCTGGTATTTGGGCAAAAACTCCATGGTAAAGCCAGCTTCTACTATAGAGCTTTTGCCCAAATACTAGAGGGTCACCCAGAAGTCAACGGCATGATGACATCATTTCCTGTGCAATGCCAGTAACATGGTCTGGGCCTTCCTCTTTCAACTGGTAGTCAGTCAGTCATTCTTTATTCCAGTCATTTGATAATCATATAACACATTTACAAGTAAGCTTTCTCTATAGTAAGTCCCCCCGCCAGCCAGTAGATTGGCAGCTGAAGGATGGGGTCTAATGGCGGGGGAGCCCTGCCTCTGTCTAGGGGGTCTAGCAATCCTACACACAGGTTTACCATTGCCACCAGCCTCCATGTGGGGCTTGGTGATAGGGCTGCCAAGCCCCCAGGCCAGGCGGGCGTTCTCCGGCCCTGGAGGGAACCTCCCCCAATGTCGTTGGCGCAATGATGTCACCTGGAAGCCACACACTGGCTGCTCTAGGCATTTCTGGGGAAACTCTATGGTTTTCCTGGACTCCTTAGCAATTTGGGAGGGAAAACTCTATGGTACGGAGACCACAGGGGACTTGGCAACCCTACCTGGTGAGCGCCCAGAATTATAACTGATCTCCAGAGGACAGAGATCAGTTCCCCTGGAGATGATGGCTGCTTTGGAGGGAAGACTTTATGACATCACACCTTCACTTCCCCAAACCCCACCCTCTCTGGGATCCACCCCCAAATCTCCTGGAATCTTAATGCAGAGTTGGCAATAGGGTTGCCAGATTCCCCTGGCAACCAGCAAGGGATGGGGGGACTCACCAGGAGCAGCAGGGAGGTCTATTCACCACACAGCGACATGTCTACATCACTGACCACATGACCAGGAAGTGACATCATCATTTCCAGGATTTCTGGGAGACACACTGATTTTTGGACAAAAACGCTATAGTAAATTTAGTTTCTACCATAAAGTATTGCCCAAACACCAGAGCATCACCCCAATGACCCGGATGTGATGACATCATTTCTGGGTCACGTGGATAGTGATGTAGACATGTTGCTGAACATTGGATGGATTTCCCTCTTTTTTGGCCAGCTGATTGGTGGTGGTGTGATGGGACCTCACATTGTGGGGGGGTGGGATCTGGAAACCCTAATTTCCAATCCTATGGGAGAACATTGTCATTTCAGGATTCAGGGCCTGTGAAAAGAAAGCTCAAGGCCTCCCCCCTTACCAAGGGAAGAAGTTTTTCCTAGTGTCACCTCACCTTCGTAAGATGACAGCCCTTGTTTGATGATCCCAAAAAAACATTTCTCTTCTCTCCACTCTACATTTAGGAGCTTTCCTCAAGATTAACAAGCCAGGCCTGAAGGGAAAGGCCTCGAACTGTTTCAGAACAGCTAGACTTCATGTTATGTCCCCTGCTTGACAGCCGCATACAATGGTATGAAAATTTTCGGCTCACTTGTTTTGTTTATCTTCTTGTTGGGGACTATTTAGGCTCAGTCACGGCACATTAGAGAGAAGCAGAGGATGAGGGCAGGTGCTCCTTCACCTTCACACAATTCAGAGCCACTCTAATGAGCGTCAGCTTTCTGCAAGCTAATGACCTTTCAACCCCCAGCCTCAGGATTCACCCGTGTACTTCTTAAAAACTGGGGGGCATTTCAGAAAGCATCCAGTTCACCAACTGAAGTGCGGAGAGACCTGCGTCTTTCAAAGGTGCCACATCAGGTGTGAAAATGCGCCTTTGGTGATTCAGGGGCGGCTTCCCAGCCAAGAGGGACTCAGAAGGTTCCAGAGGTTGAGCTGACGTGAGCACCAAACGTTTGACGTTCTCTGTTGTGGCACGAAGTCTCACCCTCTCCAAACAGCACTTCTTGTCAACTTCAGGAAGGGAGCCATGTTCCACTGCTGTGGCAAAAACAAGTGACTCGAGGTGAATTGACAAATTCATTGTAGCATAAATTCTTCTTTTCAGGAGTCAATTAACCCTAACGTCTTTTTTCTTCCCTCTGTTTTCTCTGATTTCAAAGGGAAGATATTCTTAACAGTTCACAGAAGACAAACATTCCCAAACTTTTTGAAGCTCTCTGTCTCTCACTCTGAAGACCTACAGGTGTCATGAGGTAAAATACTTTCAGTGTGCCAACATTCTTCTAGCCTTGATCTGGATGGCCCAGGCTAGCCCAATCTTGTCAGATCTCAGAAGCGAAGCAAGGTTGGCTCTGGATAATACCTGGATGAGAGACCACCGGTTACTACTCAAAGACAGGCAATTAAAATCACCTCTTAATGTCTCTTACCTTGAAAACCCTACAGGGTTGCCAGCCTCCTGATGGCAGGTAGAAACCTCCTGAGATTACAAATGATCCCCAGATGGAAGGCTGAGTCAACCTGGAGCCGGCTACCTGAAAACTCAGCTTCCGCCGGGGATCGAACTCAGATCATGAGCAGAGCTTAAGACTGCAGTACTGCAGCTTTAACACTCTGCGCCACGGGGCTCTTTAGCTAGTGAAGGGCAGGGTATAAATACAATCTCTTCCTCCTCCTCCTCTTCTTTTTCCATATACTGGCTATGACTTGAAAGCACTTTCCACTACTGATTTTGTTCTGTCTGGGTTTGGAGGACTTCATCCTTCAAGTTGAGGTGTCCTCAAAACCAAAAGATATCATTTTCCTGTGTTTTGGAATTGTTCTGCCTTTCTGCCTGACCCATCATATATATGCAAGATGAACCATCCATTTTCCACTTCCCACCCGAGCTGACCATGCCAATCCACTCCTGCACCTCATACGCAATAAAAGCTTCCTTATCTCATTTTAACAATTACTCCAAACAAAATGCAATGCAAAAAAGAATCACGGACAAGAAAGCAGTCAAAATCAATGATGGAGAGATTTTTTCTCCATCATAAGACATCGTGCTAGTCACTCTGTAAAGTAAAGAACCCGAGATCCTGTTGACTGTTCAAGCCTTCCCCTCCTGGACGAAGATGACATCACATCGAAACATGTCGAATATGCTGCTATCCACGTTGAGGGTCTGCCTGGAATATGTTAAATATGGACTTTGTACTTTTCTTAGCACTTTGTTCTATTCCGATCAATTTATAGCCGTTGGCTACTTTAAGGAACTTTTATCTTGGAATTTTGATGAATTGTTTATGAACTTTACTCTAAAAATTTTGTACAATTAATTCTAGCAAATGTATTAATGTTATTACTAATTTGTTCCACGGATTCTGTTCTTTGATTTTGACTTCTTTTGGTAGGATAACACAGATAGGAGTTCGGCAGGATAACACTGATAGGAGTTCGGCAGGATAACACTGATAGGAGTTCGGCAGGATAACACAGATAGGAGTTCGGCAGGATAACACAGATAGGAGTTCGGCAGGATAACACTGATAGGAGTTCGGCAGGATAACACTGATAGGAGTTCGGCAGGATAACACAGATAGGAGTTCGGCAGGATAACACTGATAGGAGTTCGGGCGGCCAAGTTCCCAGGTCAGGCAAGGGTTCCCCCGCCCCAGAGGTTCCCAACCCAGCAGTCCATATTGGGCCAGCAGGGGGATCCTCCACCGACATCGCCGGTGCAATGACATCACTCGCAGTGACATCACTTGCCGGCCACTCTAGGAGCTTCTGGGAAAACTTTATGGTTTTCTCAGGAAAGGTCCCCTGTGCAAGCACCAGTCATTTCCAACTCTGGGGTGACGTTGCTTTCACAACATTTTCACGGCAGACTTTTTACGGGGTGGTTTGCCATTGCCTTCCCCAGTCATCTACACTTTCCCCCCAGCAAGCTGGGTACTCATTTGACCGACCTCAGAAGGATGGAAGGCTGAGTCAACCTTGGTCCGGCTACCTGAATCCAGCTTCTGCCGGAATCGAACTCAGGTCGTGAGCAGAGAGTTCAGACCACAGTACTGCAGTACTGCTGCTTTACCACTCTGCGCCACGGGGCCACAATAGGAAAGGTCCCCCTGTGCAAACACCAGTTGTTTCTGGCTCTGGGGTGACGTTGCTTTCACAGCGTTTTCACAGCAGACTTTTTACGCATCACTCGCAGCGACATCATCACACTGGTGACGTCGCTTGCCGTCCGCTCTAGGAGCTTCTGGGAAAACTCTATTGGTTTCCCAGACGATCTAGCAATTTGGGAGGGAAAACTGCAGGGGACTTGGCAACCCTAGGGGAAGCTGGGGATGAGAGATCTCAGCATTGTACCTTATACGGTCACGGTATTGCCCTTCCAAGTGATAAGAAGGACTTCACCACATTTCTATACCTGACGTACTTACAGGTTAAAATCTGGGGAGGATGAACATACACAAGTCCGAGTTGGCCTCCTTATCTTCAGGTGCACACAGCCCATAACAACACAGTACTACTTGATCAGACCAGCAGTTCATCTAGTCCAGCATCCTGTCTCACACAGAGGCCAACCAGTTGTCCTGGTGGACCAGCAACAGGACCCAGAGCCCAAGCGTTTTGCCTCCTGACACTCGGACCAATTCCCCACTAGCCTTATGCCGCTCTCAGTCTCCTCGTCTCCACGGGCCTTCCATCGGATTTCACACTATCTGCCCCAGGGCTGCAACTCACTCCGCCTCTTTCGCACAGCGAACAGGATCCTCTAAAAACCAGTTTCTGTTGCCATGCGAAAACAGCAAAGCTAGTGCAGCCCTGGGGCAGATAGTGTGCAATCCAACAGAAGCCCCGTAGAGAAGAGGAGCGTGAGAGCAGCATAAGGCTAATGGGGAATTGGTGTGGGATTCAGAGGTTTACTCAGGACTTTTTTTTGTAGTGGGAACTCCTTTGCGTATTAGGCCACACACCCCTAATGTAACCAATCATCCTGGACCTTTGTACTAAGAGCCCTGTAAGCTCCAGGAGGATTGGCTACATCAGGTGTGTGTGGCCTAGTATGCAAAGGAGTTCCTGCTACAAAAAAAAACCCCTGGGTTTATTGCCTCTGGATGAGGAGGGTCCTTAAGTTACAATGGTCAAATTATTTTTTCTTTGTGCAAGCGCTGAGCAACTCCTACCTATACAGGTGGATACATGATCTAAACACCACAGGTACAGATCCCCAGTTTTATTGAGAGCCAGTTCGATGTAGTGGTTAAGAGCATGAGCTCTAATCTGGGAAAGCCGGTTTGATTCCCCATGCCTCCGCATGAAGCCACCCGTGGGACCTTGAGAGAGTCACTGTTCTCTCAGCGCTGTTCCATCCCTAAGCTGGAAGCGACTTGAGGGCAGTTAACACGCACACTGTAAGGTTAAGCAGCTTCCCCAGAAATCAAATGACAGACTCATCTCGAGCACGCATCTGTGTAGATGTATTTGCCTGAGTGTTAAGGCAACATGCAGGGCACGCTTTGCCGTTTTATGTGCTGCAGCCACAAAGGGGATATTATTCCAGTGGTAGTAGATAACATATTGGTACGCACCTGAATCTTGTTAATGTGAATTGGTTTATCCTCTATGGGCTTTGCCTAAAGTGATGTGTTTAGGAGCAGCTAGAACCCAGGAGAAAAGAAATGACAATGCTGAATTAATAAAGATAGAAGAAGAAGAAAAATAATAACAATAAGTAGAACATAGATTTATACCCTGCCCTTGCCTCTGAATCAGAATCTCAGAGCGACTCACA